>NW_021703765.1:29969244-30150263 GCF_005190385.1 Monodon monoceros
AGAAGAAGAAGAAGAAGAAGAAGAAGAAGAAGAAGAAGAAGAAGAAGGAGGAGGACGAGGAGGAGGAGGAGGAGGAGGAGGAGGAGGGGAATAAGAACTACAATCCTGTAGCCTGCAGAATGGAAACCACAATCACAGAAAGTTAGACAAAGTGAGACCACAGAGAAATATGTCCCCAGATGAAGGAGCAAGACAAAACCCCAGAAGAACAACCAAGTGAAGTGCAGATAGGCAAATCTACCTGAAAAAATAATTCAAAGTAATGATAGTGAACATTATTCAAGATCTTAGAAAAAGAATGGAGGCATGGATCAAGAAGATACAAGAAATATTTAACAAGGACCTAGAAGAACTAA
This sequence comes from Monodon monoceros, assembly GCF_005190385.1. Taxonomy (NCBI): domain Eukaryota; kingdom Metazoa; phylum Chordata; class Mammalia; order Artiodactyla; family Monodontidae; genus Monodon; species Monodon monoceros. The sequence goes on from NW_021703765.1 coordinate 29,969,601, forward strand.
AGAACAAACAAACAGAGATGAGCAATACAATAACTGAAATGAAAAAATACACTAAAAGGAATCAATAGCAGAGTAACTGAGGCAGAAGAATGGATAAGTGACCTGGAAGAAGAATGATAGAAATCACTGCTGCAGAAGGGAATAAAGAAAAAAAAATGAAAATAAATGAAGATAGTCTAAGAGACCTCTGGGACCACATAAAATACACCAACATTAGCATTTTAAAGGTCCTGGAAGGAGAAGAAAGAGAGAAAGGACCTAAGAAAATATTTGAAAAGATAATAGCTGAAAATTTCCCTACCATAGGAAAGGAAATAGTCACCCAAAGCCAGGATCACAGAGTCCCAGGCAGGATAAACCCAAGGAGGAACATGCTGACATATAGTATTCAAACTGACAAAAATTAAAGATAAAGAAAAAATATTAAAAGCAACAAGGGAAAAGCAAAAAATAACATACAAGGGAACTCCCATAAGGTTATCAGCCAATTTTTCAGCAGAAACTCTGCAGGCCAAAGGGAGTGGCATGATATATTTGAAGTGATGAACGGGAAGAACCTACAACCAAGAATACTCTACCCAGCAAAGCTCTCATTCAGATTTGGTGGAGAAATCAAAAGCTTTACAGAGAAGCAAAAGCTAAAAGAATTCAGCACCACCAGATGAGCTTTGCAACAAATGCTAAAGTAACTTCTCTAAGTCAAAAAGAAAGGGCCACTACTAGAAACAAAGAAATTAGGATTTCAAAAGCTCACTGTTATAGGCAAACATAAAGTAAAGGTAGGAAATCATCCCCACACAAATATATAGACTGCTATATCAAAACCTCACCGTATGCCAGACTGAAAATCTACAATAGATACACCCAGAAAAAGGAAAAAGTAATCCAAACACAACACTAAACTTCATCATCAAATCACAAGAGAGGAGAACAAAAGAGGAAGGGAAGAAAAAGGACCTGCCAAAAAAAATCCATAACAATTAAGAAAATGGCAATAGGAAATTACATATCAATAATTACCTTATTTCTAAATGAATTAAATGCTCCAACTGGAAGACATAGACTGGCCAAATGGATACAAAATAAAAGCAGTATATATGCTGTCTATAAGACACCACCTTCAGATATAGGGACACATACATACTGAAAGTGAGGGAATGGAACAATTTTCATGCAAATGGAAATCAGGAGAAAGCTGTAGTATCAATACACATATCAGACAAAATAGACTTTAAAATAAAGACTGTTACAAGAGACAAAGATGGAACTACATAATGATCAAGGGATCAATCTAAGAAGAAGATATAACAATTATAAATATATATGCACTCAACATAGAAGAACCCCAAAATATAAAGCAAATACTAACAGCCATAAAAGGAGAAATGGACACTAACACAATAATAGTGGGAGAATTTAACACCCCACCTTCATCAATGGATGGATCATACAGACAGAATATCAATAAGAAACCACAGGCCTTAAATGACACATTAGACCAGATGGACTTAATTGATATTTATAAAACACTCCATTCAAAAGCAGCAGAATACACATTCTTCTCAAGTACACATGGAACATTCTCCAGAATTGATCACATGCTGGGCCACAAAATGAGCCTTGGCAAATTTAAGAAAATTGAAATCATATCAAGCATTTTTTCCTACCAAAATACTATGAGATTAGAATTCAACTACAAGAAAAAACCAAAAACATGTAGAGATTAACCATATGCTACTAAACAGCCAGTGGATCACTGAAGAAATAAAAAAAATAAATCAAAAAATACCTAGAGATGGATGAAAATGAAAGCACAATGATCTAAAACCTATGGGGCATGGCAAAAGCTGTTCTAAAAGGGAAGTCTATAGCAATAAAATTGTACATCAGGAAACAAGAAAAATCACAAATAACAACCTAACCTTACACCTAAAGCAACTAGAGAAAGAAGAACAAGCAATACCCAAAGTTAGTAGAAGGAAAGAAATCATAAAGATCCAAGCAGAAATAAATGAAATAGAAATGAATAAAACAATAGAAAAGATCAATGAAATTAAAGCTGGTTCTTTGAAAGGATAAAGAAAATTGATGAACCTTTAGCCAGAGCCATTAAGAAAAAAAGGAAGTGGGCCCAAAACAATAACATCAGAAGAGAAAAAGGAGCAATTACAACTGACACCACAGAAAAACAAAAGATCATAAGAGACTACTATTAATAGCTACATACCGATGTAACAGATAATCTAGAAGAACTGGATAAATCTTTAGAAATGTACAATCTCACAAGACTGAATCAGGAAAAAATAGAAAATATGAATGACAAATCACAATTACTGAAATTAAAACTGTGACTTAAAAACTTCCACCAAACAAAAGTTCAGGGCCAGATGGCTTCACAGGTAAATTCTATCAAACATTTAGAGAAGGGTTAACATCTACCCATCTGAAACTATTCCAAAAAATTGCATAAGAATGAACACTCCCTAACTCATTCTATGAGGCCATCATCAACCTGATACCAAAACCAAAGATTAAAAAAAAAAAAATGCTGGCCAATATCACTGATGAACATAGACACAAAAATCCTCAACAAAATATTATCAATCCAAATCCAACAACACATTAAAAGTATCATACACCATGATCAAATAGGCTTTATACCATGGATGCAAGGATTCTTCAATATATGCAAATAAATCAGTGTGATACACCACATTAACAAATCGAAGAATAAAAAAATACTCATAGTCTCAATAGATGCTGAAAAACTTTTGACAAAATTCAACACACATTTATGACAAAAACTCTCCAGAAAGTGCCAATAGAGTGAACATACCTCAATATAATAAAGGCCATATATGATAAACATACAGCTAATGTCATACTCAATGGTGAAAAGCTGAAGGCATTTCCTGTATTATTAGGGAAAAGACAAGGATGCCCACTCCCACCGCTTTTATTCAAAATAATTTTGGAAGTCCTAGCCAGGGCAATCAGACAAGAAAAAGAAATAAAAGGAACCCAAATTGGAAAAGAAGAGGTAAAACTGTCATTATTTGCAGATGATATGATACTGTACATAGAAAATCCTAAAGATGTTACCTGAAAATTACTAGAGCTCATCAATGAATTCAGTGTAGTTGTAGGATACAAACTTAATACAAAGAAATCTGTTGAAGCTTTATACACTAACAACAAAAGATCAGAAAGAAAAATTAAAGAAATAATCCCATTCACAACTGCATCAAAAAGAATATAATACCTAGGAATAAACATACCTAAGGAGACAAAAGACCTGTACTCCAAAAACTATAAGAGGCTAGTGAAAGAAATCAAAGACAACACACACAGATGGAAAGATAAAACATGTTCTTGGATTGGAAGAATCAATACGGTCAAAATGACTTCATTACCCAAGGGAATCTACAGATTCAATGCAATCCCTACCAAATTACCAACTGCATTTTTCAGAGAACTAGAAAAACAATTCTTAAACTTTGTATGGTTACACAAAATAACCCAAACAGCCAAAGCAATCTTGAGAAATAGAAATGGAGCTGGAGGAATCAGGCTCCCTGACTTCAGACTATACTATAATGCTGCAGTCATCAAAACTGTATGGGACTGGCACAAAAACAGAGATATAGATGAATGGAACAGGATAGAAAGCCCAGAAATGAACCCACACACCTATGGTCAATTAATCTATGATAAAGGAGGCAAGACTATACAATAGAGGAAAGGCAATCTCTTCAATCAATGGTGCTAGGAAAACTGGACAGCTACATGTGAAAAGAATGAAATTAGAACATTCTTTAACACCATACACAAAAATGAGCTCAAAATGATTAAAAACCTAAATATAAGACCGGACACTATAAAACTCTTACAGGAAAATCATAGGCAGACATTCTTTGACATAAATTGCAGCAAGATCTTTTTCAATCCATCTCCTAGAGTAATGGAAATTTAAAAATAAATAAACAAATGGGAACTAATTAAACTCAAAAGCTTTTGCACAGCAAAGGAAACCATAAACAAAATTAAAAAAAACAGCACACAGAATGGGAGAAAGTATTTGCAAATGATGCTACAAACAAGGGATTAGTCTCCAAAATTTACAAACAGCTCATGTGGCTCAATATCAAAAAAAAAAAAAAACAAACAGCCCAATCAAAAATTTGGCAGAAAACCTAAATAGATATTTCTTCAAAGAAGACTTAAAGATGGCCAAGAGGAACATGAAAAGATGATCAACATCGTTTATTATTAGATAAATGCACATCAAAACTATGTGATATCACCTCACACCAGTCAGAATGGCCATCACCATAAACTCTACAAACAATAAATGCTGGAGGGGGTGTGGAGAAAAGGGAACCGTCTTACAGTCTTGGTAGGAATGTAAATTGATACAGACACTGTGGAGAACAGTACCGAGGTTCCTGAAAAATTAAAAAATAGAGCTAACGTATGATCCATCAATCCCACTCTTGGGCATACATCTGGAGAAAAGCATGGTTCAAAAGGATACATGCACCCCAATGTTCATTGCAGTGTTGTTTACAATACCCAAAACATAGTAGCAACCTAAATCTCCATGGACAGATGAATGAATAAAGAACATGTAGTATACATATACAATTGGAATATTACTCAGCCATTAAAATGAATGAAATAATGTCATTTGCAGCAACATGGATGGACATGGAGATTATCATACTAAGTGAAGTAAGGCAGAAAGGTAAAGACAAATATCATGTGATACCAATTATATGCAGAATCTAAAAAAATACAAATGAACTTATTTACAAAACAGAAACAGACTCACAGAGTTAGAGAACAAACTTATGGTTTCCAGAATGGAAGGGGGATGGGGAGAGAGAGATTGGGAGTATACACTACTATATTTAAAACAGGTAACCAACAAAGACCTACTGTATAGCACAGGGAAGTCTTCTCAGTATTCTGTAATAAACTAAATGGGAAATAATTTGAAAAATAAAATAGATACATGTATATGTATAACTGAATCACTTTGATGTCACCTGAAACTAACACAACATTGTTAACAAACTACTCCAATATAAAATAAAATTAAAAGACACACACACAAAATAATAATATTTCATATTTCAGGATATCAAACACATTTCTTCCATGTACTTTCTTTAAGACACTCTGAGATATGCTCCATCACAAAGAAAGAGTAGAAAAATATAGAGGAAAACATATTATTCAAGAAAAGGGAAATTTAACTCAAAAGAAAAGTGAAGAAAATTCCCAGAAGATGGTGAAAAGTATCCCATGATGACAGCTGTACAGCAGGTTTGGAAAGAAACCATTCACTTAGAACAGATCAGAAGTTTCTTGTAGAGGCTTCCTAAGGAAGATTTCCTCTGCATTTGTAGAATACTTGATGTATTTGAATATACTGAGAGAAAACAAGAATAATTGGAAAAGATTTTAATATTGAATTAGTGATAAGTACACAGAGAAAAAAATGAGACCAAAGTAGTTAACTCCTGGGAAAATTGAAAGCTGTGGATGAATCACAAGTCTCACTTATAATAGCAATTAATACTCTAATCAAAATGTAGTATCAGGGTGTGGGGGAAATAAGCAAATAGGAAGTAGGAGTTGGGAGAGAGAGATACAGAAAGCTAAATCCTCACCTTCAGTAAAGGGAAGTCAAGAGAAAACTTCCAACCGAAACTCAGAAGAAAATGCCTAACAGAGAAAAATAAATAAGGTGCAATTTAAGCAGGTTTATGGTGATATGGAGGGGTGTGTGTGCATGTTTGTGTGTGTGTGTGTGTGTGTGTGCGTGTGTGTGTGTATGTGTGTACAAAAATCCAAGATCAGGGGTTTTGTCTCATTGTTCACTCATGTATGGCTAGACCATCTAGACCAGAGCCTGGCACATAGCAGCATGGTAAGCCCTTAAGAAATATTCATTGATGAAAAGATAACAGTAGAAATAAGCAAAATAAAGTAACACTTGTAGACAGAGCCAAAAAAATAAAAATAATATTTGCAATGTTAAAGTCATGTTAAAAAAAATAAAATGTCTCTCTCAGGTCAATGTCATAGTAGAAATAGAATAGTAAATGAAATGTAACTGAATATTAAACAAATCACATTACCTTTATGTGTATATTTACATACACTTGACCCTTGAACAAGACAGGGTTAATCTGTGTATAACTTATAGTTGGCCCTCCTAATACTTGGTTCCTCTGCATCCTCAGATTCAACCAACATTTGACCGAGGAGTACTGTAGTACTTACTATTGAAAAAAATCCATGTATAAGTGGACCTGTGCAATTCAAACCCGTGTTGTTTAAGGGTCAACTGTACATCTTAATCATATATATCTGAACTGTCTTGATCCTTTTAAAAATTTGGTCGCTTTCTTTTTTCTTCAAAAATGTCTGTCTCTTTAATCAAATTGAAACTAAATCTGATATCTCCCGTGGTCAGTAAACAGTGAAGGAAAGGCAGAATTATTCTTTACTCCCTGAGTGTCCTGGAAAAATGGGTCTCCTAAGACCATATGTGAGAGAAAAAGACATTTAAAACTAGGATAAATTTCCTCCATGGCTAATGTCCCATGCCAGTTTTTAGTATAGGGAATAGTCCATCCAGTGAAAGTAGACTTTAGAACTATGAGCATTGTGATTGCTGGGGCTGGTAGAATTTTTTTAAAAATCTAGATCTCTGAATTTCCTAAGAATTGACCTTAAAATATTTTAATATATATCACAGTGTTAATTTTTACAAAATATTAATTTTTGTAAGAATAAATTATTATATGCATCTATTAAAAAAAAAGAAGAGCATAATGCTGTCACTTAATAACACACTTCCCTGAAAGTTGACTGTTGCTTATAAGAAAAAAAATGCACTAAAATAAATACTGACCTCTAGATAAATGAACAAGAAAAATATGTTTCTCAAAATTAGTTGGGAACATTTTTTTCTGGTATTATTTATGAACTTTACAAAATTCAAGGTTTTATTGTTTTGTTTTCCCTCCCTCTGCTTGTGATTACTTTCCTCACCTGGTGGAGACCAAAGAGAGCAAAGAGGAATGAAATTGAAAACAAAGTTAATGTAAGACCTCATTCCTTTTCTGTTTCATCATGGATACTCCTTTCTCTCTGTACTCTTAAAAGTGATAACTCATTTGAATAATCTTTATCAACAAATCAGTGTATTTTCTTGAAAAAATGTTTCATACACAGTTCAATGAATGTTTGATTGCAAAACGCATTATGAATATTTGAATATGGGTTGATAACTTGAACTGGGAGTCAGAAGACCTGAGTTATGTAATCTTGGCTATCTTAATGAGAGGTATATTTGTCCCCTTATTCTCTAAGACCTAATTTTTATACTACAAGTCAGAGTATTCTACTAGGAAATGGTCTGGAAGACCTTCCCAAAATTCTAAACTTTTTTGACTCTAATATGTTTCAGTGACTAATTTAATTGACTTTTTGTGGGTGTTTGTGATTTGGTGTTCAGTCATCTGTTGATGCTTTGGGAGGTATCATCCCTTAAGAGAAGCCACTGCCAAGCCATCTTCTTCCCAAACTCCATGCTGATAATGACATCATGTAAGATTAAACCCTTGATATAAAGCATTATTCCTTCTCCCTGTTCTCTTTCTTTTTTTGTGTGTGTTACGTGGGCCTCTCACTGTTGTGGCCTCTCCCGTTGTGGAGCACAGGCTCCGGATGCGCTGGCTCAGCGGCCATGGCTCACGGGCCCAGCCGCTCCGCGGCATGTGGGATCTTCCCGGACCGGGGCACGAACCTGTGTCCCCTGCATTGGAAGGCGGACTCTCAACCACCACGCCACCAGGGAAGCCCTCCCTGTTCTCTTTTTAATGCAAATAATTGAGTCAAGCAATACATGTATTCCTAGAACTCTGTTATGAAGTTGGTTAGATTCTTTTCACCATAAGGAATAACAGGAAAAACAAAAACAAAACATCACCGTTTGTTCCTTTTCTTTGGAACAGTGCCGGATTTAATTAGTTTGTTTTCAGTCTCTCAATACATAGATATTAATTATTTATTTCTGCATTCTGTAATTTACTTAGATTTATTCTCTAAATACGCGCCCTTTGTTTGTTACTTGAAATTGATCAAATAGCATGATGATCTGAGATTTAGACTGAGTTATTTTGTATCTATATTTCAAGTTTCTGCAGTGGGGGAGTAACCTACCAAAAAATAGTGGAAGCAAGATTGGAGAAGTTTGGAAGTTTCCAATAAATATCCTAGGTGTTATTACAGAGTAAGAATTGTATAGTTCATTTCCTTGAATTTTCAAGGGAGCATGCTTGGCCTTCAAATTTAACTTGGAAAATATTTGCTTTACGGCTCAATAAGAGGCCCAGCTAAATCCTTTGTTATTTTTATCCAGATAATTTTTCTTCAAGTGAACTACAGAAACTAGGAAAGGCATAGCGGCATAGAGGGAGAATGTTCTTTTCATTTCTAAAAACATCAGGAGAATAAGGAATGGTTAAATATTGGCATATTTAATGGTAGAAAAACTGTAGAAGTAGAACTATGACAATTGGATTAAGGTCATTTGATTTTTGTCAAGTTTCACTGAGAGAAGATTTTAATTCTCACACTGCCTATGCTATGGCCAACCTTGTACTGATGTTTTACATACTTTTATAACTTGTTGATTCTACAATGACCTGATACATGTCTCCTCAAGGACCACACATGGTTTAATTTAGAGGTCCAAAAATTTATTTTAGTCCATAAAACACTGTGAAGGATTTTTGTATTGTTTTTAAAAGCAGACTTGGTTCTCTACTACCCAGTCTGATTCAATATATCTGGAATAGGACCTAGAGTTTTGCATTTTAAAACAAGTATGCCTGAGGACTGTGAATGAGTATACAATGATGGAAGTCTTTCTGGCCATTACCAAATCAAAAGAAGTATTATTCAAATTGGTCTTTTTGATATTGGATCAAGATGGAAGAGTAAGAAGATAAAGAACTCACCTCCCACCACAAACACATACACACACACACAACACCTACATGTGAAGCAATTCTCACAGGAAGACTCTTATACAACCAAGGCTGTAAGAAAAATCCACATGAAATCAGCCTTGGATCTCTGCCCCCAGGAGGGACCATAGAAAGTAGGGGAATTCCACAGGCAGAGTTCCTTCCAGGGGAGTGAGCAGTTTGAGCCACATATTCAGTGCCCCAAACCTGAGGTCTGACACTGGGAAGACTAGTCACCTAAGCTGGTTTGAAAACTAGTGGACTACCAGGAGAAGCATAAGAAATGTAGATTCTACTCATGAAGAGAATGCACACTCTTGCTTACTCCTGAAACGAGGCATAGGAAATGGATTGAAACTGCATGAGACTCTGACCAGTTTCTCCCAACTGCCCTGGCTTGTGCCTCAACCCGAGCCAAGCTCCAGCTCTGGCCTTGCTGGCTCCAAGGTGCAGCTCCACACTAGGGCAAGCTACAACTGAAAGGAATGCTCAGTTGTGAGGGATGGAGCCAGCTTGGACTAGAATGACAGAATGGCACAGGAACAGCCACTACTAATGCTTAAAGGGGCAGTGCACTGTGTGCAGTCCAGGACTCTGACTATGGTGGGACTGTCACAGTGAGCACTAAACGCATGATGAGCATTCAGTCCAGCTCTTATTGCTCTAGTACTGCTCCATTCTGAGGGAAGGGTGGCAGTGCTGGGAGAAGGGAAAACACACACTTAGAGAGAATGAAGGCACATTGGACCCAAACCACAGGGCTTCTGCTCTAGCAACTTGGAACCCAATTCCACCCCCAAAAGGATGGTGTGGGTCACTGAGCAGAGGCAAAGTTCCAACTCACACCTGGCTCTGACTCTAGACTCTCCATCTCCACCCCCACCTCAAGTTGAGGGCTGTCATCACAACCTAGAGTAAGGTGTGACTTGTGCTCACATCAGATCTAGTCTTCCCCATTAAATCCACTGACCGCACACAGACTGTATAAAAATGGTCCCACATAAGTACACTTCAAGGCTGAAATAGATAACTGTTTCACCTACTCATAGAGAAAAATGAATAAAATTAGAAGACAGATAAATTTGTTTCAATTGTAAGAACAAGAGAAAACCCTTGAAAAAACAACTAATGAAGAGAAATGCAAATCAAAACTATGAGGTATCACCTCATACCAGTCAGAATGGCCATCATCAAAAAATCTGCAAACAGTAAATGCTGGAGAGGGTGTGGAGAAAAGGAGCCCTCTTGCACTGTTGGTGGGAATGTAAATTGATACAGCCACTATGGAGAACAGTATGGAGGTTCCTTAAAAAACTAAAAATAGAACTACCATACGACCCAGCAATCCCACTACTGGGCATATACCCTGAGAAAACAATAATTCAAAAAGAATCATGTACCACAATGTTCATTGCAGTTCTATTTACAATAGCCAGGACATGGAAGCAACCTAAGTGTCCATCAACAGATGAATGGATAAATAAGATGTGGCACATATACACATTGGACTATTATTCAACCATAAAAAGAAATGAAATTGAGCTATTTGTAATGAGGCAGATAGACCTAGTCTGTCATACAGAGTGAAGTAAGTCGGAAAGAGAAAAACAAATACTGTATGCTAACACATATAAATGGAATCTAAAAAAAAGAAAAAAAAAGTTATGAAGAACCTAGGGGAAGGACAGGAATAATGACGCAGACATAGAGAATGGGCTTGAGAACTTGGGGAAGGGTAAGGGTAAGCTGAGACAGAGTGAGAGAGTGGCATGGACTTATATATACTACCAAATGTAAAACAGATAGGTAGTGGGAAACAGCTGCATAGCACAGGGAGATCAGCTCAGTGCTTTGTGACCACATAGAAGGGTGGGATAGGGAGGGTGGGAGGGAGATGCAAGAGGCAGGAGATATGGGGATACATGTATATATATAGCTGATTTACTTTGTTATAAAGCAGAAACTAACACCATCGTAAAGCACTTATACTCCAATAAAGATGTTAAAAAATAAAAACAACTAATGAAGCAAAACTAAATAATTTACCAGATAAAGAGTTCAAAACATTAGCAATAAAAATGAATGCTAACTGAATAAGGGGAAATAATAGATGAACACAGTGAGAATTTTAACAAGGAACCAGAAAATATACAGCCAGTGAGAACTGAAGAATACAATTGCTATAATAAAAATACACTAGAAATAATATGAGACTAGGTGATACAGAAAAATGCATAAGTGATCTATCTGGAAGTTAGAATGATGGAAACAACCAATCAGACCAGAAAAAAAGAAAAATCAATTTAAAATTGAGAGAAAAATTTAAGGCACCTCTGGAACAACATCACGCATACCAATATTCTCATTATATAGGTCCCAGAAGGACAAGAGAGAGGGTAATTTTGAAAATGTATTTTATTAAATTATGGCTAAAACTTCCCAAACCTGAAAAAAGAAGCAGAAAACAAGGCATGGGAAACACAGAGTGTCCCAAACAAGATGAACCCAAACAAACAAACAGCAGGACATATAATGTCAAAAGTTAATGATAAAGAGATTATTGTAAAGGCAGCAAGGGAAAAATAAACAGTCATATGCAAGGGAATCTCCACAAGGCTATCAGTTAATTTCTCTGCAGAAACTTTGCAGGCCAGAAGGGAGTGCATATTATATTTAAAGTACTGAAAGGGAAAAATCTGCAAACTAGAATACTCTACCCAGCAAAGTTATAATTTAGAATAAAAGGAGAGATAAAGAACTTTTCAGGGGAGCAAAAATTAAAAGAGTTTGTCAATATTAAACCTAATCTAAAAGAAATCTTAGTCTTCTTTAAGTTGAAAAAATAAAGCTAAAACAAGAAGTAAGCATCCAGAAGAAAGGAAGAAGCTCACTAGTAAAGGCTGCAGATCAACCAATTAATTAAATTAGTATGAAGAATAGGAAAAAAATTAAAATCAGTGATAACTAAAATAATAAAGGATAAATATAAAAATGTACAATATGACATCAAAAACACAAAATTTGGGGGAGGGGAGTAAAAATTGCAGATCTCTTAGAATGTGTTTGAATGGCTACAAATTTAAAACAAGTAGATATAGGTCAACATATATGAACTCCAAGGAAATCATAAATCAAACGCCTATCATAGATACACACAAAGTAGACAGAAAGGAACAAAGAATACCACTAAAAATCACCAATCCACAAGGGAGGAAAAGAAGAAAAGAACAGAGAAGAACTACACAAACAACCAGAAAACAAGTAACGAAATGTCAATAAGTACATACCTATCAATGATCACTTTAAATGTCAATGGATTAAATGGTCCAATCAAAAGACATAGGGTGGATGATTGGATAAAAAAATAATGAGACCCATCTGTATACTGATTACAGGAGATTCACTTCAGAACTAAAGACACACACCAACTGAAAGTAAGGGGATGAAAAACAATATTTCATGCAAACTGAAACAACGAGAAAGCAGGGGTAGCAATACTCATATCAGACAAAATAGACTATAAAACAAAAGCTGTAACAAAAGTCAAAGGACATTGTATAATGATAAAGGGATCAATGCAAGAAGAGGAAATAATACTTGTTTACATATATGCCCTTAATACAGGAGCACGGAAATGTAAAAAGCAAACATTAACAGAGATAAAGGGAGAAGATATGGCATACATATTATTGTATGACAATAATACAATAATAATAGGAGAGTTTAGCACCCCACCATCAATGGACAGATCATCCATACAGAAACTTAATAAGGAAACAGTATTCCTAAATGACATATTAGAGCAGTTGGACTTAATAGATATCTACAGGACATAGCATCCAAACCCAGCAGAATATACATTATTTTTATGTGCACATGGAACATTCTCCAGGAGAGATCACATGCTAGGCAATAAAACAAATCTGAGCAAATTTAAGAAGACAAAAATTATACCAAGTATCTTTTTCCAACCAAAATGGCATGAAACTGAAATTGATTACAGGAAGAAAAATGGAGGCTAAACAACATGCTACCAGAAACACCAATGGGTCAACAATAAAATAAAAGAGGAAATGAGAAAAATACTTAGAGATAAATGAAAATGAAAACACAAGTTTTCAAAATCTATGAGATATAGCAAAATCAGTTCTAAGAGAGAAGTTTATAGCAATACAGGGCTATCTCAAGAAAGAAAAAATATCAAATAAACAATGTGATCTACCATCTAAAGGAATTAGAAAAAGAAGCACAAACAAAGCCTAAAGTCAGCAGAAGGAAGGAAATGATAAATTCAGAGAGGAAATAAAGAAAATGGAAACCAAAAAGACAGTAGAAAATATTAATAAAACCAAGAGCTGTTTTTTTTAAAAAGATAAAGTTGATAAGCCTTTATTAAGGCTCATCAAGAAAAAACAACACAAAAAACAAAATAAGAAATGAATGGGAGAAATAACAACCAATATCACTGAGATTCAAAAAAGTCATAGGAGAATACTATGAAGACTTATATGTCAAAAAACTGGAAAACTTAGAAGAAATGGACAAATTTCTAAACATACAACCTTCCAAGACTGAATCAATGAAAAATAGACAATCTGAAAAAAATTGATCACCAGTAGTAAAACTGTATTTGTAAAAAAACAAGAAAAAAACAAAAAAAAAACCCCACAAAACTTCCCAGGAAACAAAAGTCAAGGCTTTACAGGGGAATTCTACCTAACATAAAAAGAAGAGCTAATATTTAGCCTTCTCAAAATATTCCAAAAATTGTAGAGGAGAAAGCACTCCCAAATTCATTCTAGGAGGTCACCATTATTCTGATATCAAAATCAGACAAAGACAGTACAAAAAAAAAAAAAAAAAGGAAAGAAAATTATGGGCCAATATCTCTGATGAATATAGATGCAAAAGTCCTCAACAATATTAGCAAACCAAATTCAATAATATATAAAAAGGATCATACAATGTGTTCAAGTGAGATTTATTAAAAGTATTCAACATATTTACAATATCTGCAAATCAATCAATGTAACTCATCACATTAACACTACATTAACAAAAAGGATGAAAATCATATGATTACATCAATAGATGCAGAATGAGCACTTGACAAAATTCAACATCCATTCATGATAAAACTCTCATCAAAGTTGGTACAGAGGGAATATAACATAGTAAAGAAAATTTATGAGACACCCACAACTGACATCATACTCAATGGTCAAAAGTCAAAAGCTTTTCTCTAAAATCAGGAAGAAGAGAAAACCGCCCATCCTCACAACTTTAACATATTATTGGAAGTTCTATCCACAAGAATCCGACAAGAAAAAAGAAAGACATCCCAATTGGAAGGGAAGTAGTAAAAAGTCACTATTTGCAGATGACATACTGTATATAGAAAACCCTAAAGTCTCCACCAAAAGTTATTAGAACTTGTAAATGAAATCAGTAAAGTGGCATGATCCAAGATCAATATACAGAAATCTGTTGCTTTGTTATACACTAATGATGAACTATCAGAAAGAGAAAGCAAAAGAAAATTTCATTCAAAATCATATCAAAAAGAATAAAATACCTAGGAATAAACTTAACCAAGGAGGTGGAAAACCTATACTCTGAAAACTATAAAATATTAATGAAGATGCTACAAAGAAATGGAAAGATATCCCATGTTCATTGATTGAAAGAATTAATATTGTGAAAATGTTCATACTACCCAAAGCAATCTACAGATTTAATGCAATGTCTATCAAAATACCCATGTTATTTTTCACAGAACTAGTACAAATAATCCTAAAATTTACATAGAGCCACAAAAGACCCATAATAGTAAAAACACTCTTGAAAAAAAAAGAACAAGGTATCATGTTCCCTGACTTCAGACTATGTTGCAAAGCTACAGTAAATAGAACAGCATGGTACTGACACAAAAGCAGACACATAGATCAATGGAACAGAATAGAGAGCCTAGATATAAACCCATGTTTATACAGTCAATTAATCTATGACAAAGGAAGAAGAATATACTATGGAGAAAAGACATTTTCTTCAATAAGTGGTTCTGGGAAAATTGGACAGCTACATATAAAATAATGAAATTAGAACATTTTATCATGCCATATACAAAATAAAATCAAAATGGATTAAAGACCTAACTGTAAGTCCTGAAAACCATAAAAGTCCCAGAAGAGAACATAGGTTGAACACTCTTTGACATAAATTGTAACAATGTGTTTGGTTTTTGTTTGTTTGTTTGGGTCTGTCTCCTAAGGCAAAAGAAACAAAATTAAAAATATACAAATGGGACCTAATTAAACTTTAAAGTTTTTGCACAGCAAAGGAAACCATTGACAAAATGAAAAGACAACTGACTGAATGGAAGAAAATATTTGCAGATGATATGACTGAAAAAGGGCTAATAACTAAAATATACAAACAGCACATACAAATCAATATCAAAAAAACCAAATAACGAGATTAAATAATGGGCAGAAGACCTGAATAAATATTTTTTTCCAAAGAAGATATACAGATGGACAAAGGCAAATGAAAAGATGCTCAACATGGCTAATCATCAGAGATATGCAAATCAAAACCACAGTGAGATACTACCTCAAACCTGTCAAAATGGCTAACATCAAAAAAGTCTACACAGAGCAAATATTGGCAAGAATGTGGAGAAAAGGGAACATTAGTACACTGTTGGTGGGATTGTAAATAGGTGCAGCCACTATGGAAGATAACACAGAATTTCTACAAAAAAATAAAAATAGAACTCCCATATGATCCAGCAATTCCACTCCTGGGTATATATCTGAAGAAAATTAAAACACTAATTCAAAAAGACACTGCTCCTCTATATTCATAGAAGCACTATTTAAAATAGCCAAGATATGGAAGCAACCTAAGTGTCAATCAACAGATGAATAGATAGAGAACACGTGAGATATGTGTATATAACTATATGTATATGGAATATTACATATATACATGGAATATTACTCAGCCATAAAAAAGAATGAAATCTTTACAGTTGCAAAAACATGGATGGACCTAGAGGGTATTACACTTACTGAAATAAGTCAGACAGAGTAAAACAAATTCTGAATGATATGTGGAATCTAAAAAATAAAATAAATAAATATAGCAAATCAGAAACAAATTCATAGGTATAAAGACTGGTGGTTACCACTGGGGGAGAGGGAGAGGGGAGAGGTAGGATGGAGGTATGGGATTGAGAGGTACAAACTACTATGTATAAAATACACAGGTTCCATGGATCTATTATACAAGACAGGGAACACAGCCATTATTTTGTTGTGAACTTAAGTGGAGTATAATCTATAACAGTGTTGCATTGCTATGTTGTACACCTGAAACTAATATGATGTAAATCAATGATACATCAATAATAAAAGTGACCTTTTGAATGGTGAGAAGTCCAAAATACATAAACACACACACACACACACCCTTGAATGCCAAAAGTCAACAGGTGGAAGATTCTGCCAAACTAAGTATACTTCTCTAAATATCTTCATCTGTAATGGAGTTTATTTCATTGGCATATCAACACAGTAAATTCTGTAATCTCTACCCAGAGAATGTTCATGAGCTATAAATATTAGTTAACAATTACCTGGATTGAGACATCTACTCAATCCATTGGGTGAAAATTCTTCATCTTTGTTATGTATCTCTCCCTCAAAACAGAGGAGAAACAGAATAAAACATGAAGTGTGTTAATACAAAGTTGGTATCTTGTGAGGATTTAAAGATTCTATGTATTAATAGATTATTTAGTATGCATTTTATGCCCTCCAGCATTATGCCCAATCTAATCATAGGTACCCTTGAAAATATAAAGAGTTAACAGCTTTATCCTTTGTTTGAATAAGTTTCATAATCTTAGTAGGGAGGTTAGATATGCCCACAATAGAGAGTTAAATTACAATGAAAAGCAATACCTGCTCAGGAGGCTGAATCACTATGTTTACCTGCACAGATGTGGGTTTTGGAAGTTTGGATGTTGGGTTGTAGAGCACAATGCATGATATATAACATACAATAAGGACATTAGTAAACAATGTATAGAGATCCTGTAAGAATTAGGCCATGATTTGATGGACTCACAAAATATGGAATTGTCATTACAAGATCACAATTTATAACTTGAAAACATTGACCTCAAATAGTTGATGCCTTCTGTTTGATGAATGCAGTTGTATTACATGCCACAGTGAAATGTATTTGGCTTCATAAATCACAACATGTCTCTGTCTCTCTGGATCATACACAAATGTATATATGGTAATATTGTGAAGAAAAAAAAAAGAGTAGTGTGTTTTCTCTTTTGTTTTTCATCATGCCTGACTTTCTCCTCCACCTTTGGGTTTAAAAGTCCAACTTCCAGAGTAAAAGGTGGGATTAGGATTGTGCGAGTAGGAATATAGAGAGAAAGGTAAAACTGGCATTCAAAACAGTATTATGCTTTGACATAGTAAGATTAAAAGCTGGGCTTCCCTGGTGGCGCAGTGGTTGAGAGTCCGTCTGCTGATGCAGGGGACACGGGTTCGTTTCCAGGTCTGGGATGATCCCACATGCCGCAGAGCGGCTCGGCCCGTGAGCCATGGCCGCTGGGCCTGGGCATCCAGAGCCAGTGCTCCGCAACGGGAGAGGCCACAACAGTGGGAGGCCCGCGTACCGCAAAAAAAAAAAAAAAAAAAAAAAAAAAAGCTAGCTGTTATTGAAAGAGACAGGGTTTCCTAATTTCCTTTAACCCCTGTTTAGCATGGACCTAGTGAAAAGGAAACAAAGTATATTGGATAAATTGACAGAAAAGGAAGACGATTAATGACACACTTCTAGAAACTTTAGAAAAACACTTTTCTGCAGGATCCCTGAACAAAATGTATGACCCCAAACCAATGTAGGGAGAGTATTGAGTTATTTATAGGGTAGAAAGACATTATCAGACAACAGAGAAACGGTCTCTTCTGTACTCCTGAGACTTACGTTGTTCTCCTATCGTGTGAATGTTCCACTGAGAGCCAGCATGCCTGGCATGGGTTATACTGTGATGGGGTACCTGGTGGTGTCACCACAGAGACATAAATTAGAGATTATGAAATAAGTAACTAATTAAATACATGACAGAGATTTAGAGGCAATAGAGACTAAGGAAAGTTGAATCAGTTAGCAGGCACTGACAGAATAAAAAGATAGATATATGCTGCTATCCAAATTATAGTCTTTTAGCAGCGGAAGCCAGAGTTGGGACTTAGGTCAAAGGATGTCACACCAGAAAAGGAGGGCAAATCTCCTTGCCTTAACTGTCATTGGGTTACTCAGATCCCTTCCCCATACTCATACACAATTTGAGAGTGGCTGGGGGTGAAGAAAATGATTGTGGAACATTGAATAAATCATCCAGTGTAAACCTAAATAGATTGCTTTAATTATTAGATCCTAATAAACTTTAAAGCAGATCACTCTAAATATAGTTGTTTTATTTCCTCACTATGCATAGGTATGTCTTATAAGAGAGATCAGATCAGTTATAGACGAAGAAGCTATGTCTTCTCTGTACATTTAAATACAATATGAATAGACTTGTGACACAGACACACACACATCCTTCATAAAGAGGAATTCTCAGAGATAGATAGATATTAAGGAAGAAAAATAATTTCCTTATGCAAAGTGTAACCTGCACAGACACTTACCATCCTGGAAATATATGGACAAGATTATACAGAGTGAAGTTATTTTTCTCTTTGGTTCATCTGCTCTTTTTCAGGCTCTGCCTAAAGGCTTGCCCACTGGAATAAATAATGTATAAAAGGCAGAATTATTACAAAGCTCTCTACAGCCCTTTGAGGGCTATATAGAAACTGGCAGGAATGTTTCTACATTTCAGGTTAAGTAGCACCCCTCCCAGGATAGAGTTTTCTCACTCTATAATCCCCTTTCACTCCCCAACTAGAGATCAAAGGAAACCGCAAAATAATTTTTGTTCAAATTATATCAGGACAGAAAACATTTCTGGAATGGTGAATTAAGGACCTCCAAAAATCTGCCCCCCCATAAAAGGAATGACAATACTGGCAAAATATGTCTAAATCAACTTTTTCAAAACTCTGAAAATTAATCATATGCTTAAACTTAACCCTAAGGAAAAATGACTCTCAATAAGCACAGCAAGCTTTGTGGTGTTTTAACTTGCCCCATTCCCATCTCTCTCCCCAACTCCAATGCCTGTACTCCTAAGAACACTTAGGTTCCACAATAGCAAGTGTGCTCATACAGGAGCAAAGTAATGGCCCTCTCCCTATATCTTTGTCACATTTTATTACCTGGATGCCAAAAGAAGTTCTACTTGAGCCTAAAATTAAAGTCTTTAATGAATGTTATTACATCAGTTTTTGTTCTTACATTTCTAGCCATAGGATTTTTAAAAGTACAAACATCTTGAGTATTACCAGATACCATGCAATTCCCTCCATAAATCTTTCTTTAACCTATAGCCTGCTCCTAATCAAAACATCTCCCATTTATCCCTGTTGCAAAAGTAAGAACCCCATCCATATTAATGAATGCAAAATCATTCTGGAGCATGAAAACTTCATTGCACAATTCTAATATTCAATTATAGTGTCGTGTTATACTAGGTCAGAAAAAAAATAATACTAGAGTAATGAGGGATAATATTAGAGTAAAAGCAATAATACTAATCTATTCACATCAATAACTTAGTACTGTTATTTAAAAATGTGTAGTTTGATATAAAAATAAGATGAAAAGAACCTTTTGAACAAAGAAGTTAGAGCAATGAGTATAGAATTTGAAGTAATTTTGTAATATTTTAGTCCAGTATTCCCAACTGTGAAACTATCGACTTTTTGGAATCAATAATTATTTTTGGTGGGGGGTGGTCTGTGCAATGTAGGATGTTCAGCAGTATCCCTTGCCTTTCCCCACTAGACAATAATACCTCCCTTACCCTGGTTGTTATAATAAAAAATGTCTGTGGAGAGAGGGCAATAATTTCTCCCAACAATCAGGAATCACTGTTTCAGTCTAATCCCTTATGAACAGAAGGGATATTGAAGCTTAGTGATTTCAAGTGACTTGCTTTTGGTGATATATAATTCAAAATAAAATCAGGTTAGAACACTCCTGTGACTTCTTGTCCTGTGTTCCTGCCAATATTACCCTTAATATACACAGAAAAGACAAACTGGATCTTAAAAGAGAATACGAAAATTTCACTAATTTTCTGATTCAGCTGTAGTAGTGACCTATATATAGTTAGATATTTATCAATTGTTTGTGTATTTTCCTCTTTTTATTGCCTTCTATATAGTGTCTGAAACAAGCTAGAAAACCATATGTTATAGACAATAGAAAGAACAGGATTCAATACATTCTTCTAGGCTAAACTCTATAATTATTCATGCTGACTAGATTTTGTGAACTTTTTAAGATGGAGAGGTGTAAGGATTATAAAAGATATTTTGCTAAGTAATCTAAGGGGGACCATGAGACTACAGCTGAGTGGTAACTTTTACAAGGTGTAATTCTGTGGCATTTCCCCCTTTCTGCTTATGTGTTGGGTCAAGTGAATAGATGAATTTATTTCATTTTCTATTCTCATTAGAGATTTTGTCAGGAAAAGTGAGTTACCACAGAGTTTTATCATGCGATATATTTGGTGATTTACAGCAGTGAGCAGAAGATGGTTAACCTCTCTTACAACTGTATGTCTTGAGTGACTATTCTGTCCTTTACAAGTGCTCCTGGAATAAAATTTTACCTCTTAATCTCTATAAATTTCAAGATCGTAATACTTAAATGAACTGTTAGAAAGTTTGAGAGTATTTCCCCGATGAAGAAAAATTTCTATCTAATACTCTAACCTAAAACCAAATCAAGCTCTCAACAGGCCTTGTTATATAAAGAAATTTCAAATTTCCTAAATAACATTTAATATAGATGTGTCTTAGCTGTGCAAAACACTTTGCTGGCTTTCTGAAATGGGAGCACTTTATATAATTCTGCTGTCTAGTTTCCTACTTGGCCCAGAAGATTGTTGATTGTTGACTCTCCCAAAAGCTCACAATAAAAACATATTAATAAGATATATCTAGGCATTTTACATATACTGCAATAGGGGAGAACACTACCTTGATAGCCTCTTAATAGTGTCTCAAAAGGAGAGGTCAGAAGAGGATATTTATAAGATTTTGGTCTGAGATGTGTGGTTTCAAGGTAAGTCTCACAAGAAGGGTAAATGATGGGATGATTTAGAATTTATGATGCGCTGGCTTTGGGTGGATGGATACAGCAAGGTAAGAGTCTTTATGTAAATTTTGATGAGCAAGCTGTAAGCCTTCATAGGAATCTATTTTAATTGGGTCACAGTCTCATCTTCTAAGAGGAGTATTTCCTGGAACTTACTCATATTTCTTAGCCTCAGAATTGTTTAATTGTATGCCTGGCCTCATTATTGCTTAACACATGGACAGGAAAATATGGTCAATTCCAGTAAGGAAGGGAAGGAAAATTATGTTCATTTCAGTTTTAAAGGCCAATTTGAATTCACAGATACTATTAAGATCCTAAAGTAAATGTAGGGACAAACATTAATAATAGAATATACTGGGTAAGACAGAAGACTCCACATAAGAATGCCTTAGCTCTGTGTTTATTAGGAATGTGGGGTAGAATATTGTTTGTCAGATCTTTCATTTAACTGTTAGTCATTATATGCGCAGTTTATTAAAAATCCTAGACAAGGAGCTATAGAGATATAATATGATAGGCTCCTGCCGATCAAGCCAAAGTTATATTATCTTCCTCTGGCTTATTGGTTGGAGAATTGGGCTACTTACTAACTAATAAAACAATAAAGGTAAAAGTGGTGTCACCACTTTGTGTTAAGTTCCGGGCTATAGAATATGAAGAACCAAAGTAGTATAAGATGCAGCCTTTGCCCTCAAGGAGTTCACAAATTAATTGTAAAGATAAAGGAAAATTGTAAAGAATAAATAGTTTAAAATGTTATAGAATAAATTGTAAAGTTTATGATACTTTCATCACAGTTAAAGGATCAATCAATGTAATAAGTTGCCCATCATATGAAATAATGAGAATATAGAACATAAATAGGTTGTTTCCTTTGAGTCTAGTTTCAACAGAACTTCCAAATGGAAAATACGATTCTTTTACATAGAACAAGTTAAACCTTTAATCAGTGTATAAACCTAGAGTTCCTCTCTAAGCATTTAAAGCAACCTATTTTTAAACACACAGGTCAAAGATTTAGGGAGAAATAGTCCAGTTGCATTTTTATAGAGTCAGTTAAAACTACTGAGCATATTCACATGACTTTAATAACCTCAATAGGAGCTACAGGTCTAAGTGAGAAACCTCACATTCTCAGATATCCTGCTACAGAAGCAGAATTAAAATTTTAACAGTAGCTTAAAATCTGAGGGAGAGAACTACAAAATATAGTTATGTAGGTGAAAAAAAACAGATCCCACAATACTATTTGAGTATACAATTCTCTGGTTCCTTACTTTGGGTTTTATGTTTTTAACATGCAAATGTTAGAAGATAACTACTAATTATGAAGCAATAGAAACTCAGAGAACAGAGACTTTATCAATTTATTCCAAATGATGGATTTAGTTGCTATTCTTACACATAGACTGAATTTATGTCAGTGACTTTATTCTAACTTGTGCATGATCAAAGTTTATGGACGTATGGTATCTTCCCATATGCGGCAAAGCAGTCTCAATCCTACAGCAACACATTAAATACTCCAAATGGCTTATTAGATAGCTCTATCTTTAAATCACTATTATATCAATACTGAAGGTATAAACAGCAACTTTAAGCATACATACAAGAAATGTATAACAAATTTATTTCATTACAAAATTCTTAAAAGAAAATCTCAAAAGAGAATTAAATTGAATCCACTCAATTTTACAGAGACTTATAAATAACAAGCTATACAGGCAGGTGTGATAGTGTTGTAGAGAGTATGTGATCATAAAAGAGGACAAAGCCTTGAAAAGGAGAGCATTTGGAAAGAGACTTCCATTGCCATTTAAGTTTGACTCTACTCTCTGTCTCGCAACATCATCTCTGAGCAACCAATAAATAGTGGAAGTCAGGACAAAGCCTTAGAATCTGTGTACCATAAGGTAAGAGTCACATTACTTCAATCTATCTAAAACTCCATATTCAGCCACATGAGTTCAATTGTTTAGGACCTTATTGGTATATTATTGTGTCCCCTAGTTCACTAGGATTTTTAAGTGTGTTCTTTTATATTCTAAATTAATTATTGCCTTTCTTATTATTTTCAATTTATATCAGGACTGATCTTTCTTAAGTTTTAGAGCCATGTTCATGAATTTTAAAGCAACAGCTTGGAACCTGATTCATCTAGATGTATTAAGCTATAAATGAGAGACTGCTATAGCATAATCTGCTATTACTTTACTATCTTAAGGTACACTTTGTACTTGAAAAGATGTATTTGAATAGTCATTTATTACATAATGACTTAATTTAGAGGTTACAATTTCATGATGGAGAGTTGAAAGTGAAAGTAGACAGTGACTGTCACTGTTATATTCCTGTGGTGTACTTTTAGCTGGAATCAGGTGTACAGACCTAGTGTCTGGAAGCAAGCAGAGATCAGGGATGACTTCGTAGGCATACATGGAATCTCATTTAACCCGAAGACCTCCTCATCTCTGCAGTCACCTCATAGAGCAACTTTACCCATAAGAGTTAGAGTTCTCTGTTTTGAGATCTTTACCTGTATTTCAAGAGTGCTGAGGTTAAAAAACAAAGAGAAAACATGTTGAAAACAACGGCCTTTCAACTTTCTGCCTGTGTCTTTGACTGGTTTTAGACATATGATGTGAGAAGCACTGTTGAGCACAATTCTGAAGAATCCTCCCCTTTTGTTTTTGTTTTGTTATTGTTGTTGTAGCCATTGTTTTTAAAACACATTACTTCCCAATATCCTATTCTGTAATACTCAGATTCTAACACAATCTGTAGGCAAAATTAGGATTTTAAAATCTGCTGCTAGCTTATTATCAAGATTAAACAACATTCTATGTAGAAAGTAGATTATAAATTGTAAGCACATTACAAATGTAAAGTAACAAGTGGTTCTGCAGAGGTAGAAAAGAGAATAACCATCTCAAAATGGTCAGGGACATCTGAGAAATAGAAGTCTCATTTGACTGTATTCTTGTCATCAACTGAAAAAATAGTGCAGTCATTTAAACAAAATTAGGAACAATTTTGATTGGTTATTGTCACTCTCACTTAGATCATAAATTAATGAGTTTATTTATTTTCTTCATTTCCTCACACATGAGCGCTTCTTATATGTACATTACTGTAGGAGACAATGTGGAAGATATAAAAGAACATGACACCTTGTTTTTATGAGAATTATAGAGTAGTTGAGGAAACAGTGAATACAATGGTGACAGGACAAAATAGAAGAGAGAATTCCTAATGTTCTGTCAAGATGATAATTTCAGAAATGGATTAGATCATTTGGTATGGGATCAGGGAGTCAAGAAAGCCTGGACAAAGTGGAACTTGCATCCAAGTTGAAAGAATAGACAGGGCCAGAACATTTCTGTCAAGAAAACAACTTTAACTGACTTCTTATGAAGACAGAATAAAAATCAAAATGTAAATTTTGACTCTTTTACACATTATTTCTACAAATTTTTTCTTTCTATTCTCGATAATCTGCCCCAAGTTTTTCAAATAATTCCATCTTCTAGGAATACTTTTGCCAATGATTATGCTTGACTTCTAAAAAGAATTCATGTTGTAAAGGCTATTAAAACATTCATCATCAATTATAGTCTGCCAACATGTTTATGTCCAGACCAACCTTACTCTTTTTTTTTTTTAAGATTTTTTTTTTGATGTGTACTATTTTAAAAGCCTTCATTGAATTTGTTACAATATTGCTTTGGTTTTCTGTTCTGGTTTTTTGACTGTGAGGTATGTGGGATCTTATTTCCTAGACCAGAGATAGAACCCACACACCCTGCATTGAAAGGCAAAGTCTTAACCAATGGACAGCCAGGGAAGTCCCCAGACCAACCTTACTCTTTACAATATAATCCATCAACTGTGCAAAAACATGTTTAAGCAATATAGATAATGTGGGTAATGGTGAAACTGAGTGATTGTCATGACCCAAGGTAAAATGATTCAAAACTGGTGGCATTTTAAATTTCTGGCCAGATGTTAACTGATTGTTTTGATAGCAAATTAAACATGAAGAGATAAAAGGTAATTCCAAAGAATTATCATTGCCAGGTATCTTTCTTTCCCAAATGTCCCTGTGTGGTCCGAAAATTGATTCATTAACATTTTTATTCATCTTGTTATGTTTATTCATACACACACACACACACACACACACACACACACACAGAGTGTTTTTGCTTAAATAAAAATTTACTTCTTAGACTCTTCTAGAAAAGGGAGGGAAGTGCACTTTGAATCTTAGTTTTAAAATACTTACCATGATAATTATTAGAGAAATGAAAATTAAAACTACAGTAAGGTACCACCTCACACTGGTCAGAATGGCCATCATCAAAAAGTCTACAAACGGCAAATGTTGGAGAGGGTGTGAAGAAAAGGAACCCTCCTACACTGTTGGTGGGAATGTAAATTTGTGCAGTCACTATGGAAAACAGTACGGAGGTTCCTTTAAAAACTAAAAATAGAGTTGCCATGTGATCCAGCAATCCCACTCCTGGATATATATCTGGAGAAAAGTATAATTCATAAAGATACATGCATCCCAACTTCATAGCAGCACTATTTATAATAGCCAACACATGGAAGCAACCCAAATGTTCATCAACAGATGAATGGATAAAGATGTGGTATATACACACAATAGAATACTACTCACTCATAAAAAAGAATGAAATAATGCCATTTGCAGCAACACGAATGGACTTAGAGATTATCATACCAAGTGAAGTAAGTCAGAAAGAGAAAGACAAATACCATATGATATCACTTATATGTGGAATCTAAAATATGGCACAAATGAACATATTTACATAACAGAAACAGACTCACAGACATAAAAACAAACTTATGGTTCCCAAAGGGGAAAGAAGGTGGGGAGGGATAAATTAAATGTTTGGGATTAACAGATACAAACTATTATATATAAAATAAACAAGTCCTACTGAATAACACAGGCAACTATATTCAATATCCACTAGTACACCATAATGGAAATGAATATATGATATATATATATATATATATATATATATATATATATATATATAAAATGGAATCACTTTTCTGTACACCAGAAACTAACACAACAGTGTAAATCAACCATATTTCAATAAAAATGGAAAAAATACTTAGCATGAGAATTATGGATTATTATATTTCAAAGGAAACTTAGAATGTATCTGAAACCATCCTAATTATATAGATGAGAAAACTGAGGTACAAAAATATTAAATGGCTTACCCCAGGTCAGACAGATATATTGTTGTCTGAGCTGAGGACCTGGTATATTTCCTGCCTCCCTAGAATTTCCCAGCACATTGTGCTGGGTTGGGTTAGAGATAGGAAACTCATGGACATTATCCTCCTTAGGTTTATATGAGGGGATGCTGGATGAATGTCCCATGATTCACTGCATGATTTAAAGAGTTCTTTATTGAAGATGGTTTATCTTGATCTTCTTATTGTTGAAGTCCACTCTCAAAATGAAGAAAATTTTATGCTGCAGTAGTATTGATATAAATGTTACCAAACCAAACTTGAGTCTGCTCACCCTTGCTCAGTAAAGCCAATCTACTGACACCAGGTTGTGGTGAAGGAAAGTACAGCATTTATTGTAAGGCACCAGACAAGGAGTCTAAGGGAGCTAATGCTCAAACAAACAAACAAACACAAACTCTCTGATGGGTTTCAGGAAAGCATTTTTAAAGGCAAGGTGAGGGAGCGGAGTCAGAGGGTTTGTGATCAGCTTATGCACCATTCTTTTAGAGACTGATGGTGAGGGAATAGGGCAGTGTCACAAGTTAAACATTATCAATCCTCAGGCTCTGGTAGGTATGGAGGCTATGTGTTCATGGTCATCAATAGTTAACATTTTACATTTGATGGGACTTTTAGCATCTGTAAAACAACTCAGGAAATGTGCATCAGATACTGTTATTTATATATTTCAGAGAGGAACTAAAGATTCTGTGACTACCATATGGCTGATTTACTGGTTGAATTGTTACCATTTCTCCTGGACTAACTGCTGTGTTGTCACTACATGTTCACAATCTTTCCTTTTTTTTTTTTTTTTTTTTTTTTGCAGTACGCGGGCCTCTCACTGCTGTGGCCTCTCCCGTTGCAGAGCACAGGCTCTGGGCGCGCAGGCTCAGCCGCTCCGCAGCATGTGGGATCTTCCCGGACTGGAGCACAAACCCATGTCCCCTGCGTCAGCAGGCGGACTCTCAACCACTGTGCCACCAGGGAAGCCCTACAATCTTTCAATCACTAATTCTTGAGTCAGGTTTTTGTAACACAGGGGAGGCCTGAAAGTCTACAGTTTTTCTACAAACAAGAGGCAGGCAGAGGACAAAGAGGGAGGGATCTGTCATGAAAAGGCCCATTAGGGGTCTGCTCAGTTACATAAATGTTAATAATAATCAATAACTCTATTGGATGCTTACCACATGCCACACACTGTGATCAACAACTAACATACATCATCTCAGTTAACCTTCATAGTTAGCCTAAAAAAATTATGAGTCCACTTTTATCCATGGGAGAACTGAGAATGAAATGTGTTATAACCTACATAAGGTCTTAAGATCTTAAAGCTGGTAAATGGGGGTGGTGGGATTTGAATTTGAGTAGTCTGACTAAAATATATTTATATGCACTGGCAAACATAGACACTAATTCGAGAGTTATTTCTTCTGGTTTCTTGTTATCTAAATTCATAATTACAAGAAAATTAAAAACCTAGAAATTGTGATCTACATGTTTACAGACCTATCTTTGATGAATCATAATAATCAATAATTTTGTTTTTTTGAATATATATTCATATATATATATATATATATATATATATATATAGAGAGAGAGAGAGAGAGAGAGAGAGAGAGAGGGAGTTGCCTTCCAGGGTTGTATTGAATTGAATCAAGATGACTAGGCCTTTATATTTCAACACTGATCAGGCTTTGGATAAGGGACACACTGGGATAGGACTTGGGCTGGGCAGTTTGGAGAGAGGCAGTTAACAAAGTGGCTGATAGTGAAGATAATCCAGTGACTGCACTCCAAGAAGCTGGACAACAAGTTCTTTATTATAGGGTGACCTAGGTAGTATATCATAGTCTCTATGACAATTCCTTATAAATTCTTAAAAATCAGGTCTATAAGTCTGATAACCAGTAATACCTCAAACTGTAATTTTTACTCCCCAAAGGCCTACCTAGAACATAGTTATAAATAATTCCACCTATCTGTCCAGTAATGAAAATATAAACTAAAAGACTTAAATTTCCTTGATTAAAATATATACACTTAAAAAAAGATTAGAAATTATGATTATATGGACTGGAAATGTGAAGAATGACAGATGGCTTTATTGGAGGAGTTAATAGAGAGAACATGACTGCAGTTGAACTGAAACCTGGATCTAGATAAATTTCCTCATCCCCCATCCTTGGAATGTACACTCTGTCCACCATTCCCACAGTGGGAGCAATTTTCAAGGATGCAGGCTTGAGTAATGTGTTGTTGAGACCTTCTAGATGGTATAAATGATGACCCCATTAAGGCCTCTCTATAAACTCTTAAGATTCTGGTTGAGCCAGGGCAGGATCTACTCATCTTGCAGCACCCAAGACAAGGCTCAAATGTAAGTTACCTTTCTTGTTAAACCCTCCACTTACCAACATGGAGTGTTTGCCTCTTTCTTCATGTCCTTCCTGTGCGGGGTCCAATTTGTGAACCAATAAGCTTGACCATCCATATTGAGGTGCATCAAGGAACTTCCTACAACTTATTTATGACAGAAAAGTATCTTTAAACTGAGAGAAAATTTGCCACTTTTTTTTTAAACTTAAAATGACTTACTATGTAGTCCAAATGAAGAAAAACAGTCATGGCTATTCATGGCACTTTTCCAAAATCAAAGGAAAACTCAAACTCAACTCAAAGGAAAAGTATCAACATTTAAATTTAAGTGTAATATTTGTTTGGATTTTTTGTTTTTACCTCTTATAAGAGTGAAGAAGTTCTCTTTTTATTCCTGGCTTGCTAAATATTTTTAATATGAATAAATAATGTATTTTATATTATGTTTTTCTGCATATACTTAGATTATTGTGTATTTTTTCCTTTTTTCTGCTCCATTCATGAGATGAATTACATTGTTTGGTTTTTGAATATTAATCTTTGAATTCCTAGAATAAATTCATCTTATAATATATTGTCTTTTATACACTAATGGATTTGGTGTGCTGATATTTCATTTAGAATGTTGCCATCTGTGTTTGTGAGATTAGATTTGTTGATGGGAATATCAATATAATAATCTACAATAAGAATAGAAGATAGGCTTTTTGTTGTTGTTTTTTTCTTTGTTTGTTTTTGCTAAACTGAGAACTATAACCTGGGAGACAGATTCAAGGAGCACTTGAATTGTGTTCTGCCTGACTACAATATGGGGAGGCTTATTAAGGCAAAACCCACAAAATTACAAAAGTTGTTTGTTAAGAATTAGAATTGGAGCTAGCAAGAAGTAAGGGTGTTTGTTAAGCAAGGATTATTTGGTGTCCAAAATGATTGTAGAGTTACAAGGGGATAACTTGAGACCATACAGTTATAGCTGGAAGCTACTAACAGATGTTATTGACAGGCCATATTTGACAGGCCATAAGACAGGCTGTTCTGTTTAGGCATAAAGTTTAGGCCAAATCATGTATAAGCCAGAATGACTTTTCCATACCTCAATATGAAAATTTCTTCCATCTGTCTATATTTTTTTTCTCTTGTAACTCCCTTGCTACATTTATTATCAAAGCTGAAACAATACCAAGCTTGAAGAATTTATACAAGATTATTCATGGTGAAAAGCCATTTCTTTTGGTAAAGATTCTTAGTTACAGATTTATTTTCTGTCACAATTATAAGACTATCCTAATTTTTTTCTTTGTGTGTCAGTTTTAAGTATTATTTTTTTCTGAGAATTTATCCATTTAACACAAATTTTCAGTGTTGTTGTTTATCGTCCTTCTTTATATATTTTTTTTCAGTGTCTGGTGGAAATATATCATGCCATCTATTTTCTTCCTGATTTTGCTTATTTTCTGCTTGCTTTCTCTCTTTCACTTTGTTTAATATGTCCAGGAATTATTTCAATGGTATTAGTTTTTTCACATTTTTTTGGGGGGGAAGTTTGCCTTTACTAGAATTTTTTATGCTCTTATATTTGTTATTTTCTTCTTACTACATCTTTGGGTTTAATTTCATATTATTTTTCTCATTTCTTACTGATTAATATTTAACTTACTTTATTTCTCATATATGCATAAAAAGAAAAAACTTTGAATTTCCCTGTAGGCATAGCTTTAGCTGTATCCTCCAAGTTTTAAAACATATAATTTTCTTTATAATTTATGTTAAAGCATTTTCTAAATTCCCTATTGATTTCTTCTTTGATGTATTGGTTATTTATATGATTATTTTTTAATATCTAACTATGAAAAGATTCCCTACTTTTTTTGTTTTTAATGATTTCTAACTTAATTCCACTGTTATGAGACAATGTCCTCATTAATTTTTATTTTTTGGAATATGATGAAACTTGTATCATGCAAATATATGAGCAATATTTGTAATTGTTTCATGTGTACTTGAAAATGATCTGTATATTACAGTTATTGGGTGCAATATTCTGTACATGAATAAGGTTGTTTGTGGATAATGCTCTTTAAAAATATTTTTTTATTTATTTTTTATTTTATTTATTTATTTTTTTTGATACTCGAGCCTCTCACTGTTGTGGCCTCTCCCATTGTGGAGCACAGGCTCTGGACACGCAGACTCAGCGGCCATGGCTCATGGGCCCAGCCGCTCCATGGTATGTGGGATCTTCCCGGATTGGGGCACAAACCCGTGTCCCCTGCATCGGCAGGTGGACTCTCAACCACTGCCCCACCAGGGAAGCCCCAGAGTGATTATTTTTATTCCTGTTATTCATAGAACAAGTTTATGGGCCAAATTTTACTTTAGAATCACTTTATTTTATATACACAATGTATAAGACAAAGACTTCATGATTATTATAATTGGTTTCTACCATACACTAAAGAAAAGCAATAATTCTAACAAAAGTTATGCTACTCTCCTGAAATAAAGAGGGGAAGTGTGTGTGGTAGACAGAAATCTAAAAATGACCCCAAATGATCCTTGTCTTTTATGTAATTCCCTCCACTTAAACATGGGTAAAACTTGTGAATATGATGAAATATCACTCCTGTGATTAAGACACATTATTTGGGAAAAAGAAAATTATTCAGGTGGGCCCAATATAACCATGTGAACTCCTTAAAAGAAGAGAGTCTTCTCCAGTCGGTGGCAGAAGATAAGTTGGAGAGATTGTATTACTGCTTTTAAGATAAAGAAGATGTGGTACGGGTATATAATGGAATATTACTCAGCCATACAAAAGAACAAAATAATGCCATTTGCAGCAACATTGATGGACCTAGAGATTGTCATACAGAGTGAAGTAAGTCAGAAGAGAAAGACAAATATTGTATAATATCGCTTATATGTGGAATCTAGAAAAACGGTACAGATGAACTCCTTTGCAAAGCAGAAATAGAGTCACAGATGTAGAAAACAAATGTATGGTTACCAAGGCAGGAGGCGAGGTGGGATAAACTGGGAGATTGGGATTGACATACATAAACTACATTTATAAAATGGATAGCTAATGAGAACCTACTGTATAGTACAGGGAACTCTACTCAATTCTCTGTGGTGACCTAAATGGGAAGGGAATCTAAATAAGAATATATATATATATATATATATATATATATATATATATAACTGATTCACTTTGCTGTACAGCAGAAACAAACACAATATTGTAAAGCAACTATACTCCAATAAAAACAATTTAAAAAGACACTAATTGTGTGTTAATTTGTTACATGGCAAACAAACAAACAAACAAACCAAATGCAAGCTACACGTGAGAGTAATCCCATAGACAGGGAATCTTCATTGTAGGTTCTCAAAGGATGTTGGCTTAGCCATTTATAAAATTATAAAGGTGGCTTAGTTCATTATAAAAGAAACCATGGTTATTGCCTTCTTAGTTCTTATTCATTCTCACTGCATTCTGCCCTCTTTTTTCAATACAATATTGAATTTACCCTAGTCAAGCTTACCAATCATTTATTTATTGTCTAATTTGATAGACTGTCTTCATTTAGTATCTTATTTGGCCTCTTTGCACCATTTGAAATGGTTCACTACTGCATAGACTCTGTAATTTCTTTTCTTTTTTTTTTAGTTTTAATTTTACTGCCCCATGGAGTTTTACTTCAACTCTTTTTGTTTTCTCTACAGATGATGCCTGAGCTATCTCTCCTAGTTTCGTTGTTCCCATTGTCTTCAATATGTTAGTGACTATTAAATCCATATGACCATCAAGATTCTTTTTGACTGCATTATAATCCTATAAATCCAACTTCTCAATTTTGATATCCTACAGGTCACTCAAATTGAAAGTAATCAAAATTGAATTTATTATCGTTTCTGAAACATACTTATGCTTTTGTGGCAATAAATAGCAGCAGTGTCTAAGATGCCCTATCAAAAACTTTAATATTATCTTTGACTACCTCACCATCCTCCCATACCATTAATAAGCACATATATATCAATTGTTTTTTATATGTATGACACTGTTTTAATTATCAATTAGATTCTATCTATTTAATGTTTCTTAAAATATTCTAGTCTTTCTATCTCTGCTTCAGGTAACATAGAATGTGTTCTAGGACTATTTGTATCCTTTTTCTTTACCAAACTAACTTAATTGGCTTTCAGATGCTGTCTTAGACATCAATTCCTTTGGAAAATTGAATCTATGTTCTGAGACTTCTCTTGAGCTGAGAGGTCCTGTTTCATCACTGTCTCTGCAGTCATTGCTACAAACATCAACAATTTTCTGATATCCAAGTGTCAGTTGTATACCTGCCAACATTCTAGAGAAATAGGTCTCAATAACTTTCTAAATTGGGAAAACCCTAAGTTTGCTTACTTTATTCCAAAGTCACTGAGGCCAACAGAATGGTAAATAAGCAGAGTTATGCTTTGAATCTGGAGCTTATATATATATATATATAAATTATATATTATATAGATGTAGATATATACTGCTACTTCAGCTCTTTTCTTCGTAACTCTGTGTGTCTGAATTCTATGCATCAAGTTTCTAGACAGGTAGTCATGCCCTGGAAGGGGTCTTGGTCAGAGCATCAAAGAATTCTATAAAATTGTATTTTATAGTCTCTAAATTATCTTGAGATTAATATTTTATTGCTTCCCTTTTGTATCTTATTAGTGGGGACATATAAGAAGTTTATAGAAGAGACTTGTAAGCACCTGGGGATTTTTGAAAAGCTGAGATGGCAGGTTTTAAAGTTCATGGGTTTTAGGCATGTACTCATTAGTATATGGAGTGTTAGTGGATGGTGTTTTTAGTTTAACATGGTGTCACTTTATCATTCTCTTCCACAATTCAAGTATGGTGTCTCTTTAGGGTTCCCAGTAAGCCCTGTGCTTACCCCTACTGTAGCACTTATGACACTCTGTGTGAATTGCCTGCTTACCTAATATCCTTGACCACTAGTCTATAGCTAGTTGATGAAAGAGACTTAACATTTCTCTCCTTATATCACTAATGTTTAAATGATATCTACTCTACAATAGGTGCTAGGTCAATACATTAAATTAAATTGATTCCAACAAAGAAATGATAATATAAATACCACTGGCTTTGACATTGATGGAAATCTGAGTCACTAAATTCCTTTGGGTCTTGGTTTACTGTTCCTTAGAATGATATTAGAAGAGATTGTCTACAATTCTTTTTTCAGCTCTAATAGATTGCAATTCAACTGGAGTCATCAGGACCTGGTCTTCATTATTTCTTGAACACATCTTCTTTTGGATGACTTCATTTTCAAATAGTCATTTCTCATGATTGCCAGCAGTACCTCTCAGGGGTTACACAAGCAGGAAAGAGATCTTCTCTTCCATAATAATTTGAACAAAAGTCTTGTACCTGATCCTTATTGACCTGAATAATGGGGTCCTATGTCCATCATGATTGTTTTGAGAGGGGATATAATTCACTAATTGGTTTAGGTCTGAGGCAAGCACTCACATCTGGATTAGGAGGTTGAGTCAGCCTCATTCAAAACACATAAGTGGATAATAAGATCATTATTATATGGGGAATTTGATGTTATTAACCTACGGAGGGAGAAAGTGTGGTGAGTATTCAAAAAACAACTTCACAGATATTCACTGTAATGAATGGATGTCATAAATCTTAACATTTCCTACCCCTAAAATATTAAATGAAAGTTTAACATTTGAGAGAAATCATACTGTTCTTGTATATGTATTTTAGAAACTTTATTTTAGGCTAGAAGGAATATGGATCCTATGCAGTATTATAAATGTTTGTTTCAATTGTCCTTTATTTGACATACATCTGTTATTGGTTTATTTCATTAAAAATAGTGTCACATGTTTATATTTTCTCACATCCATCATAGTCTTAAAGCCAATACTGGGCATTCATCATACACTAACTACATGTGCATTGACTTATTTGTTGATTAAGCTGCTAAGTGATTTGGTGGAAATTTAGTTTTGCCATAATGGAAGCTATCAGGACTTAGAACTTCCTTTATGAAGCTTCTTAAAATGAGGGATTAAAAATTTATCTCATCTTGAGGTAGGCAGATGAAGTAAATGAGTTTCCGCTTAACGTCCCAGCTCTGTCTGTGTATTTGAGAAATGTCTGAGGAACATATTTATAAGACTTCTAGTCACCCTACCTCCTTTAATAAACAAGTTAATTTTCTAATACAGAGTTATATTAAAAAAATAAGGTAAAGTCAAATATTTTATATGTTATATATATATATATTTAACATATTTATTGGAGTATAATCGCTTTACAGTGGTGTGTTAGTTTCTGCTTTATAACAAAATGAATCAGCTATACATATACATATATCCTCATATCTCCTCCCTCTTGCATCTCCCTCCCACCCTCCCTATCCCACCCCTCTAGGTGGTCACAAAGCACCGAGCTGATCTCCCTGTGCTATGCAGCTGCTTCCCACTAGCTATCTGTTTTACACATATATATGCAATTTAAAAAAAAAAAGGCTCTGAAGAACCTAGGGCCAGGACAGGAATAAAGACACAGACGTAGAGAATGGACTTGAGGACATGGGGAGTGGGAAGTATAAGCTGGGACAAAGTGAGAGAGTGACATGGACATATATACACTACCAAAATAATTTATATTTACATCTTCTATTTCAACCTCTTTCTGATTAAGTAATTTACACACTTTTGTTAGAGGATGACAGACATTGATAATGAGAGCCAAGGCAATTTTATTTCCTAGACAGTTTGATAATATCCCTGTACCCTTTTGAACAGATGGAAACTAAGTTAAGTTGTGGGTGATATGTATTAATCGAACAAAGAATGAAAATATAATTAATAAGTGACAATCAGACATGCACCATAACAGAAGGTGAATCTGGAAAGATCCTGAAGGAATACCTCCTCTGAAGGAAAATTTAAGTTATAGACAAATTACTTGCATATTTGCCCTTAGCAAATAAAAGTTTTTATTAACTCCTTGATTGGCTGGAAGTAGCCTGGAACAATGGGGAAACACCACAGAAATGAAATTTAGTAGGAATAAATGTGGTCTTAACTTTATGCTTATAATAATTATTTATATGAATACAGGATGCAGGATGTGCAAGACCTGGGTAACAAGTTTAATGAAAAGCTCTGGAAGGTTGAGTGAGAACAGAGACTCAATGTGGCCTAATGGTATAAATCAGCTGATTAAGAGCTTGAGAAATCTGAGGCTGAATTAATAAAAATAAGGAAATTGCTTTCTTGTACAATCATGGAAACATGTACATATTGTATAATATTAAAAGAGACTATTAAAATTCACAAATGGAATGGGAAATAAATATGACACAATCTAAATTAATATACTTATTCCACTGGTGTGATGTTATTATTGAATGGTAGATTTAGAACTATGTAGAGAAGGTAAGGTCTTAAAGGAAGTTTAGGGTATGCAATCTGAAACCCAGTGTTTAGATTAGAATTCAGATTAGCCTTAAATTTGACTCTAATTTTGAGTGGCCAGGATATAAAGGGAAAAATTATGGGTATTATAGTTTTATTGTTAGATAAAAGAGGCAAATCATCAGGAGTAAGAAACAGTTTTTTTCTAGAAACCACATTTCACCTAAATTCATCATATAGCTCTTTATAGAAGGAAAGCTAGAAAACAAGATTTTATCATTCTGTAATTTTAAAACTGTACATTTTCCTAAATGAACCTAATGATTTATTTAGTTTAGATTTTCAGATGAGAAGCTGCTGTAATTCCAACTGAAGGCTGTTCTTTTTTACAAGTTTAAACTGTGTAAGGGATGGAAGATAAAGGAAAATATGTGTAAGCATCTCTTTTGTCTGTCACAATTATTACGCTTATTATATGAAATTTTTAACGGGGTTTTCATCAGAGTATTCATTGAAACATTGCCATTGATATCACTCACTCTCATTTTCTTTCTCTTCCTAAATCTATCACATCCTTCTACTTAGGATCCTTATATGCAAATCTCTCCCTCCTCTATGGCTCATAGAGCAGCATTCAGGTCTCCTTACACAGGAAATTTTTGCAAATTTCATTGTGGAAATGCCAGTCTTAACTTTGAAAGCTAGTCTAATGGTAAAGGACATCAGCTTTGCTATCTGACAGATGTAGTTTTTAATCCCTCATTCTAGCACCCAAGCATATTGTTAAATATCTCTAAACCACAGTTGTCCCACTTGGGAATGACAATATCCACTTTGGAATATTGTGAAAGTTAAATGCAATATATGTCAAAACTCTCACAGCAGTTCTTGTTATATAGTAAGTAGGGTTGCCAGAATTAGCAAATAAAAATACAGGGTGCCCAATTAAGTTTGAATTTCAGATATACAATAATATTTTAGTATAAGTATGTCCTGTGGAAATAAATAAAGACCAGCACATGATAATAAACAAAGGCTATTCATAGCAAGGGAGTCGGCCATTGTTACTTGGATTTTGGCAGTAGCTTAAAGGTAGGCAGAGAAATGAGAAAGCTTTACAGTAGAAGAAAGGAAAGTTTTCAAGTATGCCCTGATAGAGGCTGTTGGCAAGAGAAAGCTGCAGGCGTATTAACTAGAAATGGGCAACCTATGTGATTCATTAGGGGTACATATTTTGCTTCCTGCGGCTGATTCTAAATTATAAGCAGGAGCAAATTAGGGAAGCTTAGTCAGCTATTAATCAAGTCCTGGCCATTGTAGGCTGATTGTTAAAAAACATTATTGCTTAGATTTCTGGATTGTCCCTAGAGATAGCAGTCTGATTTTGCATAACTCTGACTTATAAGAGTCTGACTTCCTGGACTGGTTATTGTAGATAAGGGATTAGTTTTCTTGACAGGTTGCCAAAGGTTGTGGGTCAGAGTTCTATTTTCATATATGGTCTATTGTCCATTTGTATATTCAGTCTCTCAACCAAAAATATTGCATTGTGTTCTGAATTTTAGCTGGCAACACTAACTTAAAGTATCAATACTAGCTAAATGGTTGATGCTATGTTACTAATATTCAAATGACAATGACATTAAATATTAATCTCCCAAGAGCACTTGCATTTTATAAGACCAATGAGAACACAATACTTTAATGTGACAAAGTCAGTCTCTTATGATGTAATTCCAGACTATGAAATTTTCTTGAGAGAACTTTTTAGGTCAATCAAGTCTTCACTATGCTATGAGCCATCTGCTCGTAAAGTCAACTGAGACCAAGACAAGCTTTTTCAGGTTGAGGAAACAGTTTAGAATAATGAGAAAGCATGTGGCTTTCAAGCAATTCCCATACCTCTCATTTCAGCAAAGTCCAGTATTCTCACTGTATTTTTTCTTTCTTCGCTCTCTCCTTCCTTTGTAATGTTTATTGGTTCTGCTTCTTTTATCCTTTTCCATTGATTGATGGGTGCCTGTAATTATGCACTAGGGGTGTTGATCCTGAAGCAATGGCCCTCTAATGGAGGTCAGCTGAAGTTAGATATGTAGCTTGGCCCTTTCTTGATTTTTAAAACTTTGTTTATTGGAATTTTGCTGTTCTCATTTTCCAGTGTCCACTGAATTAGTTTGGGATGAAGGAAGATTTTTAACGTGTTTACTAGCTGATCTAGTTTCTGTTATGTTAACATCTTCCTTGTCATTCTGAGCTGAGTGTTGTGATACATATTGCCAGAACCCATCTGGCTTGAGTGAGTTGTTGCTGGAAGTTGTTCTAAAGGTGAGGTATGCACTAACTCTGACAAGCTCCTCTTCTCAAGTGAGGGAAATTTATGCATGTCAGTTTCAATAACATATGCTGGCTTTTCTGATGATTATCTCTTTTGGTTGTAAATAATAGCTGAAGCAAACCATCTAGTGCTTGATCAGAACCCATGGGTTTTAGGGTTTCTAAGTGAGGCCACAGGTTTTCAAATTCTGAGACTTCATAGAAGATACTAGACATTTAAAAATGTAACATGGTTTATAGGGAAAACACCGCAAGATGAAGAAATGAGGTTTTTGACCCAGAAAGAGCTGTTTTTGACACTTCATAATAACGCTGCCAGTAGAAGAAAAAGAAGAAGGAGAAGAAGAAAAACAATGATTTGTCCCAAATTCCAGTATTTTTTAAATTCATGTTCCTTTCATGTAGTTGTGTTCCAAATCTAGAGATAATCTTGTTGTTAGAGAAGAGTTTGACAAGTTCTTATTGGAGAAGGGTTTGGCAAATTCTTAACAAATCACCTAATTACTCCGAATAGCATTTCTGTTCAAAGTAGCCCCCTGAACCTGTCCATGAACAATATTAGTATATGCTGAGATAAGTACAGAACTTGAAGGTGTTTCAAAAATTTTATAGCAATTTAACACTGTCATGATATTCAAGGGCATAATTAGTTGAATTGTTCCCCTGAAGACGGTTTAGATCATTTTGAATATGATTGAATACACGTAGTAAGTTGCCTGTGGCTTGAGCTAAATAGGAGACAGGCACAGTAGGACTCTGTATCCATCTGTGATGGCTGAAAAAATAAAAGAAAGAAACAAACAAAAATAATCCCCCCCTACAGATAGTTTGCAAAACCATGCATTAGTGAATTTAGTGGGTCTGTCAATTTCTTCTCTTAGTCACTGCCTGTAATGCACATAGTCACAGAGTCCTTACCATCAGGAACAACATTCTTGACATTTTTCACCTTGGGGGAATCACAACATATTTTAAAAGCTGTGAGATACTCAAATCATAATTCATTTCATTTTGAAGGATGCATGGGATAGAGAATGATATACCATCTCACAATAATTTGGTACTTTCAAAGTAAAGTAAACATTACCAGTACATTGCTATTCCTCAACAGGAGCAAAAAAAAGCCTGGTATCATATTCCTCTCTTTTACTGTTTATATTTCTATGGGTTTAATTTTCCTTTTCCTTGTTTTTATTAACCCAGCATGGGAAAATATGACTTACTGTCCCCAGAAGAAGTCTCCCATTACTACCATTCTGTGGTAAAACTCTAAAGAAAGTGAAGTTTGCCTACTTTGCTTCCTTATCACCTTTTTTTCTTCTGTTGTCTTACTTTCTGATCTCCAGTGCCCAGGGCTCTCATGCTGACTTCTAGTCTCTGTGATGATTCCCCAGGCAAAGACCCACAAGACAGAACAAATAAGGGATAGCTGAACCCCTATCCCCACCACCCTACTCTGTGTAGTTTCCTTGAGCTTAGCTCAGACACTGATGAGTCTAAATCTAAATTAGCAGTTTTGTGATTCATTGTTTCCAGGGAGATATTAAACTATTTGTGACCTGAAAGACAAGGAAGTACGAAGACTTTTTTGGGAGAAATAATGCAAGATCAAGTGTGAGATGAACATTTACTAATTTATTTTTGTCTGGTTAAAATTTGTATACCATATGGATTATTACTATCCCAATTTATTTTCTGTCCACAACTCTGAAGTGAAAATAGTATTTATATAAGAAATAAGTAACTCCTTATGTGAGAAACAGGATATTACACCTAGAAAGGGAACTTAATAATCATCTCGTTCTCCACCATCATTTTACAAAATAGAAAAATGAAGCCCTAAGAAGTGAAATAATTTGGATACTTTTACTGCGTTATTGTTAGTAATGAAACAATTTCATATTTGGTTGAATACAAATTTATTAATTAGTTAAATAATTCCATTTGATCAAACAACAAATATTCTGGCCAGGACAATATTATACCCATTAATTTACACTTCTTTATTAATCTCCAGTCATTTTGAAAGTATATGTTCCCCATGAATTCTAATGTTGGCTCCAAAATTTACAGGCATTCATTCCTTCACATTGAAAACCTTGTTTTTGAAAGTTATCATTATAAGGTACTATTCCAACTTTGTGTTTCTCTGCACATTTGTACATGTCCTTTTGGCCTATCTACTGAATCTTGGGCAGAAACCTTTTAAAAACAAGTAAAAGTGGAAGTTTTTAAAAGGGAATGTCATCATAGGTTTGTAATGTATAGAGCGGTGATTATAGTTAATAATACTGTATTGTATATTTGAAAGTTGCAAAAAGGATAAATCTTAAAAGTTTTGGTCACAAGAAAAAAAACATTTGTAATTATATAAGGTGATAGTTAACTAGATTTCTTTTGGTGATCATTTTGCAATGTATACAGGTATTGAATCATTATGTTGTATACCTGAAACATAATGTTACATGTCAATTATGCCTCAATTAAAAATTATACAAATGTAAATTTAAAATAGATGAATAAAAGGGAAAGGAAAATGAGTAGAATGAACTAATGTAATATTTGGAGAAATGTCTTTACAAGTGCATGGAGTGTGGTCAAAGCAGAACAGATTTTCAGAATAATTTTGACTTGATATTTTACTCTAGTTAGAAATAGTTAAACATGAGATATATAAATTGGTAACTTCATGGATTATAATTTCATATGGACCTCATGTAGAATTATTTTTCTCCTTATGTGGAACAATAGAATGAGGACAGTTTGAAGACTCCTTCTTGACCAGTTCTTTCAGCAAATTTAAATGAATTTTGTTTTGTGCTTAATTTATCAATCATGTCTGTTATGAGACTAATTTATGTCGAGCATGTCAAAAGCATTCTAAAAGATGCAATGAATTCACCGTGGCATCAACTGCTTTTAGCTTAATTTGTAGGTACGTATTTCAGTAGAGAAAATATGGAACATACCTATTGGAGTGAGATTTATCCATTGTATAACTGTATATTTAAAATTTCTTTCAATTGATTTTTTTATTTCTATAATTCAAAATCCGTATTACTTAATAGAAATGTATTTACATATACATAAATATATATAAATCTTCATTGGAAAAAATTTTTGAAGGCTATTCAAAACCATTGTAGAAGTCTCTGTGTGTGAGAGAGAGACAGAAAGAAAGCAAGCAAGTGGCAGCAAAATTCTAAACTTTTCATTATACACCATTGCATATATAAATAGTGGAGTTGCAAATATCCAGTAATATAATTTATCCAGTAATATAATTATTGAGTAATATAATGGGTCAAGTTCAGTCAAAGTGTTATTTCAGAAATAAGACAGATTTTAGGTCTAACCCATCCATTTATAGCTGAGAAAAACTAAGGTTCACGTAATTCATAGTTTACATGTATTGCCCAAGTCTACAAAAACAGATAAATTCTAGACTGCAGACTATTTGATTCTCAATCTAGAAAACTTTCAACTATATCATGGACAAACCAGTCAGGGACCTTAGACAAAATAATCAATCCTATTCTCTCCTCCTCATTAACTTATGTAGTAAATGAGTTTTGCCTTTAATTTATTTATAATTCCTGGGAAAGAGAAAAGTTTGAGGGGAGAAGATGAGGCTGATGGAGTTGAATCCACACCCACTGGGGGCTGGGTGGGCAAGTTGTGTAACTTCTCTTTGTTTGCACTTCCACCATGTAAAAGAGAAGCAGTATGTGCTTTGAATGATTGTTAGAAAGGTTAAAATAGATAGCACATTTTAAATTACCTGGCACCAGGCAGTCAGAGCAACTCACTTCTTCTCCCTTTCCACTTTTCTCAAATTTACACCTTTTTACTATTGTCTTCCTGTACAATCTTTCTGTACAATCTTCTTGTGAGCAGTACAGTATCATATCTATTTCCTTTTAAAATTTTCTATTAATGCTTATGAAAATGCTGGGCACAGTTTGTACTCAATAAATACTTACTGAATTATATTGACTGGTTGAATTGAATCAATCAATAAAAATACATTGAATAAGTGACTGTAGCTTAATTTGTAATTGAGATAACTTCAGATTTTGACTCAGCAGAATAAGTATGAGTGATCCATGACTTTCAAGATGCATGATCACAGGTACAAGTTATTTTACTTATTTTAGTTGACCTAGAATATGTGAATGTATGTGTACTGTAAAATGCTATACAAATTAAAATAACTTTATTGCTGACAGAGTTTATCCTCTCATTTAAAAAATGAGACTTGCATTCAGGGTCATTTTACAATACTATTTCTTGGGAGTACACGTAAAGTATATTTTGACAGTGAGAGCTGCTTGAAAATTACATTAAATAAACTTAGAAGGAGAATATCTGTTTTCTCTTTCACTTTGTGGGTAGGGTGGATAAGTTTAGTTCATTGATGGTTTCCACTTGATATTTACCATTATTTGGAAATAGCTTGATCACATATTTATTTTAACACCAGGTCATTTGTTGCTGCCTCAGACTCAAGATTAAACCAGATGGTTGAATTATTTCTTATCTGTGCCAAACGCTAAAAGATTGAGTCAAACTAGTAGCACACACTAGACTAAAAGCTGCCTCCTCACCATCCTTTTCTCTGATTCCTCATTTCCAACCCATTTCCAGC
Source organism: Monodon monoceros (assembly GCF_005190385.1). Classification (NCBI taxonomy): domain Eukaryota; kingdom Metazoa; phylum Chordata; class Mammalia; order Artiodactyla; family Monodontidae; genus Monodon; species Monodon monoceros. The sequence continues at coordinate 30,013,074 of NW_021703765.1, forward strand.
ATTTCCTGTACAACTGCTCTTCTGATAATAGCATGCCCTGAAGCTTTCTCCTCTGAGTCTGCATTTGACCTAGGAAAAGAAAGTTGAGTATAAAAATAGAAGACATGACACACTGTGGCTTGTTCTTATCTGATTGTTTGTAAGATCAGAAGAAAATCAGGTGGTGTTTCAAGACTGGTCATTCAAGTTAATAACCTAGAAACAAAGAAATCAATGAAGAATCAGAGCTGTTGCAGGGAAGAGGAGAGGCAGCAAAGAGCAGGGAAAGGGTTAATCACTCAAATTATTTTCCAAACTAAGATTCAAACTCTATGTTAGGGAGCAGGAAAGAAATAATAGTCAACCCTCCTTGGGCATCACTTTCCAAGTTTAGCTTGTGTTTATATATCTGTGTTCCATACCTACAGGAACTGGGTCAAATATAAGACTTGTTAACATTCACAGCTGCAAACAATTTTCTTCTTTCTGCCTCCAGTCCTCTCATGTCCCTTGACTCTTCACATTTTCTGCTCTTTGGGGGCTATCCCTTTAGGGCCTCAAACTAACCCTGCCTCTACTCTACTCTCACACTGAGCATAACCCCTTCTTGTCACTTAGAGGAAAGGATCCAATAAACCATTTTTCCTATCAAAACAAAAATATCCCAACTACCAGTAGATTTAAATTAAAAAAAAAAATCAATGAGTACAAAAGGACAAATCTGGGAAAAAAGCAAAAACAAAAACAAGAGCTAGTTTTGTGGAGAAGGAGAACTTCCTACTGTCCTTCAAAACAATCTTCCTCTGAAGTATTTTCTTGTTTAGATATAAAACCCGCTTTATGAGAAAACAAGTGTTTTAACACTGAGATGATCCTAAGCACAGATGTTTAATTTGTTTTATTTGAGAAACCATTCCTGCCTCTTATAGTATACACAAAGAAAGGAATAAACTGACAAACACACTCGTTTACATAATCTGTTCAGCTTAAAATGATAATTAGTTAGTCCCAAGCTATGATGTACAACTCAGCAGGCAAAAGTAATTTTAAAATCATTAGACGTATACATCATGGTCAGGAGGTCAGCACACTTGAATTTCATTATGCAATAAGGAAAAGTACTTCCAGTTCCTACATCTTTGTTCTGTGCCCTTATTTAGAAGAGTAAATTAGAAAATACTGTGGGAGGAATAATCCATTTCTACCAATTACTTTCCAAAAGAAAGTAAAATTGGTGACCCAGTGATTCTGATTTTAAGTGGGTACTTCAATCAACATCAATTCATTTAATGGTCCTAGAAAAGAAAAAGAAAACAGCAGGTTACCATCAAAAACATCTATAATAAACCCATTTAAACACTACCTTGCCTCAAATTCTTGTAGCACCCATTGTTTTACATTTACAGGACACTCAGGCAAGATGGACAGAATGATGGGGAGAATCCCTGATTTCTAGTTTAATTTGGAAGCCCTATTTTCAGCTCCAGATTATTAGGAAAATTCTGTCTTTACTCAGTTCCAGTAGAGCTTGGGTCTATACACTTTTAGGATACAGAGTTTAATCTTCCACCACTATTCCAGCAAATTCCGTGAACAGACAGTGTATAGTTTCCCCTGGGGCATTTATGAAGGCTCTTCCTTCTTGGAAAATTCCTCAGCACCTGGCTGAAGTCTCTACTGAAGTTCTCACCCTGTCCATTTATGTGAATCATGTGAAAACATTACTATTTGACCATCTTATAGTGGAGAGTAGTATAAACTCCACTCCAAATAACTATTGTGAATAGGAAACAACTGATCAGACAGCACCAGGCTACAACTAGGCAGCAAGTAGGATGTTTTCTTAGCCTAAATTGGCTGTTGCTTTTGAAACTCAGAAATTGTACAAATAGCTCTGTGATATTAACTCATGTTTTCACCTTTTCAGATAGTGCCTTTATCAGCCTGCCCCTTGAGGGAGTGAAAACTGCTGGCAAGGTATTATCCCTAAGTTCTGCCCATGAGAATCACATGGTAAGGGGTTGTGGTGCATTATCTCTCGAGAACGAAAGTTGGACAGCTCTGAAAACTCTTAAAAATTCTCATTCCTTAGTTGCTTCTAGTAATTTTTATTAATCCCCCCCCCCCACCTTTTCCTCATCCATCTCTCATCTTCTCAATATTTGATGTTTTTTCATTTAAATATGGCTTTCTTCAACCTTATTTTTTATACTACACTCCTATTACTATTACTTTTTAATTTTATTTACTTTTTTATTTCAATTTTGCCATAGATTTATTTTCTGGTATTTTAACTCTCTAAGTTATACCATATTATATATATATTGCTTTTGCTACTCCTACTACTATTTATTTTAGTTTTAATTACTTTTTAATTTCTATCTCCTCACCTTACACACTTCTTATATTTTCTTTGTTTCTTGTCATTTTGTACTTTTTCTTAAGTTTCCTTGAGTTTGAGTGCTTTTTTTGCTGATTTTTAAGAAGCATATCTAGAAAGATGGTGTTGGTTTGAGAAATTCTAATCCAACAACAAATAGTCAGGGGACCTTTCTTGACATTTAACTGCTATCACATGCACCTCAGTACCAGAAGCCACACCTGAGCTCTCATCCTCACCCTCAGAAGATCTCCCTGTCATTTAGGCTCCACCTAGAGATACAAGAAACACAAAGGTCAGCTGTCCAATGAGGGCTAATGTATAGGTAACATAATGTGATGTTTTGTGAGGGTATTATTTCTTGGCATCTCACACTGTCTAGACTTTATATAAGGAGATGTGTGTTTTATAGTATTAATGCTAATTTTACTTTTGTAATTATAGTTTTTAAACTATGCTTAAAACTCTTCCAATTGAAGCCATGAACCACAAAGGTAAAAAAGCAGGTCTTCCTCAAAGAGGTGACTTTTTTTCTCTCTACCATCTTCCTCTGCCAGGATGGTTTTGCTGAAATATCAAATAGAATCAGATCTCCAGAGAAAGGATCAATGTAAAGGAAACAGTCAAGATTCTAGCATCAACCAGTCTCTAATATACTTACTTCCATATGTCCAAATGGTTCCTCCAACAACTTAGGCAGGGTCCCAAGGAATTTCTCTCAGTGCTCACTGCCAATAGACCAGAGTGAAAAGGCTTCTTAAAACTGGCAACAGCTATGCCCTTGTTGGAAGAAACTCTTAGTTTTTCAAGACTTATTTTAGATAGTGTATTCCTCTCCTGAATATCAGAGCCTAAAAAGAAGGATGGTAATTTCATTTCTAGAACATAGATTTAATTTTTTGGTAACATGACAAGGCTGAGGCTAGGCTTTTTCAGTTTTCAGTCTGTTTCCCATGGGAGAGCAGGATTCTATAAATCTTTAGTCTCCAGGCCATGATGACAATTCCCTTGACTTTCCACATTTGTTTCCCTGGAATTGATGTTGAGTGTCCTTTCAAGATACCACCAAGTTTCAGTTCTCATGCCATGAAAGGTCTTGGGCCATTAATATCCAACTTGGCTTATTGATTTCTTACACTAACTCTACAAATTTCATTGCTTTAATAACCAACTGCTTTTGTTAATTTCTGCCAAAATGAAGGGCTACATGACAACTGTTCTAAAAACAAAGTTATCACTCTAAATAGAAGCCTCTCATCATATAACTGAATGGCAGTTGAGAAACTTACTGGCAAATTAAACAAGTCACCTAAGTATATATGTTGCAAACAGGTGATTTTTAAGGATGTTCCAAGTAATGTTCAGGATAATATATTTATTCTAGTAGCACACAAGTGTGAGTTTTATTTTAACAACTGCTGTAACAGTTTGATAATAATAGCACTCTATAGAATTTATATATATATATATATTAGTATACAAATATTTTGTGTTTATATTAACAAACCACTCTCCAAAGTTGTAAAAATGTATGTTATTGCCAGCAGGGTCTCAGAGTTCATTACCAAAATACATTCTTATCAACATTTTGTACTGTCCAATTGTTCCTTTTTTTTTTTTTTTCTTAATGTGATGGGGATGAAATGGTATCTCAGTGTATTGTTTTTTTTTCTGTAAACTACATTTATTGAAGGCTTATTGAACACTGGGCACATCAGATACAAAAGATATGGGATAGGGGCAGGTAAGAACTTAAGAAATTAAATATACACATTAATGTTACCACTAATTCTAACTACTAGGGAAGTACAAAATTTTTACAAGTTATAATTTATAGTGAAATTTTGATGCCTGTCAAAAAGATAAGCTACACATACAATGCAATAGAAGTGTTTTAAAATTGTGCTTAATATCATAGAACTACCCCAAAATGCATTGATAAAGTGCCTATACAGCATTCATTCTTTTTATACACATATATTTCACCTTAAAGATTGCTTGTAAAGTACAAATACTTTGACTTCATTGCTGAGAAATCTATGGTAAACAACTATATATGCAGTTTTTCTAAGAAACATCACAGCATTTGTAGTCCATCTCTCTAACTTCTATCTTATTTTTAGTTTCCCTTATTCTTCAGAACTGTTTATATTACTTTTGTCAGATCATCTTCTTCAAGTTTCTTGATTTCATTTTTTAAACAATTTATAGTGTCACAACTTGCTTTTAATCTTTCTTTAAGCTCTGCAATTTCAAAGCTTGTTTGTTTGTTTTTTAACATCTTTATTGGAGTATAATTGCTTTAAAATGGTGTGTTAGTTTCTGCTGTATAACAAAGTGAATCAGCTATATGTATACATATATCCCCATGTCCCCTCCCTCTTGCGTCTCCCTCCCACCTTCCCTATCTCACCCCTCTAGGTGGTCACAAAGCACCAAGCTGATCTCTATGTGCTATGCAGCTGCTTCTCACTATCTATTTTACACTTGGTAGTATATATATGTCAATGCTACTATCTCCCTTTGTCTCAGTCAAAGCTTGTTTTTTTTTGTTTGTTTGTTTTTTGTTTTTTTGTGGGATTTTTTTTGCGATACACGGGCCTCTCACTGTTGTGGCCTCTCCCATTGCAGAGCACAGGCTCCGGACGCGCAGGCTCAGCGGCCATGGCTCACGGGCCCAGCTGCTCCGTGGTATGTGGGATCCTCCCGGACCGGGGCACGAACCCGCGTCCCCTGCATCGGCAGGCGGACTCTCAACCACTGCGCCACCAGGGAAGCCCAAAGCTTGTTTTCTTTTTCTTTTTTTTTTCCCTCAGCTTCTAATTTTTCTCTGGTTTTTACTTGAAGTTCTGCAAGTTCTGTTTCATGCTTATAGGCTCCTAAAGTAAGCTGACAAGATGTTAATAATTGGTGCATTATTGCTGTTGGGTCTTGAAATATCATTTCATCATAGAACTCTGAAACCACTGACTTTTATCCCAGCATTGCTTTGGTGTTTGATTGAAATAGTTTTAATAAATATTACAGGGTTAAGGTCTTTCATTAGGATCAATGAAAAATATTTTGATGATTATTTCAAATTCATCCCATCTTGTTTCAATAATTTCATATGGAGGCTTAGTGACAACTCTAAAAGGACTGCCATAACTTTCATGTAATTTAAAATGGATTTTCTTCACATATGCTGAAATATCCTCATTTCTATTGAATATATGATTTTACATATACTGTCCACTGATGGGTGTGACCATCCTCCTCTATTTTCTTTCCAAAATATTGAGCAACATTACCATAAACTATTGGTTTAATGATAGTAACCCCCTTCACTCTCCTGCCAGAGTCAAGCCCAAATTCGGCCATTCTCTTGAACAAATTGTCCTACTGAAAAGCCTCCGCTGCTAAGGAGAGACCAGGGCCAGCAGGCTCACAGCACCCCTCAGAGGCCCGGCTCCTCCCACACAGGCCCAGGAGGAGGGTTTCTGGCTAAAGGAGAATGAGCCAGCAGGACTCAGGACACTGAGGAACCACCAAATCCTCAACATGGGCAGCATCCCTCATTATAGTTTTATTTTATATTTTTCTCTATTATTATGAGATTGAACAACTTCATATGCTTAGTAACAATTACATTTTATTCTTCTGTGAATTGCTTATTCATAGCCTATATCTACTTTCCATTGTGTTGCATTTCCTTCTCCTACTGATTCATGTGGGAGGTCATTTTTTCCCCAAAATTAATTCCTTGTTTGTTTTATGAAGCAAATATATTTACATAGGTTGTTACTTATCTTTTAATTTTTAGTGTTCTTGGATTCCTTTGTTATGAAGTGTTTGAAGTTTATACAAAAATAAGTCTTATTTTGTGTATGATTTTTGTCTTTTGAGACTGAGTTAAGAGATCTTTTACTACCCTGAGATCTTAAAGTCAATCTCTTATAATTTCTACTAAACGTTACAAAGTTTTGCTTCTTGAGTCTTTAACCCAATTGATATTTATTTTGTATTTGATTCAATACAGGAATAAAATGCTATTTTGCTTTTTTCTTCCAAATAGAAAGCCAACTGTCTCGAGCAGAAACAAGAATAACTACAATCCTGCAGCCTGTGGAAAAAAAACTGCACTCACAGAAAGACAGACAAGATGAAAAGGCAGAGGTCTATGTACCAGACAAAGGAACAAGATAAAAACCCAGAAGAACAACTAAAAGAAGTGGAGATAGGCAACCTTCCAGAAAAAGAATTCAGAATAATGATAGCAAAGATGATCCAGGACCTCAGAAAGGCAAAGATTAAGAAGATGCAAGAAATGTTTAACAAACACCTAGAAGAATTAAAGAACAAATACCTAGAAGAATTAATGAACAAACAAACAGATGTGAACAATACAAAAACTGAAATGAAAAATACACTAGAAAGAATCAATAGCAGAATAACTGAGGCAGAAGAAGGGATAAGTGTCCTGGAAGACAGAATGGTGGAATTCACTGCCACAGAAAGTAATAAAGAAAAAAGAGTGAAAAGAAATAAAGACAGCCTGAGACTGCTGGGACAACATTAAACAATAACATATGCATTATAGGGGTCCCAGAAGGAGAAGAGAGAGAGAAGGGACCCAAGAAAATATTTGAAGAGATTATAGTCAAAAACTTCCCTAACATGGGAAAGGAAATAGCCACCCAAGTCCAGGAAGTGCAGAGAATCCCAGGCAGGGTACACCCAAGGAGAAACACATGAAGACATATAGTAATCAAACTGACAAAAATTAAAGACAAAGAAAAATGATTGAAAGCAACCAGGGAAAAATGACAAATAACATACAAGGAAACTCCCATAATGTTAACACCTGATTCCTCAGGAGAAACTCTACAAGCCAGAAGGGAGTGGCATGACATAACTACAGTGATGAAGGGGAAGAAACTACAACCAAGATTACCCTACCCAGCAAGGATCTCATTAAGATTCGATGGAGAAATCAAAAGCTTTACAGACAAGCAAAAGCTAAGAGAATTCAGCACCACCAAACCAGCTCTACAAAAATGCTAAAGGAACTTCTTTAAGTGGGAAACACAAGAGAAGAAAAGTACCAACAAAACAAACCCATACCAGTTAAGAAAATGGTAATAGGAGCATACATATTGATAATTACCTTAAAGGTGAATGGATTAAATGCTCCAACCAAAAGAAACAGGCTTGCTGAATGGATACAAAAACAAGATCCATATATATGCTGTCTATAAGAGACCCACTTCATACGTAGGGACACATACAGACTGAAAGTGAGGGTATGGAAAAAGATATTCCATGCAAATGGAAATCAAAAGAAAGCTGGAGTAGCAAGACTCATATCTGATAATATAGACTTTAAAATAAAGAAAGTTACAGGAGACAAGAAAGGACACTACATAATGATCAAGGGATCAATCCAAACAGAAGATATAAAAATTATAAATATATATGCACCCAACATAGGAATAATACATAAGGTAACTACTAACAGCTATAAAGGAGGAAATCAACAGTAACACAATAATAGTGGGGGACTTTAACACCTCACTTACACCAATGGACAGATCATCCCAATAGAATATTAATAAAGAAGCACAAGCTATAAATGACACAGTAGGCCATATAGATTTAATTGATAATTATAGGACATTCCATCCCAAAACAGCAGAGCACACTTTCTTCTTAGTGTGCATGGAACATTCTCCATGATAGATCACATCTTGGCTCACAAGTCAAGCCTCAGTAAATTTAAGAAAACTGAAATCATATCAAGCATCTTTTCTTACCACAGCACTATGAGATTAAAAATCAATTATGGGGAAAAAAACATAAAACACATACACATGGAGGCTAAACAATACATTACTAAATAACCAAGAGATCACTGAAGAAATCAAAGAGGAAATCAAAATATACTTACAGACAAATTACAATGAAAGCATGATGATCCAAAACCTATGGGATGAAGCAAAAGAAGTTCAGACAGGGAAATTTATAGCAATACAAGCCTACCTCAAGAAACAAGAAAAAGTTCAAATAAAAAAATATAACCTTACTACTAAAGGAACTAGAGAAAGAAGAAAAAGAAAAACCCAAATTTAGTAGAAGGAAATAAATCATAAAGATCAGAGCAGAAATAAATGAAATAGAAACAAACAATACAATACCAAAGATCAATGAAACTAAAAGCTGGTTCTCTGAGAGGATAAACAAAATTGATAAACAATTAGCCAGGGCTTCCCTGGTGATGCAGTGGTTGAGAGTCCGCCTGCCGATGCAGGGGACACGGATTCGTGCCCCGGTTCAGGAAGATCCCACATGCCGTGGAGCAGCTGGGCCCGTGCGCCATGGCTGCTGAGCCTGCGCGTCTGGAGCCTGTGCTCTGCAATGGGAGAGGCCACAACAGTGAGAGGCCTGTGTACCGCAAAACAAAACAAAACAAAACAAAACAAAAAAACAATTAGCCAGACTCATCAAGAAAAAGAGGGAGAGGACTCAAATCAATAAAATTAGAAATGAAAAAGGAGTAGTTACAACAGACACTGCAGAAATTCAAAGCATCCTAAGAGACTACTACAAGCAACTCTATGCCAGTAAAATGGACAACCTGGAAGAAACGGACAAATATTTAGAAAGGTCTAAACTTCCAAGGGTGAACCAGGAAGAAAGAGGAAATATGAACAGAGAAATCACAAGTAATGAAATTGAAAGTGTGATTAAAAATCTTCCAACAAACAAAAATCCAGGACCAGATGGCTTCACAGGTGAATTCTATCAAACATTTAGAGAAGAGCTAATACCCATCCTTCTCAAACTCTTCCAAAAAATTGTAGAAGAAACACTCCCAAACTCATTCTATGAGGTCAACATCACCCTGATACCAAAACCAAACAAAGATACCACAAAAAAAGAAAACTACAGACCAATATCACCGATGAATATAGATGCAAAAATCCTCAAAAAAATACTAGCAAACAAAATCAAACAACACATTAAAAGCATCATACACCATGATCAAGTAAGATTTATGCCAGGGATGCAAGGATTCTTCAATATATGCAAATCAATCAATGTGATACACCATATTAACAAATTGAAGAACAAAACCATATGATCATCTCAATAGATGCAGAAAAAGCTTTTGACAAAATTCAACACCAATTTATTATAAAAACTCTCCAGAAAGTGGGCATAGAGGAAACCTACCTCAACATAATAAGGACCATATATGACAAACCCACAGCAAACATCATTCTCAATGGTGAAAAATTGAAAACATTTCCTCTAAGATCAGGAACATGATAAGGATGTCCACTCTTGCGATTATTACTCAACATAGCTGTGGAAGTCCTAGCCATGGCAATCAGAGAAGAAAAAGAAATAAAATGAATACAAATTGGAAAAGAAGAAGTAAAACTGTTAATATTTGCAGGTGACATGATACTATACATAGCAATCCTAAACATGCCACAAGAAAACTACTCAAGCTAATCAATTAATTGGGTAAAGTTGCAGGATACAAAATTCATGCACAGAAATCTCTAACATTCCTATACACTAATGGTCAAAAAACTGAAAGAGAAATTAAAGAAACACTCCTATTTACCACTGCAACAAAAAGAATAAAATACCTAGGAATAAGCTTACCTAGGGAGACAAAATACCTGTATGCAGAAAACTATAAGACACTGACGAAAGAAATTAAAAATGATACCAACAGATGGAGAGATCTACCATGTTCTTGGATTGGAAGAACCAATATTGTGAAAATGACTATACCACCCAAAGCAATCTATAGATTCAATGCAATCCCTATCAAATTATGAATGACACTTTTTACAGAACTAGAACAAAATATCTTAAATTTTTATGGGGACACTAAAGACCCCAAATAGCCAAAGCAGTCTTGAGGGAAAAAAAACGGAGCTGGAGAAATCAGACTCCCTGGCTTCAGACTACACTACAAAGCTACAGTAATCAAGACAGTATGGTACTGATACAAAAACAGATATATAGATCAATGGAAAAGGATAGAAAGCCAAGAGATAAACCCATGCACCTATGGTCAACTAATTTATGACAAAGGAGGCAAGGATATACAATGGAGAAAAGACAACCTCTTCAATAAGTGGTGCTGGGAAAACTGGATAACTAAATATGAAAGAATGAAATTAGAGCACTCCCTCACACCATACATAAAAATAAATTCAAAATGCATTAGAGCCCTAAATGTAAGGCTGGACACTATAAAATTCTTAGAGGAAAAAATAGGAAGAACACTCTTTGACATAAATCACAGCAAGATTTTTTTTGATCCACCTCCTAGAATAATGGAAATAAAAACAAAAATAAACAAATGGGACCTAATGAAACTTAAAAGCTTTTGCAAAGCAAAGGAAACTACAAACAAAACAAAAAGAAAACCCACACAATTGGAGAAAATATTTGCAAATGAATCAATGGACAAAGGATTAATCTCCAAAATATATACACAGCTCATGCACCTCAACATTAAAAAAAAAAAAAAACCAACCCAATCCAAAAATGGGAGGAAGACCTATATAGACATTTCTCCAAAGAAGACATACAGATAGCCAAGAAGCACATGAAAAGCTGCTCAACATTACTAATTACTAGAGAAATGCAAATCAAAACTACAATGAGGTATCACCTCACACCAGTTAGAATGGGCATCATCAAAAAATCTACAAACAAAGAGAAAAGGGAACCCTCTTGCACTGTTGGTGGAAATGGAAATTGGTACAGCCACTATGGAGAACAGTATGGAGGTTATTAAAGAACAAAAAATAGATTTGCCATATGACCTAGCAATCCCACCACTGGGCATATACCCATGGCTTTTGAGAAAACCATAATTCAAAAAGACACATGAACCCCAATGCTCATTGCAGCACTATTTACAGTAGCCAGATCATTGAAGCAACCTAAATGCCCATTGACAGACAAATGGGTAAAGACGTGTGGTACATATATACAAAGGAATATTACTTAGCCATAAAAAAATGAAATTGGGTCATTTGTGGAGACATGGATGGACCTAGAGACTGTCATGAAGAGTGAAGTAAGTCAGAAAGAGAAAAACAAATATTGTATATTAACGCATATAGGTGGAACCTAGAAGAATGCTACAGATGAACCAGTCTGCAGGGCAGAAATTGAGACACAGATGTAGAGAACAAACATGGACACAAGTGGGGAAAGTGGAGGTGGGGTGGTGGTGGTGTGATGAATTGGGAGATTGGGATTGACATATATACAGTAATATGTATAAAATGGATAACTAATAAGAATCTGTTGTATGTAAAAAAAAGAAAGGCAATTTTCTCAAACACAGTTTGTTAAAGCATTCTTATTTTACCCCCAAATTTCTACTACATCCTCTAAAGTATAACATTGTCCATACAATTGTCAGTGTCTCTTCTGATCATCCTTGCACCAACATTATTCTGTTCTAATTACTGTGGAAAGATAAGCATTATACTGAACCTTGAACTCACTAGGTCAAGTCTTCACTCTTTGATTTTTGTTTGCTTTAAGATTTGCATGCTTGTGGCTTCCCTGGTGGCACAGTGGTTGAGAATCTGCCTGCCAATGCAGGGGACACGGGTTCGAGCCCTGGCGTGGGAAGATCCCACATGCCACAGGGCAACTAGGCCCATGAGCCACAACTACTGAGCCTGAGCATCTGGAGCCTGTGCTCCACAACAAGAGAGGCCACAACAGTGAGAGGCCCGTGCACCACGATGAAGAGAGGCCCCCACTTGCTGCAGCTACTGAAAGCCCTCTCACAGTAATGAAGACCCAACACAGCCAAAAATAAATAAATAAATAAATAAATAAAAAAGATTTGCATGCTTGGACATTTTCATGTGAATTTGGAGAACTGACACATTTTAAATAACCCAGTAACTATCATAATCATTATTCTCTTGTAAGTTTTCAAAAATATATTGTAATTTTCTCTTTTAAATACCTATAGTTTTGTTGTATTTGTTCCTGAGTATATCAGGAATAGTATATAGTTTATAGTTTATTTTGCTAACATGAATTTATTTTTTCATATTTTATTTTTATATTTTTTATTAGTATGTGTAAAAAAATAGTAAAAATACTATTGATATTTGATAATGTATATTATATCCAAAAAATTTGCTGAGTTCTACTAATTCTTTTTTTTTTTTTTTTTTTTTTTGCGGTACGTGGGCCTCTCACTGTTGTGACCTTTCCCACTGCAGAACACAGGCTCTGGACACACAGGCTCAGCGGCCATGGCCCACGGGCCCAGCCACCCCATGGCACATGGTATCCTCCTGGACTGGGACACAAACCTGCGTCCCCCACATCGGCAGGAAGACTCTCAACCACTGCGCCACCAGGGAAGCCTCCTTTCTACTAATTCTTTTATTCCTTCTCAAAAATCTTAGTATATTCTATATAGATAATCATAATGATATTTATAAATAGCATATTTATTCCAACTGTGAAATGTCTTTTTAATCTTGATACTGCCTGGGCTTCCTGTATAATATTAAATTGTTGGGGTGATAATTCTTTCACACATTCTTGCTTTTTTATTGAAATGTAATTGACTTAAAATATTATATTACTTTCAGGTGTACAACATAGTTATTCAATATTTTTATGCATTACAAAATGACCAACATGACAATCTAGTTAACATTTGTCACTATACAAAGTTATCACAATATTATTGGCTATATTCCCTGTGCTGTACATTACATCCTTGTGTTTCATTTATTTTATAACAGAACCTCTTAATCTTCCTCACTTATTTATTTCTGGGCTCTCTACTCTGTTCCCTTGAGATATATATATATATATATATATATATATATCTCACAACTTTTTTATCCACTCATCTATGGACATAGGTTGTTTCCATTTCTTGTCTATTATATATAATGCTGCAAAAAACATTGGAATACATGCATTATTTATAATTAGAATTTCTGTTTTCTTCAGGTAAACACCCAGAAGATAAATTACTAGATCATATGGCAGTTCTCTTTTTAATTTTTGAGGAACATTCCATACTGTTTTCCAAAGAGTCTGCACCAATTTACAATCCCACAAATGGCACTCAAAGATTCCCTTTGCTCCACATCTTCACCAAAACTTCTTACTTTTATCTTTTTGATATAGCCATTCTGACATGTACCATGTGGTATCTCACTGTGTGTGTGTGTGTGTGTGTGTGTGTGTGTGTGTGTGTGTGTTTTAATTGGGGTATAGTTGCTTTATAATGTTGTGTTAGTTTCTGCTGTACAGTGAAGTGAATCAGCTATATGTATACATATATCCCATGTGTTTTGAATTTCCTTCCCTTTTAGGTTACCACAGAGCATTAAATAGAGTTCCCTGTGATATACAGCAGGTTCTCATTAATTATCAATTTTATACTTATTAGTGTATATATGTCAACCCCAGTCTCCCAATTCATCCCATCCCCTTTTTCCCCCCTTGGTGTTCGTATGTTTGTCCTCTGCTTCTGTTTATTTCTGCCTTGCAAACAGGTTCATCTGTACCATTTTTCTAGATTCCACATATATGTGTTCATAAGCAATATTTGTTTTTCTCTTTCTGACTTACTTCACTCTGTCTGACAGTCTCTAGGTCCATCCACATCTCTACAAATGACCCAATTTCATTCCTTTTTATGGTTGTGTAATATTCCACTGTATATACCACATCTTCTTTATCCATCCGTTAATGGACATTTAGGTTGCTTCCATGACCTGGCTATTATAAATAGTGCTGCAATGAACATTGGGGTGTATGTACCTTTTTGAATTATAGTTTTCTCAGTAGTAGGATTGCTGGAAAAAAAAAACTAAAAATAGAATTATCATTGTAGTTTTGATTTGCATTTTCCTGATGATTATTGATGCTGAGAATATTTTCATGTGTCTGTTGGCCATCTGTATGTCTTTCTTGGGAAAATGTCTACTCAGATCCTATGCCTATTTTTATCAAGTTGTTTTTTTGATGTTGAGTTGTATGAGTTATTTGTATATTTTGGATATTAACCCCTTATCAGATATATTGTTTGCAAAAATATTTACCCATTAGCAAGCTATCTTTTTGTTTTGTCCATAGTTTTCTTCACTGTGGAAAAGTTTTTAGTTTGATGTAGTATCACTTGTTTATTTTTGCTTTTGTTTTCCTTGTCTGAGGAGATAGATCCAAAAGAATATTGCTAAGACCAATGTCAAAAATCATTCTGCCTATGTTTTCTTCTAGGAGTTTTATGGTTTCAAGTCCTACATTTAAGTTTTAAATACATTTTGGTTTTATTTTTTGTATATGTTGTGAGACAGTAGTCCAGTTTGATTCTTTTGCATGTAGCTGTCCAGTTTGCCCAATACCATTTATTGCAGTTCTGTTTCTTCTTGCCTCCTTTGTCATAGATTAATTGACCATATAAGCATGAGTTTATTTCTGGGCTCTCTACTCTGTTCCCTTGATCTATGTGTCTGTGTTTGTGCCAGTTCCATATTGTTTTGATTACTGTAACTTTGTAGCATAGCCCAAAAACAGGGAGCAAGATACCTTCAGCTTTGTTCTTTTTTTTTTCTTAAGATTGTTTTGGTTATTCAGGGTCTTTTTTCTTTCCACTTAAGTTTTAGAATTATCTGTTCCAGCTCTGTGTAAAATGTCATTAGTATTTTGATAGAGATTGCACTGAATCGGTAAATTTCCCTGGGGAATATGGTCATTTTAACAATATTAATTCTATCAATCCATGAGCACCATATATTTTTTCAACTGTTTTTGTCATCTTCGATTTCTTTCATCAATGTCTTATAGTTTCCCAAGTACAGGTCTTTTACCTCCTTGGTTATATTTCTTCTCACGTACTTTATTCTTTTAGATGCAATTGTAAATGGTATTGCTTTCTTAATTTTACTTTATAATAGTTTGTTATTAGTGTATAGAAATGCAACATATTTCTGTATATTAATTTTGTATCCTGCAACTTTACTGAATGTATTTATTAGTTCTAATAACCTTTTTGGTAGCATCTTAAGAATTTGCTATATATAGTATCATATCATCTGCAAACAATGACAGTTTTACTTTTTCCTTTCCTTTACTTCTTCCCTCTTCCTTTCCAAGAATTTGCTATATATAGTATCGTATCATCTGCAAACAATGACAGTTTTACATCTTCCTTTCCAATTCCAATGGAATTCCTTTTATTTCTTTTACATGTCTGATTGCAGTGTCTAGAACTTCCAATGATATGTAAAAAAGTAGTGAGAGTGGGCATCCTTGTGTTGTTCCTGATCTTTGAGGAAATGCTTTTAGCTTTTCATTGTTGAGCATGCTATTGGCCACATATGGTCTTTATTATGCTGAGGTATGTTCCCTTTGTAACCACTTTGTGGAGAGTTTTTATCATAAATGGATGTTGAATTTCACCTACAGCTTCTTCTGAATCTATTGAGATTTTTACTCTTCAACTTGTTAATGTGGTGTATCATGTTGATTGACTTACAGATACTGAGGTCTGTGGTATCTATGACATAAATCTCACTTGATCATGGTGTATGATTCTTTTCACATAGTGTGTTGAATTTGGTTTACTAATATCTTGTTGAGGGTTTTTGTATCTATTTTCATCAGTGATATTGGCCTGTAATTTTCTTTTTTGTGGTGTCTTTGACTGGTTTTTGTGTCAGGGTGTTGTTGTCCTTGGAGAATCATCTTGGAAGTACTCCTTTCTCTTCAGTTTTTTGGAATAATTTGAGAAGCATAGATGTTAACTCTTCTTTAAATGTTTGGTAGAATTCACCTGTGAAGTCTTGTGGTCTTGGATTTGTTTGTTGGGATGTATTTATTACTGGTTCAATTTCAATACTGGTAAACTGTCTGGTCATATTTCCTATTTCTTCCTGATTCAGTCTTGGAAGATTGTACATTTTAGGAATCTATCCATTTCTTGTGGGTTGTCAATTTATTGCTTATAGTAATATCTTATGATCCTTTGTAATTCCATGGTGCCAGTTGTAACTTCTCTTTCATTTCTGATTTTATTGATTTGGGGCCTCTCTCTTTTTCTTTTCTTTTCTTTTTTTTTTTTTCATAATAAGTCTGGCTAAATGTTTGTTAATTTTCTTTATAATGTTGTCAAAGAACCAGCTCTTAGTTTCACTGATCTTTTCTATTATTTTTTCAATCTCTTTGTCATTTATTTCTGCTCTGCTCTTTATGATTTATTTCCTTATACAAACATTGTTCTTCTATTTTTAGTTCCTTTAGGTGTAAAGTTTGGTTGTTTATTTGCAATTTTCCTTGTTCCTGGAGGTAGGCTTTTATTACTATAATCTTCTCTCTTAGAACTTCTTTAGCTGGTTCCCATATATTTTGGATCATTGTGTTTTTGTTTTCATTTGTCTCCAGGTATTTTTTTTTGTAATTTCCTCTTTGATTTCTTCACTGACCCATTAGATGTTTAGTAGTGTACTGTTTAGCCTCCATGGGTTCTTTGCAAGTTTTTACTTTACTTGACTTGTAGTCTCATAGCAGTGTGTCAGAAAAGATGCTTGATGTGATTTCAATCTTCTTAAATTTATTGAGATATTTTGTGGACTAGCATGTAATTTATCCTGGAGAATGTTCCATGTACACTTGAAAAGAATTTTTATTCTGCTTCTTTCAGATGGAATGCTCTCTCTCTCTCTCTCTCTCTCTCTCTCTCTCTCTCTATATATATATATATATATATATATATATATATATATATATATATATCCCATCTGGTCTAATGTGTGATTTAAAGCCAATGTTTCCTTGTTTGCTTTTTGATATTTTTGTCTGGATAATCTTTCTATTCATATAAGTAAGTTGTTAAAGTCCCCTACTATTAAAATATTACTGTCAATTTTGCCCTTTATGCCTGTTAATATACCCTGTATGCATTAGGTGCTCCTATGCTGAATGCATATATATTTACAAATGTTATATCTTCTTGTTGGATTCCTCTGTTTATCATTATGTAATGTCCTTCTCTTTCTCTTGTTATAGTCTTTGTTTTAAAGTCTATTTCATCTGATATAAGTATTGATACCCCAGCTTTATTTGCATTTGCATTTGCATAAAATATCTTTTTCTATCCCATCACTTTCAGTCTGTGTGTGTCTTTAAATCTGAAGTGAGAAGTGTGTGGGCAGATGTATATGGGTCTTTTAAAAAAATATTTATTCTGAGACCATATCTTTTGACTGGAGAGTTTGATCCATTTACATTTAAAGTAATTATTGATAGGTATGTACTTATTGTCATTTTAATAATTATTTTCATTTTTTTGTAGTTCTTTTTTCTTTCTTTCTTCTTCTTTTTCTCCCTTCACTTGTGAATTAATGACTATGTTTAGTGTTATGCTCGAATTTCTTTCTCTTTTTTTGCATACATGACAATTATAGATTTTTGTTTATATGAAGACTATATATAGAAATATATGTGGATATATATACACATATATATATATATACACACACACATGATTATTTTAGGTTGAAGATCTCTTAAGTTCAAACACATTTTAACAATCCAGCATTTTTACTCCCCTCTCCCACATTTAATATTTCTGACATCATAATTTACATGTTTGGTTTTGTGTGCTTCTTAACCTCTTATTATGGACAGAGATGATTTTTCTAATTTTGTACTTAATATTTCTCCTAGTTTTGAAATTGGTTGATTTATTATCTTACTGTATGTTTGCCTTTACCAATGAGATTTTTCCTTAGCCTTGGAGAAGTTACTTAATGTCTCTATGAGTGTCAGAGAGTGCTTACCTCATTAAGTACTCATAAATACATATAAGAAAAGGTAAAGTCCTGACTCATACAAATATATAATGAACATTTGTCATAATTTTATTTAACTAATTCATGAGGAAGCCAGCAAAGTGTTACAACTGATTCAAATGAGAATTAATAGTACCACACATATAGTCAATAAGCAATGCTGGAATGAATTTACAAAGATATGCCAAACAGGTAAATTCACAGTGCAATAATAAAATACATTCCACAAGACACAAATAATGTTATTATATATTCAAGAATTATTTGCAGTAAATCAGTTTTCCACAAATTATGGAGTTGTAAAATAGCTCAAAGACAATATAAGACACAGAGACTCCATAGAATCAGATTGACCCAGAAGGTATGATACACAATCCCAAGTCTTCAGCTGAACACATTCAATACCTTTTTGTTCCATTACAAAAAAAATCTATCAATTTTATTTAGAAATTGTTGTGGTAATGTGTATATATATATATATATATATATATGTACATATATACATATATTTATAAACACACACACGGAGACTGTTGTACAAGGCATACAATTAAAACCGTAATTTTTTTTTCTTTTTTTTGCAGTATGTGGGCCTCTCACTGCTGTGGCCTCTCCCATTGCAGAGCACAGGCTGTGGACATGCAGGCTCAGCGGCCATGGCTCATGGGATGGCTCACGGGTCCAGCTGCTCCGCAGCACGTAGGATCTTCCTGGACCGGGGCACAAACCCATGTCCCCTGCATCGGCAGGCAGACTCTCAACCACTGCGCCACCAGGGAAGCCCCAAAACTGTCATTTTCATTAGAGTTCTTTACTACTGTTACTGATATTGGTATTATTTTACATACTGGTAAAGTTTATTTTCTCATACTTTTTTTAGCATTTTTACAACCATATACTTAAGTAAATTGGGCTATAATTATCTATGGAATGCTTTGTCCATATATTATTTAATCATACATATTCTAGCCAAAGTAATGCAGTAGTGTTCCTATGGTGGATACTTGGAGGAAGTTTTAGGGGACATTGGTTAAATGCACTACTTCTTTGGGAAAAATTTCTCTTTGGTCCTGGTACTAGAAATATTTTATTTTCACCAAGTAATCATTTAATTTCTATCATAAAGACCTTGACTTATGTGGTTGATCTCCCTGTTTGAACTGCCTGTTAAAAGGTTAGAGCTAAATTTATAATCTACATCAAGCTTATGTTTAAGGCACTATGGAAGGAATTTGACTTTATGCATTTTACTTTTATCTTTTATTTGTTCCATTTTCTCCCTATAATTAATGCTTGTTTTGTCTTAATGAAATATATGTATATGTATACGGAAATGACTTTGACCAACCTAAAAAATAAATAAATAAATAAACCTGTGGTGACTTATTTTTCATTAAATTGAGAAACACAAGTTTAACTAAATCATCAAGTTATTGGACTAAACACAATTATGATTCAGTCAAAATTATAAAACTGATTATGTGTGCAAAATGTCAAACTCCAACAATTAGCAGAATTGATGAGAATGGTCCAATCCAATATTTTTTCTTTAGCCTAAAAGCAGAAGTTAGTTCAACTTCATACACATGATCATCTGAACATGGCTATCAGACACAAACATAACTTGTTAAAATTTTATAAATAAAGAATTGATATTATGAGGTATGTATTTTTCTTCTTTCTTGCAATTTTTCTCCTTAATTTTTTCTCCCTATAATGAAAGAGAAAAAAAGAAAACAAAGAGGATTTAAACTAGCTTTAGCAAGAGATTCGCCTAGGAGGAGAATTTGATATGAATATCATTATTAAAATCCCACTGCTTCAAATGGACTTTTACATTAATATATCTGTGGAGGTATAAAATTATCTGATTTATAACTTTACATTATTAGATATGAAATGTCAGTTATTATCTCCTCAACTTAATACTTAGACTAGCATATAATTTTATGCATCTTTGAGAAAAAAGCACACATCTTCATAAGTCATTCCTTGTTTATGTGTATTCTTTGTTACAGTCTATTTGACTTACTGTGTTATGACTTACCACTCATTCTTTTACTTTTAAATTGTGAATGTATGAAATTAAACCAAGAGAATTTATCAAACCAACTTTCACTTCCTTCAGTGTATGGCATTTGAAGTTAACATTGTGCTACATGTTGAAAGAGAAAGTTGAAAGTTCAAATCTTTCTAACAAAGTCCTAAACTTGTGAATCTAGAAGCCATTAGTAGTAGCAAAGTTGATCTTTTTTTGTTGTTTATTTATCCATGTTTATTCTGATATTAATAAACAGGAAAATAATGGAGGCTATATGAATATGAACGAAAATACTTCATCTGAAAAGATGATAACTGATATGTAATTATGTTTTATATCTATAGAATCTTGTGAGATAATTTTAAGATTGAACACACGCTTGTTTACCAAACTCCTTAATACTAGAATGGAAAAAGGGTAGATGTAGGTAAAGAAAAACTAATCCCAGCTCTGTCTCTTGCTTACTTTGTGAATTTGGCTCTATAAATTCCTTCAGTTTCCTTATCAATTTAATATGGGTATCTACCTCAAACATTTGCTGTGAGCATTAAATAAGATGATGGATGTAAAGACTCCTGATATAGTTTCAGGACATAATAGACAGTGAATAAATTTTACCTTCTGTGGTTACTATTATTTTTATTCTAATCCATTTTTCTTTTTATAATTAGGAAACAGGTATATAGTGGTAAGTTGCCAGCCTGATGCATAAGCATATTAGGCAGAAATCAGAAGTAGGAGCTTGATCTCTTGACTCTACTACACTGGTATTTCCACCAAAATATGCCTTTTATATTAGCAATTACTTTATTACATAATATTGCTCCTGCATTTTTCACCAAAGTGTCTTGCACAAAATATGTATTTGATAAATGCCTGTGGAACTTAAACACATCTATATAACAAGTTCATTTTCCTCTCACTGACTCTTTAGCCAAGCTGTGTAAGGGTAAAACCTAAATATTAGTCAAGGATTAGTTATTTGCCATATCTATCTTCACAATTTTTAAGCAAACGTGTGGGACATTTTCTGATAATTGTCCCAACAGTTCTAGTTGGCTGGCTCTGCCCTTTTATTTTCAGGTGTGCTCATGAAGCTTTTTCTAACTAAAGCTCTAAGTGAATATTTTTCATTCTTAACTTGTCATAAAGTAGGCTTCACAGTTGTCTGATTTGAGATTACCAATGTATCTGACCTATCAGAACTTCCACAGGGTCTAGATGCCACATTGTTGCTAGCCCAATGTTGATTTATTTGCCACAGATGGGCTTCTCTCCATAACCTTCAATGGCACAGTCTCAATAGTGGGAATCAGTCAGCTTCTTTCTTGTCTTTGAACTGTGCGTACAAGGGTTTATTTACGCCTGCCTTGCAAGCGTTATTATAGTTGTTATTCTGTTTGGATACTTGCCAATATTTTGGATTTCATGTGGATACAGCTTTGAATTTCCAATTATTATTTTAAAATTGCTGCATACGCCCTTATATTTACATAGTATTTTATGCATTTTAGTATGTCCTCAAAGGTATGGTGTCATTGTATCCTTAAAAATGTATAATAAGAATATTATTAGAAACATCTTTAGCAGAGACACAGACACATAGTTTCAGGAAGTTTCTGTATATCACAGGGTCATTAGAGCTGAGCTGGAGGTAAGTTCCTGGTCTTCTGCCACCCCACCAGTACTCTAGACTGGGGTATTGTGCTCTGTTGTCTTTATTAATGTACTACAAATCATTGAAACCAAGCACTAGAGATGAAACAGACTGGAATATTACATCTAAGAAAACTTGAGACAATTCCTTTTCAAACTGTCACCCCCATCTCTCTCCATAAACATGCACACAAGCTGTCTTTAAAATGAGTGAAGTTATCAAACAACTTCAGAGCCTAAATTTTGGATCTAGAGTTTTGCACATGATTGGCCATTGAGCTAATTATAATTAGTACCATTTATAGAACATTACTCATACGTATGGAAGCTCTGAATGGAATAAGAAACAGTTCTTAGTTCTGGACAATTTACTCCTTTTGGAGATAAAACAGTTTCAAACACAAATGCAACCATGAAACAAAAATACTCTAACAAGGAAATAATATACTTTACAACTTATGTAGATACATATTTGGGATTGGCCAGTTGCTCAGACCTCCAAACACTGCACATGCTCTCTCCTCTGTATTCACATTTCTTCCCTACCTAACTCAATTCCTACTGAACTCTTGTTCAGGCAAGTCTTTTCTTACCTCCTTGATTAGACCAACAACTACCATCCCCCATCTTAAGTTGCTATATTTTCAACAGCCTCCTTTAACATAGCTTCTATTTTACATTTACTTGTGTAGTTAATTAATGACTTCTTTTGGCATTTGATTCTAAGTTATCTCCTTTTTGTATGCTCTTGTAATACAGTGACTTGCACAGTGTTGTACACAAAATATGTAATCAGTAAGTATTTTTTGAATTAATTTATGAATCTTCCCTGCCTAACTAAGATTTTATGGAAAGGCAAGTGGTCAAGAAGTACTGAATGTACTCCAAAGTTAGCTGACAAGTAAGGTTTGGTAACTTTGGCACTATTGACATTTTAGGCTAGATCATTCTTTTCTGTGCTGTGTTGTGTATTGTAGGATGTTTAGCATCATATCTGGCCTCTAGCCACTAGATGTCAATATCATTTCCTCCTGTTCCCTACCCCCACCTCCAAGTCTTAACAACCATAAATGTCTCCAGACATTGCCAAATGTCCCCTGGGTGCAAAATCATCCCTGATTGACAATCATTGCTTTAAAGAAATAATTACAGTCTTAGTTCTCATATTTTCACAGCATGAATTGTCTATATCAAAGCTAACCTATTTACAGTCATATAAATCCACAGTGTACCATCCTTATGCCATTGTTTGAGGTAGTATTTTTATTGTTCCTTCTTTAAATTTCCTCATTCTACTTAATTTCCTCAAATATTATTCATACAATAGAGCCTGATTCTGATTCTCAGCAGTCAGATGAGGCTTTCTCTATTAGTCAGGGTCTTAGCAGGAAACAGGACATCTCAAATAAGGATAAAAGAAATATATACAGAAGTAGGCAGAGTGTAAGCAAGAAAAAAAGGGGGATAATGCAGTATCCCACAGTTGTTAAGATTCTAAGGCCTGACAGGATAGAGAAATGGAATTGTTAACAAAGCCTAGGAAGAAAGAGTCACCTTGATACGTTCTGTGACTTTCAGTAGAGGGTCCAAGGCAAACCAAGGTGACCTCTTAGGGAGGAAGTCAGAGAAATAAGCACTCTGATGTCACTCTTCTTCACATGAATCCCTTCCATAGTTCCCCATTGACTGAACCATACAGAAAATTATAGAATAAGAAAAACTATTAATATAGCGCCTATGGGTCAAACTATTGGGGTAGAGATCAGAGTGGAGAAGGATAGAAAGTGAAGCTAGTAAAACAAAATGAAGTTAATTTAGCCCAATTTTTCTCTCTACCTTTGTAAACAAAACAGAATGGCCCTGTTATTAATGTAAACATATAATTTACATTATCATTGTGAAATTAACTTCAGTGGCAGACAATAGTTCTTTCTTAATTGCCTTTACGTTTCTTAAAACAAATCCTTGTTTACCTGCTAGCTAGCACACAAATTACAGTGAATCTGAAAGTCTTTAAAATCAGCGACTGTGTTTTAATTGTAGCATATTCTCTTGGACATATTTGGTTATTAGAGACAAGTTTTTAAACTATTTATAATATTGTGTTATTGTTTAAATTAATTTTGATTTCCAGGTGGAAAGAGCAACAAGTACAAGAATCTCATGCTTGCTCTCTTCTGATCTTGAAACAGCTTCTTTAAGCAAAGTGTACTTTCCTTCTTCTCACATCTTATTTATACATCAACCCCATGTAATTAGCCTACCACCTTCTTCATGGCATTGAATTTGGTTTGATATAACTCTATATCCATAGAGAAGTTCTTTCATTTTTTTGTCACGGCACCCTGCATTGCTTGATAATATTGACAACTCCTTTCGCTAAACTCTATCTTTAATCAGTTTCTACAAACAATGAATCTTTTATACTCTTCCTAATTCTCTGACCATTCCTTCTTTTCTACGTTGTCCTGTCTTCTCAATGAACTTTATAAATGGAAATGTTCTCTAGATTCATTTCTCTTTTGCCACAAATAGTCTTCCTAGGCAATATTGTATGTTTTTATTTATTTAACTCCTACCTACATGCTCATAATTCTTCAATTTGTATTGCTAATCCATGGTCATGTGATATTGCAGAGGCCCTCAAACTAAACATTTTTCAAAATTAAGCTGACTGTCTCTCTTCTTTCCCAAAGTAACATTTTCTCCTGGTTTCTTTGTGTCAAATGAGAACAATGCTATCTACCTCAGAATCATCAAAAACCAAAGACCTCAGAATAATCTTCTAAACCAATACTCTAGCCAGTTCACCTTTCTAATTCTCCACAGATAGTCATTTATAAATCCATTGTAGTTTATCTTCTAAGTAGCTCTCAAATCTGTTTGCTATATCTCATCCTTCTTGTAATGTGTTATATAAGAAACCCTGGGCATCTTTGCATTACCTATTGTCAGAATCTCCTATCTTTTGTGTACCATAAGTGAGAACTGGCTGAAATCTCTCCTGTCCTTCTATGGCCAGGAATTAGAAGTGGCTCTCAGAAGTCAACAGTACTAATAAGTTAGTCCAAAGCAGAAAGAAAATATCAAATAGCTCCAAGTTAGATCATAAAAAAAGCCAGTAGCTAGAGAGACATAATGCAAAGTCAAAAGAGAAAAGAGCAAGGTGATAAACCAGAGAGCCAAGAGTAAAGAATAAGAGGGGGATATGTAAAATGAGAGGTAAATGATTAGTAGGATTAATATTAAAAATAGTTAACAGTGCATATAATTTTGGCACCCACTCACCAAAAATTTACTGGCCATAGGCTTAGAGCAGTAAGAACAATATCCCCAGAAGATTTTGGTGGGGGGCCCAAGGAGGGACAAATATGAGTGGAATAGCAAATGAAAAGCTCCTGTGAGGCTTAAGGTAGTGACTTTCCCCCCCCCAATATGGAATTAATATAATTCAATTGTAATTTGCCTATGTCAGCCCTGGGAGAAACTGAAGGAAAAAATGGGTAAAATATCAATGGAGTGACTGCACCCACAGTGAACTCCCAGGTCCCTGCGTATGCTGTGCTTAATAAAAACTATATGGTTGAGATGAACTATAACTTGCTAGTTAATGTCTGTTCCATACTAGTATCCTCTCCCATTTAGTCTCCATATTACTACTTGTGATCTTTTGGAACAGATATGTTAATCATGACACTATCACATGAACCTTCTAGAGCTATCTAGCTTCTTGGTATGTGTACAAAACTCTTGATGATTTTGCTGTCAATAATCTCATGTGTGTAATCTTTCACTTTTTCTCAACTTGCACTTTACAGTTGGTTAACCCTACACAGCCTTGAATTCTATAAGCATACAAAGCTTTCTCATTCTTTTGCTCCTTTTCTTATGCTATTCCTGCTTCCTGGAACAGCTCAAAAATGCCAACATGGAAAGCTCCGACTTGTCCTTCAAGAAGCTAAAGTTTCATCTAATCCTAATGAGGCTTCTCTGACTCTTGGATACTTCATTCTTGAAAGAATTTATGTCCCCTCTTTTTCTTGAATAAAAATGCATAAATGAATGAATGAATTTATGCCCCATCATGCATTTTTCTGTAAAAATCTTCAGAATTTACCATTATGTTAAACTGCCTTATTTCCATGTCCTACATTTAAACATTCAGTTTCTGTTCAAGGTCAGGGTCATGGTGATATATATGCATCTTAAAATCTCTAACAATGTGTATACTGTCTGTTGGGGAAAGAAAAAAATTTCTCTACCATTATAGGTTCTTCTGGCTACTCTGAGAATTAAATTGACATGAGACAGATTATTACGAGAAAATTGAACAAAAATTTAATAACGTGTACATGGGAGAGACCCAGAAAAACTGAGTAATTTGCCAAAATGGCTTAAGACTTCATCTTAAATACCATCTTCATCTAAAGACAAAAGAAGTTGAAGGTAGGGTTTGGGGACGCAATATGTTAAGTAGGCAATTCACATAGAGATGAAAAAACAAATATTTGGTAAACAAATGTATGCTGGGCCATACAGAGACAATGAGACACAGAGTGGACTCTGATTTCTAGGATCTGCTGAGTTTCCCCCACTACACCTAGATCATATTCTTTGCTGATAGGCCCTTTTTTTAAATTAATTAGGCAGGTAATGGGAAAGTGAAAGGAAAGTTTCCAGAGTCTTTTGTTTATTATCATAATCAGCCTAAATTTGCCCTCATATCAAAAAAAATACATTTTTGGAGGAGGAGCTTCAAGATGGTGGAAGAGTAAGACATGGAGATCACCTTCCTCCCCACAAATACATCAGAAATACATCTACATGTGGAAAAAACTGCTACAGAACACCTACTGAATGCTGGCAGAAGACCTCAGACCTCTCAAAAGGCAAGAAACTCCCCACATACCTGAGTAGGGCAAAAGAAAAAAAACAGAGACAAAAGAATATGGACAGGACCCGCGCTGATGGGAGGGAGCTGTGAAGGAGGAAAGGTTTCCAGACACTAGGAAGGCCCTTCCTGGGCGGAGACGGTGGTGGAAGGGGAAAGCTTCGGAGCAACGGAGGACAGCGCAGCAACAGGGGTGCAGAGGGAAAAGCAGACAGATTTCCGCACAGAGGATTGGTGTTGACCAGCACTCACCAGCCTGAGAGGCTGTCTGCTCACCTGCCGGGATGGGTGGGGGCTAGGAGCTGAGGATCCACCTTCGGTCGGATCCCAGGGAGAGGACTGGCGTTGACTGCATGAACACAGCCTGAAGGGACTAGTGTGCCACAGCTGGCCGGGAGGGAGTCCGGGAAAGTCTGGAGCTGCCGAAGAGGCAAGGGACTTTTTTCCCTCTTTTTTTCCTGGTGCACAAGGAGAGGGGATTAAGAGAGCCTCTTAAAGGAACTCTAGAGATGAGTGTGAGCCATGGCTATCAGCACGGACCCCAGAGAAGGGGATGAAACGCTAAGGTTGCAGCTGCGGCCACCAAGAAGTCTGTGTGAAAACACAGGTCACTATCCACACCTCTCCTCCTGGGAGCCTGTGCAGCCTGTCACTGCCAGGGTCCTGTGATCCAGGGACAACTTCCCCAGGAGAATGCACGGTGCGCCTCAGGCTGGTGCAACATCACGCTGGCCTCTGCCGCTGCAGGCTTGCCCCGCATCTATACCGCTCCCTCCCCCCAGCCTGAGTGAGCCAGAGTCCCCGAATCAACTGCTCCTTTAACCCCATCCTGTCTGAGCGAAGAACAGACACCCTCAGGTGACCTACAGGCAGAGGCGGGGCCAAATCCAAAATTAATCCCTGGAAGCTGTGGAAACAAAGAAGAGAAAGGTGAAATTTCTCCCAAAAGCCTCAGGAGCAGTGGATTAAATCTCCACAATCAGCCTGATGAACCCTGCATCTGTGGAATACCTGAATAGACAATGAATCATCCCAAATTGACGAGGTGGACTTTGGAAGCAATGATATATATATATATATTTTTTTTTCCTTTTTCTCTTTTTCTGAGTGTGTATGTGTATGCTTCTGTGTGTGATTTTGCCTGTATAGCTTTGCTTTTATCGTTCATCCTAGGGTTCTGTCTGTCTGTTTTTTGGGTTTTTTTAATTACTTAAAATTTTTTTCTTAAAAAATATTTTTTATTTAATTATTTTATTTTATTTTACTTTATTTTATTTTATCTTCTTCTTCCTTTTTTTTTTCTCCCTTTTATTCTGAGCCGTATGGAGAACAGACTCTTGGTGCTCCAGCCAGGCATCAGGGCTGTGCCACTGTGATGGGAGAGCCAAGTTCAGAAGACTAGTCCACAGGAGACCTCCCAGCTCCACGTAATATCAAATAGCAAACATCACCCAGATATCTCAATCTCAATGCCAAAAACTAGCAACACTCAATGAACAGCAAGCTACAGTGCAGGACACCCTATGCCAAACAACTAGCAAGAAAGGAACACAACCCCGTCCATTGGCACAGAGGCTGCCTAAAATCAAAATAAGTCCACAGACACCCCAAAACACACCACTAGATTGTACCTGCCCACCAAAAAGACAAGATCCAGACTCATCCACCAAAACACAGGCACTAGTCCCCTCCACCAGGAAGCCTACACAACCCACTGAACCAACCTCAAACAATGGGGAAAGAGACCATAAACAACAGAAACTATGAAATTGCAGCCTGCAAAAAGGAGACCCCAAACACAGTAAGGTAAGCAAAATGAGAAGACAGAGAAACACACAGCAGATGAAGGACCAAGGCAAAAACACAACAGATCTAACTAATGAAGAGGAAATAGGCAGTCTACCTGACGAAGAATTCAGAATAATGATAGTAAAGATGATCCAAAATCTTGGAAATAGAATGGAGAAACTACAAGAAACGTTTAACAAGGACATAGAAGAACTAAAGGGCAAACAAACAGTGATGAACAACACAAAAAATTAAAACTTCTCTAGAAGGGATCAATAGCAGAATAACTGAAGCAGAAGAACAGATAACTGACCTGGAAGATAAAATAGTGGAAGTAACTACTGCAGAGCAGAATAAAGAAAAAAGAATGAAAAGAATAGACGACAGTCTCAGAGACCTCTGGGACAACATTAAACACACCAACATTCAAATGACAGGGGTCCCAGAAGAGGAAGGGGAAAAGAAAGGGACTGAGAAATTATTTGAAGAGATTACAGTTGAAAACTTCCCTAATATGGGAAAGGAAATAGTTAATCAAGCCCAGGAAGCACAGAGTGTCCCATACAGAATAAATCCAAGGAGAAACATGCCACGACACATACTAATCAAACTATAAAAAATTAAATACAAAGAACAAATATTAAAAGCAGCAAGGGAAAAACAACAAATAAAACCTAAGGGAATCCCCATAAGGTTAACAACTGATCTTTCAGCAGAAACTCTACAAGCCAGAAGGAAGTGCCAGGACATATTTAAAGTGATGAAGGAGAAAAACCTACAAGCAAGATTACCAGCAAGGATCTCATTCAGATTTGATGGAGAAATTAAAACCTTTACAGACAAGCAAAAGCTAAGAGAATTCAGCACTACAAAACCAGCATTTACAACAAATGCTAAAGCAACTTCTCTAGGCAGGAAACACAAGAGAATTAAAAGACCTACAATAATAAACCCAAAACAATTAAGAAAACGGTAATAGGAACATACATGTCGATAATTACCTTAATTGTACATGGATTAAATGCTCCAACCTAAAGATGCAGACTGGCTGGATAAATACAAAAGCAAGACCAGTATATATGCTGTCTAAAAGAAACCCACTTCAGCCCTAGGGACACATACATGCTGACAATGAGGGGATGGAAAAAGATATTCCATGCAAATGGAAATCAAAAGAAAGCTGGAGTAGCAATTCTCATATCAGAAAAAATAGACTTTAAAACAGAGACTATTACAAGAGTCACAGAGGACACTACATAATGATCAAGGTATCAATCCAAGAAGAAGATATAACAATTGTAAATATTTATGCACCCAACATAGGAGCAACTCAATACATAAGGCAAATACTAACAGCCATAAAAGGGGAAATGGACAGGAACACAATCATAGTAGGGGACTTTAACACCCCACTTTCACCAATGGACAGATCATCTAAAATGAAAATAAAAAAGAAAACACAAACTTTAAATGATACATTAAACAAGATGGACTTAATTGATATTTATAGGACCTTCCATCCAAAAACAACAGAATACACATTCTTCTCAAGTGCTCATGGAACATTCTCCAGGATAGATCATGTCTTGGGTCAAAAATCAAGCTTTGGTAAATTTAAGAAAATTAAAATTGTATCAAGTATCTTTTCGACCACAATGCTATGAGACTAGATATCAGTTACAGGGAAAAATCTGTAAGAAATAGAAACAGATGGAGGATAAACAACACACTACTTAATAACCAAGAGATTACTGAAGAAATCAGAGAGGACATCAAAAAATACGTAGAAACAAATGACAATGAAAATATAACAACCCAAAACCTATGGGAATCAGCAAAAGCAGTTCTAAGAGGGGAGTTTATAGCTATACAAGCCTACCTTAAGAAACAAGAAACATCTCAAATAAACAACCTAACCTTACACCTAAAACAATTAGAGAAACAAGACCAAAATAATCCCAAAGTTAGCAGAAGGAAAGAAATCATAAAGATCAGATCAGAAATACATGAAAAAGAAATGAAGGAAACAATAGCAAAGATCAATAAAATTAAAGCTGGTACTTTGAGAAGATAAACAAAATCGATAAACCATTATCCAGACTCATCAAGAAAAAAAAGGGAGAAGACTCAAATCAATAGAATTAGAAATGAAAAAGGAGAAGTAACAACTGACACTGCAGAAATACAAAGGATCATGCGTGATTACTACAAGCAACACTATGCCAATAAAATGGACAACCTGGAAGAAATGGACAAATTCTTAGAAATGCACCACCTTTCAAGACTGAGCCAAGAAGAAATAGAAATATGAACAGACCAATCACAAGCACTGAAATTGAAACTGTGATTAAAAATCTTCCAACAAACAAAATCCCAGGACCAGATGGCTTCACAGCCGAATTCTATCAAACATTTAGAGAAGAGCTGACACGTATCCTTCTCAAACTCTTCCAAAATATAGCTGATGGAGGAGCACACTTAAACTCATTCTACGAAGCCAACATCACTCTGATACCAAAACCAGACAAACATGTCACAAAGAAAGAAAACTAAGACCAATATCACTGATGAACATAGATGCAAAAATCTTCAACAAAATACTAGCAAACAGAATCCAACAACACATTAAAAGGATCATACACCATGATCAAATGGGGTTTATCCCAGCAATGCAAGGATTCTTCAATATGTGCATATCAGTCAATGTGATACACCATACTAAGAAATTGAAGGAGAAAAATCATATGATCATCTCAATAGATGCAGAGAAAGCTTTTGACAAAATTCAACACTGTTTTATTATAAAAACCCTCCAGGAAGTAGGCATACAGGGAACTTTCCTCAACATAATAAAGGCCATATATGACAAATCCACAGCCAACATCGTCCTCAATGGTGAAAAACTGAAATAATTTCCACTAAGATCAGGAAAAAGAAAAGGTTGCCCACTCTCACCACTATTATTCAACATAGATTTGAAAGTTTTAGCCACCGCAATCAGAGAAGCAAAAGAAATAAAAGGAGTTAAATTTGGAAAAGAAGTAAAGCTGTCACTGTTTGCAAATGGCATAATACTATACATAGAGAATCCTAAAGATGCTACCAGAAAATTACTAGAGCTAATCAATGAATTTGCTAAAGTAGCAGGTTACAAAATTAATGCACATAAATCTCTTGCATTCCTATACACTAACGATGAAAAATCTGAAACTGAAATTAAGAAAACACTTCCATTTAACATTGCAACAAAAAGAATAAAGTATCTAGGAATAAAGCTACCTAAGGAGACAAAAGACCTGTATGCAGAAAACTATAAGACACTGATGAAAGAAATTAAAGATGATACAAATAGATGGAGTGATATACCATGTTCTTGCACTGGAAGAATCAACATTGTGAAAATGACTCTACTACCCAACGCAATATACAGATTCAGTGCAATCCCTGTCAAACTGCCACTGACATTTTTCACAGACTAGTACAAAAAATTTCAAAATTTGTATGGAAACACAAAAGACCCCAAATAGACAAAGCAATCTTGAGAAAGAAAACTGGAGCTGGAGGAATCAGGCTCCCTGACTTCAGCCTATACTACAAAGCTACAGCAATCAAGACAATATGGTACACCACAAAAACAGAAATATAGATCAATGGAACAGGATAGAAAGCCCAGAGATAAACCCACGCACCTATGGTCACTTTAACTTTGATAAAGGAGCAAAGAATATACAGTGGAGAAAAGGCAGCCTCTTCATTAAGTGGTGCTGGGAAAACTGGACAGCGACATGTAAAAAAATGAAATTAGAACACTCCCTAACACTATACACAAAAATAAACTCATAATGGATTAAAGACCTAAATGTAAGGCCAGACACCATCAATCTCTTAGAGGAAAACATAGGGAGAACACTCTATGACATAAATCACAGCAACATCCTTTTTGACCCACCTCCTAGAGAAATGGAAATAAAAGCAAAAATAAACAAATGAGACCTAATGAAACTTAATAGCTTTTGCACAGTAAAGGAAACCATAAACAATACAAAAAGACAGGCCTCAGAATGAGGGAAAATATTTGCAAATGAAACAACTGACAAAGGATTAATCTCCAAAACATACAAGCAACTCATGCAGCTCAATATCAAAAACACAAGCAACCCAATCCAAAAATGGGCAGAAGTCCTAAATAGACATTTCTCCAAAGAAGATATACAGATTGCCAACAAACACATGAAAGAATGCTCAACATCATTAATCATTAGAGAAATGCAAATCAAAACTGCAATGAGATATCATCTCACACCAGTCAGAATGGCCATCATCAAAAATCTGGAAACAATAAATGCTGGAGAGGGTGTGGAGAAAGGGAACACTCTTGCACTGTTTATGGGAATGTAAATTGATACAGCCACTATGGAGAACACTATGGAGGATCCTTAAAATCTACAAATAGAACTACCATATGACCCAGCAATCCCACTACTGCGCATATACCCTGAGAAAACCATAATTCAGAAAGAGTCATGTACCAAAATATTCATTGCAGTTCTATTTACAATATCCAGGATGTGGAAGCAACCTAAGCAACCTAAGCAACCTTAGCAACCTAAGCAACCTATCCATTCATCAATAGATGAATGGATAAAGAGGATGTGTCACATATATACAATGGAATATTACTCATCCCCAAAAAGGAACAAAACTGAGTTATTTGTAGTGAGGTGAATGGACCTAGAGACTGCCATAGAGAGTGAAATAAGTCAGAAAGAGAAAAACTGACACCGTATGCTAGCACATATATATGGAATCTAAGAAAAGAAAAATAAAATGGTCAGAAGATCCTAGGGGCAATATGGGAATAAAGATGCAGACCTACTAGAGAATGGACTTGAGGATACAGGGAGGGCTTACGATAAGCTGGGACAAAGTGAGAGAGTGGCATGGACATATTTACACTACCAAACGTAAAATACATAGCTAGTGGGAAGAAGCCACATAGCACAGGGAGATCAGCTTCGTGCTTTGTGACCACCTAGAGAGGTGGAATAGGGAGGGTTGGGGGGAGGGAGATGCAAGATGGAGGAGATATGGGGACATATGTATATGTATAACTGATTCACTTTTTTATAAAGCAGAAACTAACACACCATTGTTAAGCAATTATACTCTAATAAGGATGTTAAAAAAAAAAAACACGCATTTTGGGACAGCAAATTTTACCCCCTACATGTCTGGCACTTAAAAGTTAGTGAACAAATGAATGAATATTTGTTGATCAAGCTGAACTAAAGCTGAATGCCAGTGGTGAAATTAAAATGTAATTGACAAATTAATTAGACATTTCTCCAAAGGAAACATACAGATGGTCAAAAGGTACATGAAAAGATGCTCATCATCACCAATTATTAGAGAAATGCAGATCAAAACTAAAATGTGGTACCACCTTACACCAATCAGAATGGCCATCATTAAAAAGTCTACAAATAATAAATGCTTTAGAGGTTGTGGAGAAATGGGAAACTTCTTACACTGTTGATAAGAATGTAAATTGGTGCAGCCACTATGGAAAACAGTATGGAGGTTCCTCAAAAAACTAAAAGTAGAGTTGCCATAAGATCCAGCAACCCCACTTTTGGGCATATGGCCAGACAAAACTGTAATTCACAAAGATATATGCACCCCAATGTTCATACCAGCACTATATACAATAGCCAAGACATGGAAACAACCTAAATGCCCATTGATAGATAAATGAAGAAAGAAGATGTGGTATATATACACAATGGAATATTACTCAGCCATAAAAGAGAATGAAATAATGCTATTTGCAGCAACATGGATGAACCTAGAGATTCTCATACTAAGTGAAGTAAGTCAGAAAGAAATAGACAAATACCATATAATATCACTTATATGTGGAATCTAAAATATAACACAAATGAACATATCTATGAAACAGAAAGACTCATAGACATAGAGAACAGACTTGCAGTTGCCAGGTGGGTGGGTGAGGAAGGATTGGGAGTTTGGGATTAGCAGATTCAAATGATTATATATAGGATAGATAAACAACAAGGTCCTACTGTATAGTACAGAGAACTACATTCAATATCCTGTGATTTAACCATAATGGAAAAGAATATGAAAAAGTATATATATATGTATAACTGACTTTGCTGTACAGCAGAAATTAACACAACATTGTAAATCAAGTACACTTCAGTAAAATTTTTAAAAATGTAATTGAATACTCATGTTGGAATTACATAGAACACATACAGTTTAACTACGCTGTTCAAGTAACTTTGTTAAAAAAAAAATAGTGACCCAAATAGTCATTTGAGATTTGTGTTTGTGTGTTTGGGCATGTTTAATTATCTTTTTGTACCCATTGCTCTCTGTTTTTTTGTTGATGTTTTTACTGAATTCTCTGTTGACTTGAATAAATTGAACAGATGGAATTGGTCAACAAATTCAGGCCTGTCAGTTGTATATATTATGTCACTGTTTTCCTATATAATGTAAAATAGGAACTTCACCTTTTAAGACCTAAGGATAACATAAACAGAATGAATTAATTTATATTTGCAGAGTACAGTGAGTTATGCATAAATATATGTTTTATTTAAATATAGAAAACATATAATAAAAGCCCACTGTGCTGAGAATACAACATTATAAAAGACAGACAGGATTACTTTAGAAGAAGAAAAACAAGAAAACCATACTTAAAATAATAAGAAATTAACACAATATTCTTGGAAATAAACAGTTTATGAATTGCAATCTTTCCTATGCTTGACCTATCGCTTACATGGTATTCCAAATCTCTGGTGATTTTAATGAAATGGAATTAGGGGTTTTGCATCGTGTTAAAATACAAGTTTAGGGATTGCAGCATTTACATTGTTTTTGCATAATCTTATTAATTGGTAAATACAAATTTAGTAACTCCCATGGTTTGGATGCTACCAGTTCCTTTTCAGCTGTATCATTTCATCATATAATGCAGAAAGAGAAATAATTGTTTGAGGCAAGAATATCTCACTTCTGATCACAAGCCAAGCTTCTTATCATCTCTGTCTTCCTTCATAATTTGTTTTTTTTTTAACAAATGATTTTTCTGATCTAAGAATTTATATAGTATTGATGTGATGCTCTGTCTTTTCTCAATTCTATACATTATTTTCATCACTTTTTAAAATAAACTTATTTTATTTATTTATTTATTTTTGTCTGAGTTGGGTCTTCATTGCTGCTTGTAGGCTTTCTCTAGTTGCGGCGAGTGGGGGCTACTCTTCATTGTGGTGTGCAGGCTTCTCATTGCGGTGGTTTCTCTTGTTGCAGTGCATGGGCTCTAGGTGTACAGGCTTCAGTAGTTGTGACATGCAGGCTCAGTAGTTGTGGCTCACAGGCTTTAGAGCTCAGGCTCAGTAGTTGTGGTCCATGGGATTAGTTGCTCTGTGGCATATGGGATCTTCACAGATCAGGGATTGAACCCGTGTCCCCTGCATTGGCAGGCAGATTCTTAACCACTGCACCAACAGGGAGTCCAGTTTTTATCACATTTAACACTTAAAATAGAAATGAGAACATTTTTTAAAATTCATTCATTCATTCATTCATTTTTGGCTGCATTGGGTCTTCGTTGCTGTGTGTGGGCTTTTCTCTAGTTGTGGCGAGTGGAGACTACTCTTCATTGCAGCACATGGGTTTCTCATTGTGGTGGCTTCTCTTGTTGTGCAGCACGGGCTGTAGAGCACAAGCTCAGTAGTTGTGGCACACATGCTTAGTTGCTCTGTGGCATGTGGGATCTTCCCAGATGAGGGCTCAAACCCGTGTCTTCTTCATTGGCAGGTGGATTCTTAACCACTGTGCCACTAGGAAAACCCTAAGTGAGAACATTTTTAAAGACAATATTATGAGTCTTTTTGTGATTGCTATATCTTTTATGACTTGAATTTTTTTCTCCTTTCCAATTCCTCCCACATAGAACCACCCTAATTGTTGATTTAATGCACTATCTTTATTACATCATGGTTTTGCTCATCACATTGCTCCCAAATGCTGCTGTGTGCTGTCCAGATGATCCAAAATCTGCCCCATCCTACCTACCCAGCTGTATTGACCACATCTCCCCAGGATCCACTTTTCACTACAATTAGCCACATGCCTGCAGTGTTCTTTATTTATTGTTCATTGCACAGTCTGTGTTCCTTGACATCCTCAGTTAAGTGAACATGATTACTGCTTGGAGCAGTATCTCCAAATTCAAGCTAAACTTCAAGGTCAAGTATTAGATACCAAGACCTCCATAAAACTTATTTAATGACTGAGTTAGCCAAAGACTTCACTCTTTTCTACATATTTACAAATATAAATGGCACCATACATTATACTATATGGGTCTTCTTGTTTCATGTGTGAATCTGGTTATCAAATTTTTGAGAGAAATAAAGGTCACATTTTATACTTTTAAAATGTTTCTCACAGTGCCAAGTGTAATATGAAGTAAAAATAAGAAAAAGTAGAATTATAAAGTTCCTTACAGATCCAGCTTGCCTGGTTTTGAGCATTCTGAGCATCAGTATTTCAACTCAAAATCTGTTAATATGTGGCCAATTCATTCTGGTTCAAAAGTTAACTCAGATATATATTATACCTTATTTTATTAAAAGAAATTTCATATATAGTATCCCATTTTAACAACTGAGCATATTAAACAGACACATCATTAATAAAAATAATTATTGTTTTTCTGTAAAACTTCAAGAAAAATTACAGGAGAAAATACTCGTGAACTTGGGATAGGCAAAGATTTCTTGGGGCCCAAAAAGCATGAACTATAAATGAAAAATTGACAAATGGGCCTCTATCAAAATTTAAAACTTCTACTCTTCAAAAGACATCGTTAAGAAAATGAAAAGGTGATCTTTAAACAGAGAGAACATATTCACAATGCATATACCTGACAAATGACTTGTAGCCAGAATATATAAAGAACTCTTACAGCTCATTAAAAAGACAACCCAGTTAAAAATCTAGGCACAAGAAAGTAATGAATGGACAGTGCAGCACAAGTAAAGGGGTTCAACATCATTAGACATCAGAAAAATGCAAACCAAAACAATGAGATAACACTGTATATTTATCAGAATAGCTAAAATTATTAAAAGAACAAGTGTTAGAATGGAACTTTCATATATTGCTGGTAGGAAAATAAAACAATAAAACCATTTAAACTGTTTGGCAGTGTGCTATAAAGTTAAACATATTACCATAACATACAACAATTTTACTACTAAATACTTACCTAAGAGAAATTAAAACATATGTTTACACACATACTTGTACATGAATATCCATAGCAGCTTTATTCATAATACCCTCAAGCTGGAAGCAACTTAAATGTTCATCAACTAGTGAATGGATGAGGACATTGTGGCATATCCATGTAATAATATACTACTCAGCACTTAAAGGGAACAAAGTACGATACATATAATAACATGAATGAGTCCCAAAAACATTATGCTGAGTTCAATAAGCCAGATACAAAAGAATACAAACTCTATGATTCCATTTACTACCCACGATTATTATACCAGAAATGTTGCTTAAAAAAAAGAAAAAACAAAACAAAACAGATTTAATCTATAGTGACAATAAGCAGACAAGTTGTTGTCTGCAGCTGAAGGTGGAATGTGATTGACCTGGATGGGGCTTAAGGGAAACTTTTGGTTTGATCAATGTGTTCTATATCTCGACTATGGTGCTGATTATATGGATATATGTATATGTTTGTAAAATTCATTGAAATGTACACATTTTACCTCAATAATGTTGTTTTGAAAAAAAATGATTACTGTTATTCATAAAAACTCATAAAATATCAAAATAACATAACTAATATATTACTTTAATAATATGTACTCTAGGATAAATACAAATTTCATATTAATATTTATATTATATTTTATTAAATATAATAAACCATGATAATGGTTACTTATTATAAATGAGTACATATTGAATGCTTGCTTTGCATGAGAAGATTCAAAAGTTTACAGACTTCATTTTTGAGACATAGTCTACTATGTGTCTACTTCATGTGGTCCTCACTAAGGGATTCAAACAAAGGGAAGCTCCTTATCTGGACATTTATGATTCTCAAGGAAGGAAAATAGGAATATGAAGACTTGTACCCTAGTGCTTAAAACTTCTACTCACAACTTATTGGCCAAAGCACATGACATGACCACACCTCACTTTAAAGGTGGCCAGGATACGCAATTCTACTATGTCCTGGAAAATAGAAAGTCAGAAATGGTGAACAGCACTAACATTTATACCAAGAGGCCTAAGTAGCTCCTATCACATGTAGCACACTACTATGCATCCTTCTAGGTCTCTGAATTTTCTTCTGCTTGCAAATATCTTATTTATTTATTTCCAGGCCCAGGACTTCCATATTTATGTAGAATGTTCAATATTTATACCCAAGTGACTCATATTTGCTTTATTTACCTTATGCTTGCTTGACATAAAATCTGGGTCTTTGCATTCTTGGATAATTAATTTTTTGTAACATTTGTTGACTTTTTCCCCTCATCACTGTATATATGTTCACTTGATATTTTGTGCCTTTTATTCAGTGATCATATATCCAAAATTCTAGCACCTTGCCATGTGTTTGAGATGAATCATTCAATTCTAATTACATTGTTCAACTAAAGCATGACAATTTGTGGATTTTTAGGTAGCATTTATTTTTAACTATTGGCTATTTATAATTTTACCCACTTTTAAATTTATCTCTTTTACAAAAAAATGTTCAGACTCTATTATTGAGGAAGTTAAACACAAAGTTGAATCATTTTATTGTATATAAGTTTTTGAACTCCTGCTAGATCTTTACAGCCTGGGTGATATTCCCAGTTCAACAACACATTGTCCTTTCTGGTCTCTGGCATTTGTAGTATCCTTTAACCTTAGTCCACCTCTTTGTTTTTTGTCTGTGGCCCTGCTTAACAATTCCTGCTTTACATGTCCTTGCTCATATATGTCTCCTACAAATATGCCTTCAATGTGAACTGTTTCTGAACTTTCAATATTGTTATTTGTGATATGGTCCTATCATTTAATGGTCAGTGGGAAACCATAGATAATGCTAGAATTGCTCTTGAATCAATAGCAAAATCTATTTTGTCTATAGCTGAATGACAGATGACACCGAAGGAACTAATAAGCAATAAAATAAAATCTGATAAATGGAAGAGTGTTTTGAGGTCATCTACTTTAATTTCCAAGTCAAAGTCTGAAATTTTAAGCATGTTCACGAAGTTGAAGGGAATGAATCTGGCATTCCCAACTGGCAGAATGGCATGAACTAAAGCATAGCCAGAGAAAACTGTAAAACCTCTTTTGAGAGATTGAAACCCAGCAGGATCCTGTAGAGTCCTCCCAGGTACAAAATCCCCTCTATGTCCCACATTTCTTTTTTGTAAAGAAAAGCTTTAGTCTCCTAGGCCTTACCAGAGCCCCAAAGAACAGATTCAAGCAGTTGCCAGTGAGAGAAGAAGGGAATGCAGAAACAAAGGAAAAGCAGTCAAGGAAAAATAGTTCATTTATAAAACAAAGTCCTAGTTCCTCTTCAAGGGATATACATAAAAATCTGATGGATATCTTTGAGATGTTCTACAGAAACTAAGACCTGACCAGGCTGACCACAAGCATGTAGACCCCAGACTGGTTGAAACCAGAAGGTTGATGATTAAGATTCCTGAAACTTCACCCCATTACCTCCCCGCCAACCAAGTCATACCCCTGCAACTCTCACCTCAAATGTTGCCTTTAAAAATCCTTCCCTGACAGCCATTGGGAAATTCTGGTCTTTTGAGAATGAGCCACTCATAGTCCTTGCTGGGCCCTGCAATAAATGCTCTACTTTCCTTCACCACAACCTGATATCAATATATTGGCTTTGCAGGCAAGTGACCTGCTCAATTGAGTTCTGCTCAATAACAAGATAACAATTGGAAAGTTTCACATAGTATGATAATCTCTGGGCTATTCATGTTGCTGCAAATGACATTATTTCATTCTTTTTTTTTTATGGCTAAGTAGTATTCTATTGTGTATATATACCACATTGTCCTTACCCATTCATCTGTTGATGGGCAATTAGGTTAGTAAGGTTGCTTCCATGTCTTGGCTATTATAAATAGTGTTGTGATGAACATTGAGGTGCATGTATCTTTTTGAATTATAGTTTTCTCTGGACATACACCCAGGAGTGGAATTGCTGGAACATATGGTAACTTTATTTTTAGATTTTTAAGGAGCCTCCATACTGTTTTCCATAGTGGTTGTACCAATTTACATTCCTATCAACAGGGAAGGAATATTCCCTTTTCTCCACACCCTCTCCAATATTTATTATTTGTAATAATTGTTGTGGATTTTTATAAATACTCCTGACTCCAAAACACCTTAAATATTATCCTGCAAATTTTTAATTCTTTAGGGTTTTCTATATACAGTATCATGTCTTCTGCATATAATGATAATTTTACCTCTTCCTTTCCAATTTGGATATTTTTTATTTCTTTTTCTTGTTTGATTGCTGTGGCTACGACATACAATACTATGTTGAATAGACGTTGTGAGAGTGGGCATCCTTGTCTTCTTCCAGATTTTAGTGGGAATGCTTTATTTTGGCTGTGGGTTTGCCATAAAAAGCTTTTATTGTACTGAGATATGTTCCCTCTCTACCCACT
Organism: Monodon monoceros; assembly: GCF_005190385.1. Classification (NCBI taxonomy): domain Eukaryota; kingdom Metazoa; phylum Chordata; class Mammalia; order Artiodactyla; family Monodontidae; genus Monodon; species Monodon monoceros. The sequence continues at coordinate 30,054,448 of NW_021703765.1, forward strand.
TTTGTAAGACTTTTTATCCTGAATGGATATTGAATTTTATCAAATGCTTTTTCTTCATCTATTGAGATGATCAATGTGGTTTTTGTCCTGTCTTTTGCTTATGTGGCATATCACATTGATTGTTTTGCGTATGTTGAACCATCCTTGTGAGCCTGGTATGAATCTAACTTAATCATGATATATGATATTTTTTGTATGCTTTTGGGTTTGGTTTGCTAATATCTTGTTGAGAATTTTTGCTTCTATTTTTATCAAATATATTGGCCTGTAATTTTCTTTTTTTGGTAGTGTCTTTGTCTGATTTAGGTATAGGGATAATGGTGACTTCATAAAATGATTATGGAAGTGTTCCCTCCTCTTCAATCTTTTGTAAGAGTTTGAGAAGAGTTGGTATACATTCTTCTTTGTATGTTTGGTAGAATTCCCCAGTGAATCCATGTGGTTCTGAACTTTTGTTTTCAGGGAGTTATGTTTCTTACAGATTCTATTGCATGTCTAGTGATTGGTCTGTTCAAACTATCTATTTCTTCTTGATTCAGTGTTTGTGGACTGTATGTTTGTAGAAACGTCCATTTTTTCTAGGTTGTCCAATTTGTTGGCATATAATTGTTCATAGTATTCTCTCTTTCTCTCTCTCGCTCTCTGTATTTTTGTTGTTGTTGTTTGTTTGTTTTGTATTTCTGCAGTCTCAGTTGTCATTTCTCCTCTTTCATTTCATATTATGTTTATTTTGGTCCTCTCTTTTCTTCCTGATGAACCTGGCCTGAGGTTTGTTGTCTTTGTTTACCTTTTCAAAAAAATGGCTTTTGTTTTATTTATTTTTTCTATTTAAAAAAAAATCTTTATTTTACTTATCTCCTCTCTGATATTTAATATTTTCTTCCTTCTGCTGACTTTAGTTTTTGTTTGTGCTTCTTTTTCTAATTCTTTTAGTTGGTAGATTAGGTTGTTTATTTGAGGAAGGCCTGTATCACTATGAACTTCCCTCTTAGGACTGCTTTTGATGCACCCCATAGATTTTTTTCTGGTTCTATGTTCATTGTCATTTCTCTCAAGGTATTTTTTAATTTCTTCTTTTCTTTCATCATTGACCCATTTTTTTTTAGTATCATGTTGTTTAGTCTCCATGCAATCAAGTTTTTCTCATTTCTTTTTCTGCTGTTGATTTCTAGTTTCATGCCATTGCAGTCAGAAAAAAGCACAGTAAATAAGAGTGATTGTGATGCAGATTTAAGCCATTGTTTTCCCCATTGATAAGAGTTTCTAGAAATTTGGTACCCCTCTCTTTTCAGGCACAGGGAGGGAAACACCCTTACAAATGTGTTTCTCACAAAAGGGTAATTTTCACTTGGTTTTCAGAGCCCTTCCCATCTCTGCTGTTTCTCTGAAAATAACCAGTTTAAAAGAATTAATACTCCAGAGAAATATTTTGGGGTGGCAAATTCTTCTTCCTTATAGTGTCATTAAGAGAAAATAATACAGGTATTTAGGATATTTGAATTAAAGTAATTTAAGTCTATCTCTAGTTATAGAATTTTGGTCAAGTATTTTAATCTTGTCCTTACATTTTCATTTCAATAAATAAGTTAGCCCAGATTTTCTCTAAATTTCCTTCCAGTGCTAAAACATTGACTCAAACTTGATTTTTTTCAAAACATAACATAAGCAGAATTTTTGTTTAATTTAATATTTTTGCTATCTTTTTATCACTAGTCATATAATGTAATAAGTATATATGACCTTTACTCTCTGTTTTGCCTATTGTATCTCAATAGTATTGTAAGATCCTTAAAAACAAGGTCAAATCTAATACAAATTTCCCCCAATGTAAACATATTCTAAAAGAAGGCTTTTTCTCATTGCAATGATACTGATATAAAGCTTGGGAAAGCCAGATCTTTACTGTAAACTTTGAGAGGCTAGAATTTCTGGCAGTATTACTGTCACTTTAAATTTAGTAACTGGTACTGATAGAGAACTAATCTAAATAGAACAATAGGATTATATTTTGATTATTGCTAGAATTGTTCATGGTTATTTATTGAGTCCAGTGTTTCGTGAATTTTCACACCCAGGGATGATTTATATGAATAAATTACATGTCCTAACATTCCTGCAGGTATTTACAAAGTAACACAAAAGTAGTTTCAAGAGGGAGTGCAACTAAACACAGAAGACCTAATATTCAGTTTAATCAAACTTTTAGTTGGTAGCCTCCTTTTCATGTAACTCACCAAGTAAAATGATACTAAATTATCTTTTTAAGCCATCTTTTAAATTCAAATCATGTGTACTTAAGTTTATTTAAACATAGATGTTTTTATCATGGCATCTATACTGAAATAAGATATAGAACTATCCTTTCTCTTTAGAGAGAAAATAATTAGCTCTTTTCTTTAGCAACGGTATGGGGCAGGGGGATGGGGTGGTAAATTTCCAAACAAGATTATGACTTTCATGTCCTTTATGTGTGTTCTTTACATGAGTTTATAAATTCTCTTTTCTATGAAGTACATCATTTTCCAGATTCTCTTGATGTATTTTAGCAGAATGTGTACCTCAAAATGTGCTAAATATCCAGCATGTGTGATACAGAAGTTTGTGTTAATATTTTACTAATTTCCAGGAGTAACTCCTCCATTTTTCCTGGCTATTTTGGGAGAGAAGTACATTCTGCCAGCCCTGCTAGGGATTCTGAGACTTTCTCAGACCTTCTACATACACCTACTTCACACTTATTTCTCCCTCTTGTGACAGAATTCTTAAACTTGTATACTTTATTTCTATCCTGCAATATACCATGGTCAAGTGCTAACAGCTTCCCTTTTGCTTTCCCAATGTCAGTATTAAGGCTCCAATTGGTGATCTTACCCTCACCTGCAGATTTGATCCCCATTCTGTTTGTGTTCACTTGCCATCTGCCAAAGCTTTCTCTCACAGCTGATGGAAGAAATTCTTACACATATTGAGGTATGGGGAAGTCGTTCTGGTTTATACATGATTTGGCTTGAACTAGAACAGCCTGTCTTGTGGCCTATCAAACATACATTGTACATATGATTTAACCATTAAAGAAAAGAATGCATTTAAAAATAAAAATGGAGTAACTGCTGTTCAGGCATTCAAAATGGAGCCTGATGGTCATTATGAATACTTCAGACATGTTCCTGCATTACTGAGAACTTGAATTTTCTGACCTGAGTCAAACTCATGGACACCACCAGCCATTCTCAAAACAGTATCTGCTAGTAGCTATAAGTCTGGATAACTTTAGGGAAAATTTCAAGAAATAGAAAGATAACTTAATTAGCTTCAGCATTATAAACTTCACTTCTGCTATATTATTGATAAGTAAATACATTGAATAATTATAATAAATGCCAATTTTACAGGTAGATAATTGGTTTCTGTGAATAAAAATATATAGATGTTAGTGAATTCAAAATGTAAAAAGTTATTTCCTTTCATCTTCCTAATTAACAAATGTAACTTTAGTTCCTTTCTTTGGAAGATGGGGAAAATTTGGTACAATAAGTTTAATTTATCAAAATAAGCAGATAATGATTGAATAAAGAATAGGTTGAGTGAATTCCATGATGGTCCAGTTGTTAGGACTCCATGCTTCCACTACAGGGGCATGGTTTTGATCCCTGGTCAGGGAACTAAGATCCTGCATGCCACATGGCACGACCAAAAAAAAGTTAGGTTGAGATGATGAAGTCATTGGAATTTACTTTTGATAAGAAGAACAGTTAACGTTTATCAAGTACTAAATAGATGCCTAGAGTAGACATTAACAAATATTTAATTAAAAATATAACAGTGAGTGAAGGGATTCATGGCATTATCTCCATTTTACAGTCATGAAAACTAAGACTTAGCAAGATTAAGAATCTTGCTCAAGGTCACAGTGCTGGTGGTGACAGAGCCATGATTCTCTGACAGCACCAAAACCTATGGTATACTGTCACTTGAAGAGCTTAAACTGAAATATGTTACAGGCTTGTTTTGTTTTGTTTCATAAATTGATAGGGGATAAAATTTCAATTTACCTGACAGCAACATGGTTTGGGGATTCTAGGACACACATAAAGAGTAAATGAGAGAGAATATAAACATCTGTGTAGTCAGCAATATCAGTCGATTAGGAGAATCAATCCTGACCATGAATAAAGTAAAAGAAGATCCCTATATGTAGTTTAAAGAGTCACTTTACGATAAAACATATCTTAAATCCCAGGAAGGATTTACAAAATAGCTAATGCCTCCATAATTTTATGCTTAACTCTTTTTAGCAGTGTTTCTCATTTTTATCTTGTCAGCATGCAAATAGGAAATGATACTAGACTTTGTTACTTAAAGTAGCGCATACTTTGATAAATATTTTTGGAAACGTGATGCCCAAAACTGAATACAAGTCTTCAAATGTTATTTGACATACACCAAGAGCAATACAATTGCTGACTTCCTTATTTTTAGTATTTTTATATTTATTCAGCCTAAAATTGCATTCACTTTTTGTAACTGCATCACACCACTGTGTGTTTAATCATATTAAGCATGTTATCTAATAAATTGCTTTTTCTTCTACATGAACTAGTTTTTAAATAAGATCTCAAGTATCTCTGTATGTTTTATGATTTTTTGAACTGAAGCATTTGGGTATTATCTTCATTATAATCCCAATTAAAATTCACACTTTCAGTTTTAACTCTATTTTCATGTCTTTCCAATTGACTGATATCCCATATTTTCTGCATTTGAGCTTTGCAATTTTTGTCTCTTGCACTATTTACATGCCTGCTTTATAAGTCATCTTTATGAGCCAAATAAAAATTAATTAATTAATTAATAATACTATAGACAGGGCTGCAGTCAAAGCCCTGTAGCTCTTAGCATTTGATGTCCAAAGTGACGTCGAGCAGAGGCCCAATGTCACATGCTGTGAGTACATTGATCAACAAACTTCAACTGTTTCTAATAGCACTAGCATCAAGTTAATATTTTGCATATTGTAAAATAGACTGTCATGAGAAACACTTTCAAATAGCTGTTTAAATCAAGCTTCTTCTTTCCGCAGCTTAGGCGCTGAGTACAAGAAAGAGATAAAAGTGACAGCCATCAGCAACTGGTGCTCTTAAAACCTATGGGAGAAGATGAAATTGTCAAGGGAATGTATGCAAAATTAATGGAATGGAGTAGAGAATATGATTGTGAATTCATCAAAAAATAGAAGTCATTCAGAGGAAAAGGGTCCAATATAGGAAACTAAGAGGAAAAGATTAGAGAGGTTAAAGGATAAGGGAGAGTACAGTGTCCTGAAAACAAAAAGAGGGACAATTACCTTCAGGGTGCTTCAGCCCTAAAGTTTACCTCCCCATACAATTTAGGCAGGTTAAAGTCAATGTGCATAATTGTTTAAATATAAACCCTTATGTAAAGCAAAAATCAAGATCCTAAGGATAGCAACTAGCAGCAGAAATATAATCCTATGTAAAGAATTAAAGTTGCTAATAAAAGTTAGCTTAAAAATAGAAATAAGGGCTTAAGGGAAATGTGCTATCTTCAGATTCCTATAGGACCAATTGTTTGTAGCTCCAGAGAACCATACTAAAATTATATGGTATTTGTTGTACCGTAAATGAGATGACCAATTTACAAAAGAGTAACTGGAAATGCTACTTTTACATGAGTGTCATTTATTCCTCTATTCTTTTGATTAACCAATGTTTGTTGAGCCACACCATGTGTTAGACATTTTTTAAAGTGCCAAGGATATAGTGGTGACTGAGACAGACACATTCCTAACTTCATGGAGTCTATAGGCTAAATGAAGAGGGTAGATATAAAACTTATATACAAATAACTATTTAAATTTCAATTATGATAATCTTAATGAAAGACAAATACAAGATCTATAATAACACGTAGTAGGAGAATTAGGCTCATTTGGAAGGCTCTCTATGTGGACGTGATGTTCTAGCTGAGAAGACTGCCAAATGAAGAGATAAAGGAAACACCTGAGCAGGAGACAAACACAAAAGTTGCTCACTGCAAATAAAAAAAATCTAAAATAAAATCAATATGGATGGAAAAAGATATTCTTTAGATTCATGGGGAAAGGCATTCTTTACATGGATCAAGAAAATTAAGCAGGACCCAGACCATGCAGGGTTCTGTGAGGTTTTAGTCTTCATTTTTATTTTTAAAATATAATCATTGAATTTTCTAAAAAAGTGACATGGATTAAAGAGATCACTTCAGCTGCTGAGAGGAAAATAGATTCATGGGACTGAGAGAGAATAAGAAAGTAACAATTAGGAAGTTATTGCAATAGTTTAATCAGGAAATAGTGGTAGCTTGGGCTACAGTAGTAACAAAGTAAAAATGAAGAAGTGAATTCAAAATATTTTAGACATTTATTTTGGTGTGCAAATGGACATGAAAAATGAGTATTTATGAGAAATGCAAGAGTGAGAAATTTTGCTTTAGATAAAGCCTAGGTTATTTCTAAGGTCTATTCCAGACAGTCTGTAATCTCATTATTCTGTAACACCTTAATACCTACTTATATTGCAATTCCATGAAAAGAGAATAGAATTTGAATTTATTGTCACAGCTCCACTGGGGACAGGGAAGGCAGAGAAGTAGGATTTCATTTGATTCACTGCATCCTTTTTTAAAAATTAATTTTATTGGCGTATAGTTGATTTACAATGTTGTGTTAGTTTCTGCTGTACAGCAAAGTGAATCAGATATATATATACATAGATTATTTTCCCATATAGGCCATTACAGAGTATTGAGTAGTTTCCTGTACTATACAGTAGGTTCCTATTAGTTATCCATTTTATATATAGTAGTGTGTATATGTCAACCTCAGTCTCCCAATGTAACTCCCCCACCTTTTCCACTTGGTAACCATAAGTTTGTTTTCTACATACTGATTAACTGCATTTTGCTTCTTCAACCTATGAAGGCCTGACAGAAGTGTCCTATTTATATATTTTTCAGAATACTAAATAGCCTCCTGATAACTGCTGAAGTTAATATGTTGACAGTGTGAGGGTAGTGGAGGATAACAGATAATTACAAACAAATGCTAAAACTAAAATAGTTTATGCAATGAGACTGGATATATTTCCTTGAGGCTTGATCATGATTAAAGACCTATAAGAATCCTCCCTCCACAATGATTATACAGCATGCTGAGATCTTCAGGAAAGTGTTATTTATGCCTCCATCTGCATCTGAGTTATCACCAGGCTCTCTAACAGAGGGACAGGAGATTTTTAATTAAACTTTTGTGAATAAAGACAAAACCATTTTCTAAAGCAATTGTCTGGAAGTCAGTGGCAACCCAATTTTCAACATGCAGTGTAGCCATTAATTGGTTAGGTGCCAATAGTGGATGGGAGGGGTTGGGGAGAAAGTATGTCAGAATGGAAGAAAACCCACAATTTAATGTTCTTTTACAAGTATACTTTCCTAGAGTTCCATCAGAAGGATCAGTATGATTGAAGATCTCTATCCTTCCAATTTAATATCTACTGGTTATTTATTTTTGTAATACTTTATTTTAGTGCAATAAATTTTAGAGCCGGAAAGCCAATATTATAATAAAATATTGAAAATTGAATTAAAGTAAACTAGCTTTTATCAAATATACATAATCTCAATGCTTAACCAAAAAAAAAAAAAAAAAACAAGAAAGAGACTGTAGTTTCCTGGAAGTGGTTTCAATTTTAACTTTCTATGATCATGAGGTAAATTTTTTGATAATATTATGTTCACAAATTCCAGACTGTTTTGTTTCTTCCAGAATTAATAGCAGTGAATCTGAAGGAAAACTCTTGAGACAATTCTTTAGGGTTTTCTAAGATCAGAATGATTCTTGACACATAGTCGGTACTCAGTGAATATTAAATGACTGAAGACAAAACAACAATTTTTTTTTTTTTTTTTTGCGATACGCGGGCCTCTCACTGTTGTGGCCTCTCCTGTTGCGGAACACAGGCTCCGGACGCACAGGCTCAGGACGCGCAGGCTCAGTGGCCAGGACTCACAGGCCCAGCCGCTCTGCGGCATGTGGGATCCTCCCAGACCAGGGCACGAACCCGCGTCCCCTGCATCGGCAGGCGAACTCCCAACCACTGCACCACCAGGGAAGCCCAAAACAATAACTTTAAATGCTGAAAAGGCAGGCTAAAGTTCTATTGGATAATGGCTCAAAAGATCAGATCATTAAAACCATATATCTCATGGTATTATATTATAGTTTGCATATTTTTATGGAAGTTAAGATTTATGATCTAGAATTTGGGTCACAACCAAATCTTGAATGTTTTAGATCTGCCTGTGCTGAGGTTGATTGTGAGGGCTCTTCCTCATAATTTGTAACAAACAATATGTAAAATGACTAATTTTGCAAATTAACTAACTTTAACAAAATAGAGAGCTGTAAATTAATCTCCATATACTATCAGTTATTCATGTGCAGTTTTTTTTTTAAATTCTTGTGGAATATAAATGGAATTGCTCAGAAACCCACAGCTTTCCCCCCAGTACAAAGGCCCTTCTATGTCCACTGACTCCTTTTTGTAGAAAAATTGAAGTCTCCCAGGCCTCCCTGAGTCACAAAATTGCAGGCTCAAGTAGTTAATAATTAGGACTATAGAGTCACAGACTCAGTGTCTGATGCACATTCCTGAGTTATTTTACAGATACTATAACTGCCACCAGAGAAAAAAGGCTAAGTGCATGGTGACCAGACTGTAGCCAATACATAAACTGCTCCATCTTGAGTAGTACTGAATCTATGGCTAGCACAATTCCAAGAACTTGTCTTAAGAGAATGGATTAGCACTATTGCTCATAATCTATATCTTTGTGGGCATCAAAATAATTGTAGCTTGTTCTGTCTGTCTATGTAATCAGGCAACTAAAATTATCAACAAACAGATGGTACAGATCCATGTCAACATCTTCCACCTTAAGTATCCTATGTCAGCATGAAGTTACACAAGACTGAACTTTGCCCCTAATCTCATAGAAATAGAATGATATCTGAAAAGTGGCTATTTGTAAGCAGGTCTTTTGCACCTTTCTTATTTTGTCTATTTCTGTTCCACTGAAACCTTAATTATAAAAATGAGATTACTAGGTAACATTTAACACAACTGCTGATTTATACCCTGCTAAATGCACACAATACCATGCCTAACCTATTGATTCTTTCCCTAGATTAAAAGAAGTAGAAATGAAGAATTAAGTAGTTAAAGAATGACTAACTCTCTACCCCTAGTAGCCCCCTTAACAATACTGCAGGTAGACCACAAAGGGATGAAATAACATCTGTAAAAAGATAATGAGGAGTCAGCCAGCCTGCAGGCAAAGGAAAATGACTCAGAGCTTGACTTCTGCCTTGATTATTCACAGAGGTACTTTCCCCTTTAAAAACTGTTATGGCTGAGCAGAATCTTTAGAGTTGGTTTTTAGGACATGAGTCCACATGCTCCCTAGATCACTGTTTTTCTGATTAAAGCAACTTTCCATTCTACCAAATTTACCTCTCAAGTATTGACTTTTGAGCAGTGAGCAGCTGAAACTGAGTTCAGTAACAGAAAGAGATGAAGTCTTGATTATAGACCCCAGGTTTTTTCTTCATGTGATTTAAGTGAAGAAAAAGTTGTGGCATTACTAAAGTAAAAACATCTTATCCTCCTTCTCAGTACTACATACATAATCATGGATTTTTGGTTTCTTAATTGAACCTTTCTTAACATTTGAGTTCCTTTTTATATTGTGTGCATGATTTACTATCCTTTATATTTCTTCTACAGAACTAGAAAGTAAGCTAAGGATCAGGGGAGGAAATTAATATTTACCAAGGGACTACTGTGTAGATGTTCTCTGGAGATACAGATATTTATATTATTTAAATCTCTCAATCATCCTATGAGGTTCTGACTATTATTCCTTGGTACAAATACATAAATATGAATTTCTGTATATCTAAGATTATCCAGCAGAAGAATGCAGAAAGAAATAAAAATTTTAACTTATTTTTTTTTATTGGAGTATAGTAACTTTACACTGCTGTGTCAGTTTTTGTCAGTTTTTGCAGTACAGCAAAGTGAATCAGCCATACACATAGTCCCTCTTTTTTGGATTTCCTTCCCATTTAGGTCACCACAGAGCACTGAGTAGAGTATCCTGTGCTACAGAGATTCTCATTAGTTATCTATTTTATACATAGTAGTGTATATATGTCAATCCCAATCTCCCAATTCATCCCACCCTTCCTTCCCCTCTTGGTTACATACGTTTGTTTTCTATGTCTATGTCTATATTTCTGCTTTGCAAATAGGTTCATCTGTACCATTTTTCTAGATTCTGCATATATTTGTTAATAAACAATATTTGTTTTTGTCTTTCTGACTTACCTCAGTCTGTACGACAGTCTCTAGGCTCATCAACATCTTTGCAAATGACACAATTTCTTTCCTTTTTAGACTAATATTCCATTGTACATATGTACCATATCTTCTTTACCCATTCCTCTGTTGGTGGACCTTTATTTTGTTTCAAAGTCCTGGATACTGTAAATAGTGCTGCAATGAACATTGGGGTGCATGTATTATTTTGAATTATGGTTTTCTCTGTGTATATGCCCAGTAGTGGGATTGCAGGATCATAAGGTAGTTCTATTTTCAGTTTTTTAAGGAAACTCCATACTGTTCTCCATAGCACTGTATCAGTTTACATTCCCACCAACAGCGTAAGAGGGTATCCATTTCTCCACACCCTCCCCAGTAGTTATTATTTTGTAGATTTTTTGATGATGGCCATTCTTACCCATGTGAGGTAATACTGCACTACAGTTTTGATTTGCATTTCTCTAATAATTAGTGATGTTGAACAGCTTTTCATGTGCATCTTGGTCATCTGTTATGTCTTCTTTGGAGAAGTAACTATTTTGGTCTTCAACCCATTTTTTGATTCGGTTGTTTGTTTTTTTGATATTAAGCTGCATGAGCTGTTTGTATATTTTGGAGATTAGTCTTGTCAGTTTCTTCATTTGCAAATATTTTCTCCCATTCTGAGGGTTGTCTTTTTGTGTTGTTCTGGTATCCTTTGTTGTGCAAAAGCTTTTAAGTTTAATTAGGTTGCATATGTTTATTTTTGTTTTTATTTTCATTATTAAAGGAGGTAGGTCCAAAAATATCTGGCTGCAATTTATGTCAAAGAGTGTTCTTTGTATGTTTTCCTCTAAGAGTTTTATAGTGTTTGGCCTTACATTTAGGTCTTTAATCCATTTTGAGTTTATTTTTGTGTATGGTGTTAGGGAGTGTTCTAATTTCATTCTTTTACATGTAGCTTTCCAGTTTTCCCAGCACCAACTTATTGAAGACGCTGTCTTTTCTACATTGTATATTCTTGCCTCCTTTGTCAAAGATCAGGTGACCATATGTGTGTGGGTTTATTTTTGGGGATTTCTATCCTGTTCCATTGATCTATATTTTTATTTTTGTACCAGTACCATACTGTCTTGATTACTGTAGCTCTGTAGTATACTCTGAAGTCCGGGAGCCTGATACCTCGAGCTCCAGTTTTCTTTCTCAGGATTGCTTTGGCTATTCAATGTCTTTTGTGTTTCCAAACAAATTGTAAAATTTTTGTTCTAATTCTGTGAAGAATGTCATTGGTAATTGATAGGGATTGCATGGAATCTGTATATTGTTTTAGGTAGTATAGTCATTTTCACAACATTGATTCTTCCAATCCAAGAACATGGTATATCTTTCCATCTGTTTGTGTTGTCCTCAATTAGTTTCAAAAGCATCTTATAGTTTTCAGAGTACAGGTCTTTGCTCTTTAGGTAGGTTTATTCCTAGCTATTTTATTCTTTTTGTTGCAAAGATAAATGGGAGTGTTTCCTTAATTTCTATTTCTGATCTTTCATTGTTAGCGTATAGGAATGAAAGAGATCTCTATGTATTAATTTTGTATCCTGCAATGTTACTAAATTCATTGATTAGCTCAACTAGTTTTCTGGGGGCATCTTGAGGAATTCTATGTATAGTATTATGTCCTCTGAAAACACTGACAGTTTTATTTCTTCCTTTCTAATTTGGACTATTATTTCTTTTTCTTTTCTGATTGCTGTGGCTAGGTTTTCAAAAACTGTTGAATAAGAGTGGCAAGAGTGGAGTAAGACGCAGAGATCACCTTCCTCTCCACAGATGCAACAGAAATACATCTACATGTGGAACAACTCCTACAGAACACTTACTGAATGCTGGCAGAAGACCTCAGACCTCCCAAAAGGCAAGAAACCCCCACGTACCTGGGTAGGGCAAAAGAAAAAAGAATAAACAGAGACAAAAGTATAGGGACAGGACCTGCACCAGTGGGAGGGAGCCATGAAGGAGGAAACGTTTCCACACACTAGGAAGCGCCTTCATGGGTGGAGACTGCGGGTTGCAGAGGGGGAAAGCTACAGAGCTGCAGAGGAGAGCAGAGTAACAGGGGTGCGGAGGGCAAAGCAGAGAGATCCCTGTGCAGAGGATCAGAGGCTTGTCTGCTCACCCGCCGGGGCAGTGGGGCTGGGAGTTGAGGCTCCGGCTTCGGTCAGAGTGCCAGGAGAGGACTGGGGTTGGTGGTGTGAACACAGCCTGCAGGGGTTAGTGCACCACAGCTAGCCGGGAGGGAGTCCAGGGAAAAGTCTGGACCTGCCGAAGAGGCAAGGGACTTTTTCTTCCCTCTTTGTTTCCTGGTGCGTGAGAAGAGGGGATTAAGAGCACTGCTTAAAGGAGATCCAGAGATGGGCGCGAGCCATGGCTAAAAGTGCGGACCCCAGAGACGGGCACAAGACGCTAAGGTTGCTGCTGCCACCACCAAAAAGCCTGTGTGCGAGCACAGGTCACTCTCCACACCTCCCTTCCAGGGAACCTGTGCAGCCCGTCACTGCCAGGGTCCCGGGATCCAGGGACAATTCCCCCGGGAGAACGCACGGCATGCCTCAGGCTGGTGCAACATCACGCCAGCCTCTACCGCCACAGGCTTGCCCCACACTCCGTACCCCTCCCTCCCCCTGGCCTGAGTGAGCCAGAGCCCCCCATTAGCAGCTCCTTTAACTCCGTTCTGTCTGAGCGAAGAACAGATGCCCTCCGGTGACCTACACGCAGAAGCAGGGGCAAATCCAAAGCTGAGCCACTGGGAGCTGTGAGAACAAAGAAGAGAAAGGGAAGTGTCTCCCAGCAGCCTCAGAAAAAGCGTATTAAAGCTCCACAGTCAACTCGATATACCCGGCATCTGTGGAATACATGAATAGACAATGAATCATCCCAAATTAAGGAGGTGGACTTTCAGAGCAAGATATATGATTTTTTTGCCTTTTCCTCTTTTTGTGAGTGTGTATGTGTATGATTCTGTGCAAGATTTTGTCTGTATAGCTTTGCTTCCACCGTTTGTCCTAGGGTTCTATCTGTCCGTTTATTTTTTTTTATTTTTTTCTTAATAATTATATTTTAATAACTTTATTTTATTTTACTTTATCTTCTTTCTTTCTTTTCTTTCTTTCTTTCTTTCTTTCTTTCTTTCTTTCTTTCTTTCTTTCTTTCTGTCTTTCTTTCTTTCTTTCTTTCTTTCTTTCCTTCCCTCCTTTAGACAACGAATCATCCCAAATTGAAGACATGGACTTTGAGAGCAAGATTTATGATATTTTCCACTTTTCCTCTTTTATAAGAGTGGGTACATGTATGCTTCTGTGTGAGATTTTGCCTGTATAGCTATGCTTCCACCATTTGTCCTAGGGTTCTCTACGTCAATTGTATTTTTTTTCCTATTAATAATTATTTTTTTATTTTAATAACATTATTACATTTTATCTTACTTTATTTTATTTTACTTTATCTTCTTTCTTTCTTACTTTATTTTATTTTACTTTATCTTCTTTCTTTCTTTTCTCCTTCCATCCCTCCTTTCTTCCTTCCTCTCTCTCTCCCTCCCTCCCTCCTTTCTTTCTTTCTTTCTTACTTTCTTACTTTCTTTCTTTCTACTTATACTAATTCTTTCTTTCTACATTTTCTCCCTTTTATTCTGAGCCATGGGAATGAAAGGCTCTTGGTGCTGCAGCCAGGAGTCAGTGCAGTGCCTCTAAGGTGGGAGAGCCAACTTCAGGACACTGGTCCACAAGACACCTCTCACCTCCAAATAATATCAAATGGTGAAAATCTCCTGGAGATCTCCATCTCGACACCAGCACCCAGCTTCACTCAAAGACCAGCAAGTTACAGTGCTGGGCATCCTATGACAGACAACTAGCAAGACAGGAACACAACACCACCCATTAGCAGAGAGGCAGCCTAAAATCATAATAAGTCCACAGACACCCCAAAATACACCACCAGACGTGGACCTTCCCACCACAAAGACAAGATGCAGCCTCATCCACCAGAACAAAGGCACTAGTCACCTCCACCAGGAAAACTACACAACCCACTGAATGAAGCTTAGCCACTGGGGACAGACACCAAAAGCAACAGGAATTACAAACCAGCAGCCTGAAAAAAGGAGACCCCAAATACAGTAAGAGAAGCAAAATAGGAAGACAGAAAAACACACCACAGATGAAGGAGCAAGATAAAAACCCACCAGACCTAACAAATGAAGAGGAAATAGGCAGTTTACCAGAAAAAGAATTCAGAATAATGATAGTAAATATGATCCAAAATCTTGGAAATAGAATAGACAAAATGCAAGAAACATTTAACAGGGACCTAGAAGAACTAAAGAGGGAACAAACAATGATGAACAACACAATAAATGAAATTAAAAACACTCTAGATGGGATTAATAGCAGAATAACTGAGGCAGAAGAACGGATAAGTGACCTGGAAGATAAAATAGTGGAAATAACTACTGCAGAGCAGAATAAAGAAAAAACAATGAAAAGAACTGAGGACAGTCTCAGAGACTTCTGGGACAACATTAAACATACCAACATTTGAATTATAGGGGTTCCAGAAGAAGAAGAGAAAAAGAAAGGGACTGAGAAAATATTTGAAGAGATTATAGTTGAAAACTTCCCTAATATGGGAAAGGAAATAGTTAATCAATTCCAGGAAGCACAGAGTGTCCCATACAGGATAAATCCAAGAGGAAACACGACAAGACACAAATCAATCAAAGTGTCAAAAATTAAATACAAAGAAAGCATATTAAAAGCAGCAAGGGAAAACCAGCAAATAACACACAAGGGAATCCCCATAATGTTAACAGCTGATCTTTCAGCACAAACTCTGCAAGCCAGAAGGGACTGACAGGACATATTTAAAGCGATGAGGGAGAAAAACCTGCAACCAAGATTACTCTACCCAGCAAGGATCTCATTCAGATTTGATAGAGAAATTAAAACTTTTACAGACAAGCAAAAGCTGAGAGTTCAGCACCACAAATCCAGCTTTACAACAACGGCTAAAGGAATTTCTCTAGTCAAGAAACACAAGAGAAGTAAAAGATCTACAATAATGAACCCAAAACAATTAAGAAAATGGAAACAGGAACATACATATCGATAATTACCTTAAATGTAAATGGACTAAATGCTCCCACCAAAAGACACAGTTTGGCTGAATGGATAAAAAAACAAAAGCCATATATTTACTGTCTACAAGAGACCCACTTCAGACCCAGAGACACATACAGACTGAAAGTAAGGGGATGTAAAATCATATTTCATGCAAATGGAAACCAAAAGAAAGCTGGAGTAGCAATTCTCGTATCAGACAAAATAGACTTTAAACTAAATACTATTAGAAGAGACAAAGAAGGACACTACATAATGAACAAGGGTTCTATCCAAGAAGATGTAACAATTGTAAATATTTATGCACCAAATATGGGAGCACCTCAATACATAAGGCAAATGTTAACAGCCATAAAAGGGGAAATCGACAATAACACATTCATAGTAGGAGACTTTAATACCCAACTTACACCAATGGACAGATTATCCAAAATGAAAATAAATAAGGAAACACAAGCTTTAAATTATACATTAAATAAGATGGACTTAATTGATATTTATAGGACATTCCATCCAAAAACAACAGAATACACATTTTTCTCAAGTGCTCATGGAACATTCTCCAGGATAGATCATATCTTGGGTCACAAATCAAGCCGTGGTAAATTTATGAAAATTGAAATTGTATCAAGTATCTTTTCTGACCACAACGCTATGAGACTAGATATCAATTACAGGAAAAGATCTGTAAAAACTACAAACACATGGAGGTTAAACAATACAGTACTTAATAATGAAGTGATCGATCAAGAAATCAAAGAGTAAATAAAAACTACCTAGAAACACATGACAATAGAGACACAACGACCCAAAATCTATGGGATGCAGCAAAAGCAGTTCTAAGAGGGAAGTTTATAGTAATACAATCCTACCTTAAGAAACAGAAAACATCTCGAATAAACAACCTAACCTTGCACCTAAAGCAATTATAGAAAGAAGAACAAAAATACCCGAAAGTTAGCAGAAGGAAAGAAATGATAAAAATCAGATTAGAAATGAATGAAAAAGAAATGAAGGAAACAATAGCAAAGACCAATAAAACTAAAAGCTGGTTCTTTGTGAAGATAAGCAAAATTGATAAACCATTAGCGAGACTAATCAAGAAAAAAAGGGAGAAGACTCAAATCAATAGAATTAGAAAGGAAAAAGGAGAAATAACAACTAACACTGCAGAAATACAAAAGATCGGGCTTCCCTGGTGGTGCAGTTGTTGAGAGTCCACCTGCCGATGCAGGGGACACGGGTTCATGCCCCGATCCGGGAGGATCCCACATGCCGCGGAGCGACTGGGCCCGTGAGCCATGGCCACTGAAGCTGCGCGTCCAGAGCCTGTGCTCCACAACGGGAGAGGCCACAGCAGTGAGAGGCCCACGTACCACAAAAAAAAAAAAAAAAAATACAAAAGATCATGAGAGATTACTACAAGCAACTCTATGACAATAAAATGGACAACCTGGAAGAAATGGACCAATTCTTAGATATGCACAACCTGCCAAGACTGAATCAGGAAGAAATACAAAATATGAACAGACCAATCACAAGCACTGAAAATGAAACTGTGAATAAAATTCTTACAATAAACAAAAGCCCAGGACCAGATGCCTTCACAGGCGAATTCTATCAAACATTTAGAGAAGAGCTAACACCTATCCTTCTCAAACTCTTCCAAAATATAACAGAGGGAGGACCACTCCCAAACTCATTCTACAAGGCCACCATCACCTTGATACCAAAACCAGACAAGGATGTCACAAAGAAAGAAAACTACAGGCCAATATCCCTGATGAACATAGATGCAAAAATCCTCAACAAAATACTAGCAAACAGAATCCAACAGCACATTAAACAGATCATACACTATGATCAAGTGGGTTTTATTCCAGGAATGCAAGGATTCTTCATTATGCACAAATCAATCAATGTGATACACCATATTAATCAATTGAAGGAGAAATAAACGTATGATCATCTCAATAGATGCAGAGAAAGCTTTCAACAAAATTTAGCAAGGATTTATGCTAAAAGTGCTGCAGAAAGTAGGCATAGAGGGAACTTTCCTCAACATAATAAAGGCCATATATGACAAACCCACAGCCAACATCATCCTCAATGGTGAAAAACTGAAAGCATTTCCACTAAGATCAGGAACAAGACAAGGTTGCCCACTCTCACCACCCTTATTCAACATAGTTTTGGAAGTTTTAGCCACAGCACTCAGAGAAGAAAATGAAATAAAAGGAATCGAAATCGGAAAGTAAGAAGTAAAGCTGTCACTGTTTGCAGATAACATGATACTATACAAAGAGAATCCTAAAGATGCTACCAGAAAACTACGAGAACTAATCAATGAATTTGGTAAAGTAGCAGGCTACAAAATTAATGTACAGAAATCTCTGGCATTCCTATACACTAATGATGAAAATCTGAAAGTGAAATCAAGAAAACACTCCCATTTAACATTGCAACAAAAAGAATAACATATCTAGGAATAAACCTACCTACGGAGACAAAAGACCTGTATGCAGAAAATTATAAGACACTGATGAAAGAAATTAAAGATGATAGAAATAGATGGAGAGATATACCATGTTCTTGGATTGGAAGAATCAACATTGTGAAAATGACTCTACTACCCAAAGCAATCTACAGATTCAATGCAATCCCTATCAAACTGCCACTGGCATTTTTCACAGAACTAGAACAAAAAAATTCACAATTTGTATGGAAACAAAAAAGACCCCAAATAGCCAAAGCAATCTTGAGAATGCAATACAGAGCTGGAGGAATCAAGCTCCCTGACTTCAGAGTATACTACAAAGCTACAGTAATCAAGACAGTATGTTACTGGCACAAAAACAGAAATATAGATCAATGGAACAGGATAAAAAGCCCAGAGACAAACCGATGCACATAGGTCAACTTATCTTTGATAAAGTAGGCAGGAATGTACAGTGGAGAAAGGACAGCCTCTTCAATAAGTGATGCTGGGAAAACTGGACAGGTACATGTAAAAGTATGAGACTAGGTCACTCCCTAACACCATACACAAAATTAAGCTCAAAATGGATTAAAGACCTAAATGTAAGTTCAGGAACTATCAAACTCTTAGAGGAAAACATAGGCAGAACACTCTATGACATAAATCACAGCAAGATCCTTTTTGACCCACCCCATAGGGAAATGGAAATTTATAAAAATTAAATAAACAAATGGGACCTAATGAAACTTCAAAGCTTTTACACAGCAATGGAAACCATAAACAGGACCAAAAGACAACCCTCAGAGTGGGAGAAAATATTTGCAAATGAAGCAACTGATAAAGGATTAATCTCCAAAATTTATTTGCAGCTCATGCAGCTCAATAACAAAAAAACAAACAACCCAATCCAAAAATGGTCAGAAGACCTAAATAGACATTTCTCTAAAGAAGATATACAGACTTCCAACAAACACATGAAAGAATGTTCAACATCATTAATCATTAGAGTAATGCAAATCAAAACTACAATGAGATATCATCTCACACCAGTCAGAGTGGCCTTCATCAAAAAATCTAGAAACAATAAATACTGGAGAGGGTGTGGAGAAAAGGGAACCCTCTTGCTCTGTTAGTGGGAATGTAAATTGATACAGACACTGTGGAGAACAGTATTGAGTTTCCTTAAAAATCTACAAATAGAACTACCATATGACCCAGCAATCCCACTATTGGGTATATACCCTGAGAAAACCATAATTCAAAAAGTGTCATGTACCAAAATTTTCATTGCAGCCCCATTTACAATAGCCCGGAGATGGAAACAACCTAAGTGTTCATCATCGGAGGAATGGATAAAGAAGATGTGGCACATATATACAATGGAATATTACTCAGCCATAAAAGGAAATGAAATTGATCTATTTGTAATGAGATGGATGGACCTAGAGTCTGTCATACAGAGTGAAGTAAGTCAGAAAGAGAAAAACAAATACCGTATGCTAACACATATATATGGAACTTAAGAAATAAAAATGTCATGGAGAACCTAGGGGTAAGACAGGAATAAAGACACAGACCTACTAGAGAATGGACTTGAGGATATGGCGAGGGGGGAAGGGTAAGCTGTGACAAAGCGAGTGAGAGGCATGGACATATATACACTATCAAACGTAAGGTAGATAGCTAGTGGGAAGTAGCTGCATAGCACAGGGAGATCAGGTCGGTGCTTTGTGAGTGCCTGGAGGGGTGGGATAGGGAGGGTTGGAGGGAGGGAGATGCAAGAGGGAAGAGATATGGGAACATATGTGTATGTATAACTGATTCACTTTGTTATAAAGCAGAAACTAACACAACATTGTAAAGCAATTATACTCCAATAAAGATGTAAAAAAAAAAAAAAAGAAGAATCAACAGTTCAAAGCAAAGATTCCCTAACACTGATCCTCAAATAAAAAGTACCTAGGGTGCTTTAAAGGTAATGAATTTTGGGCCTCATCCCAGACCTACTGAATCAATCTCTGGGGTAAGGTGTCCAGGAATTTTGAGCTACAGTTGGGTTTGGGGACATTTGTCCAAAGTATATATAAAGTTAAGTATGATTTAGGCATTCTTGGTAACAGGAATGTCTAATCTAGTCCATCTGGGCACCAAAAGTTCTAGACAGAAATCCTTTTGAGAAATCAAGTAGAGTGGTGCTTGGGGCTCAGGTACCTGTTTATCTGGCAGATTTACTAAGGATAGTACATCTCACTTCAAGGACTGAGGTCTACTAAGAACAGCAGGACGCCAGGAGCTTGAATGTTGGCAGGGACTAGGAAAGGGTAGTAAGGCCAGTTCTCCAGGGGGATTAAAATACTAAACACAAGCAAGATATTGGGAATAAACTAAGGCAAAAACCTAGGTTTTTAACTGGAACCACCATGATATATAGAGTGTTGTTTCTTATATGAGTTACTAACTATTGCAGCGAGTCCCAGGTTTGGAGAATGTGATTTATTTTAAGCCCTGTGATTTTAAAGCTCTATAAGGATTAGCTAAGAAAGTGTTTGATGCAGTGTTTGTGCATAGTAAATGCTCAATAAAAATGTGTTGAATAAAGTCAATTTTTACAAAAAAGAAAAAGAAAAAAAGAGTGGCAAGAGTGGACATCCTTGTCTTGTTCGTGATCTTAGAGGAAATGCTTCTGTTTTTTGCCGTTGAGAATTATGTTTACTGTGGGTTTGTCAGACATAGCTTTTATTATGTTGAGGTAGGTTCCCTCTATGTTAATTTTCTGGAGAGTTTTTTTATCATAAATGGGTGTGGAATTCTTTCAAAAGCTTTTTTATGCAGCTATAGAGATGACCATATGGTTCTTATTCTTCAACTTGTTACTATGGTGTATCACATTCACCAATTTACATACATTGAAGAATCCTTGCATCCCTGAGGTAAATACCACTTTTTCATGGTTTATAATCCTTTTTACTTGCTGTTGGATTCTGTTTGTTAGTATTTTGGTGATGATTTTTTCATCTATGTTCATCAGTGCTATTGGTCTGCAATTTTCTTTTTGTGTGTGTGTGTGATATTTTTGTCTGGTTTTGGTATCAGGGTGATGGTGGCCTCATAGAATGAGCTTGAGAGTGTTCCTTCCTCTGAAAATTTTTGGAGAAATTTGAGAAAGATGCATTTTAGCTCTTCTCTAAATGTTTGATAGAATTCACTGGGAAGCCATCTGGTGCTGGACTTTTGTTTGTTGGAAGATTTTTTTTTTTTTTTGTGGTACGTGGGCCTCTCACTGCTGTGGCCCCTCCCACTGCAGAGCACAGGCTCCAGACACACAGGCTCAGCGGCCATGGCCCACAGGCCCAGCCACTCCATGGCACGTGGGATCCTCCCAGACCGGGGCACGAACCCGTGTCCCCTGCATCGGCAGGCAGACTCTCAACCACTGCACCACCAGGGAAGCCCTGTTGGAAGATTTTTAATCAAAGTTTCAATTTCATTACTTGTGATTGGTCTGTTCATATTTTCTGTTTCTTCCTGGTTCAGACTTGGAAGGTTATACCTTTCTAAGGATTTGTCCATTTCCTCCAGGTTGTCCATTTTACTGGCATAAAGTTGCTTGTAGTAGTCTCTTCTGATTCTTTGTATTTCTGTGGTGTCAGTTGTAACTTCTCCATTTTTATTTCTAATTTTATTGATTTGAGTCCTCTCCTATTTTTCTTTTCTTTTTTTAAACACCAATGTTTTGTTTTGTTTTGTTTTTTTTAACATCTTTATTGCAGTATAATTGCTTTACAGTATTGTGTCAGGTTCTGCTATATAACAAAGTGAATCAGCTACATGTATACAGTCTGGCTAAACTTTTATCAGTTTTGTTTATCTTCTCAAAAAAAACATGTTTTAGTTTCATTGATCTTTGCTATTTTTTCTTTGTTTCTATTTCATTTATTTCTGCTCTGACCAATATGATTTATTTCCTTCTACTATCTTTGGGTCTTGTTCTTTTTTCCTAGTTGCTTAAGGTGTAAGGTTAGATTGTTTTTTTGTGATTTTTCTTGTTTTTAATTTTTTTTAATTCATTCATTTATTTATTTATTTTTGGTGTGTTGGTTCTTTGTTGCTGCACATGGGTTTTCTCTAGTTGTGGTGAGCAGGGCCTACTCTTCATTGCAGTGTACGCACTTCTTATTGTGGTGGCTTCTTTTGCTGTGGAGCATGGGATCTAGGCAAATGGGCTTCAGTAGTTGTGGCATGCAAACTCAGTCATTGTGGCTCACAGGCTCTAGAGCACAGGCTCAGTATTGTGGTGCATGGGCTTAGGTAGTCTTCAGCATGTGGGATCGTCCTGGACCAGGGATCAAACTCATATCCCCTGCATTGGCAGGCAGATTCTTAACCACTGTGCAACCAGGGAAGTCCCTTTCTTGTTTCTTGAGGTAAGATTGTATTGCCATAAACTTCCCTCTTAGAACTGCTTTTGCTGCATCCCATAGGTTTTTGGGTCTTTATGTTTTTGTTGTCATTTGTTTGTAGGTATTTTTAGATTTCTCTTTAATTTCTTCAGTGATCTCTTGGTTACTTAGTAGTGTTTATTTAGCCTACATGGTTTTGTATTTTTTACTGTTTTTTTCCTGTAATTGATTTCTAATCTCATACCATTGTGGTTACAAAAGATGCTTGATACAATTTCAATTTTCTTAAATTTACCAAGACTTGATTTGGGATACAATATGTGATCTATCCTCAAGAATGTTCTATGTGCACTTGGGAAGAAAGTGTATTCTGCTGCTTTCAGATGGAATGTCCTGTAAATATCAATTAAGTCTATCTGGTCTAATGTGTCATTTAAGGCTTGTGTTTCCTTATTAATTTTCTGTCGGATGATCTATCCATTCATATGAGTGGAGTGTTAAAGTCCCCCACTATTATTGTGTTACTGTCAATTTCCCCTTTTATGGCAGAGTTATCCTTAAGTATAGATGTGCTCCCCTACTGGGTGCATAAATATTTACAATTCTTATATCTTCTTTGATTGATCTCTTGATCATTATGTAGTGTTCTTCCTTGTCTCTTGTAATAGTCTTTATTTTAAAGTCTGTTTTTTCTTATATGAGTATTGCTACTCCAGCTTGCTTTTAATTTCCATTTGCATGGGATATTTTTTTCATTCCCTCACGTTCAGTCTGCATGTGTCCCTATGTCTGAAGTGGGTCTTTTGTGGACAGCATATATAGGGGTCTTGTTTTTGGATCCATTCCGCCAGTTTGTCTTTTGGTTGGAGCATTTTATCCATTTGTATGTAAGGTAATTATCAATATGTGTGCTCCTATTACCATTTTCTTAATTGTTTTGGGTTTGTTTTTGTAGGTCCTTTTCTTTTATGTTTTCTGCCTAGAGAAGTTTCTTTAGCATTTGTTGTAAAGCTTGTTTGTTGGTGCTGAATTCTCTTAGCTTTTGCTTGTCTGTAAAGATTTTGATTTCTCCATCGAATATGAATGAGATCCTTGCTTGGTAGAGTAATCTTTGTTGTTGGTTTTTCCCTTTCATCTCTTTAAATATATCCTGACACTCCCTTCTGACCTGCAGAGTTTCTGCTGAAAAATCAGCTGATATCCTTATGGGGATTCCCTCGTATGTTAGTTTTCCTTTTCCCTTGCTGCTTTTAATAGTTTTTCTTTGAATTAAATTTTTGTTAGTTTGATCAATATGTGTCTCAGGATGTTTCTCCTTGAGTTTATCCTGTATGGGACTCTCTGTGTTTCCTCGAATTGGGTGGCTATTTCCTTTCCCATGTTAGGGAATTTTTTGGCTATAATCTATTCAAATATTTTCTTATTCCCTTTATTTTTCTCTTCTTCTCCTGGGACCCCTATAATCCAAACGTTGGTGCATTTTATGTTATCAGTTTCTGAGACTGTTCTCATCTCTTTTCATTCTTTTTTCTTTTTTCCTCTCTGTGGCAGTTATTTCTTTTCTTTTTGTGAGAGAGAATGATACCTGTACTCTTGTGAAGCTGATTCTTTTCCTTCTGATGGGCAGGGCCATGTTAGGTGGTGTGTTATGGGATGTCTTTGAGCTTAGTACAACTTTAGGCAACCTATCTGCTGATGGGTGGGGCTTTGTTCCTCTCTTGCTGGTTGTTTGGCATGAGGTGTCCAGCCCTGGATCCTACAGGCAGTTAGGAGGAGCCAGGTCTTTGTGTCTTGGATAACTCAAGGTGAGTGCATGCCAATTAATATTCCCTGGGCCTGGGAATTCTCTGGTGGTCCAGCATCCTGGACTCATCTTTCCCACCCTGGAGGCCCAGGCCTGAGTTCTGGTTGGAAACCAAGAGCCTGAAAATCACATGGCACAGCCAGAGAAAAAAGAAAGAAAGCAACAAACAAACAAAACCCAAGAGAAGTAGCAAAAACAAAAATAGCAGTAAAACAACACACAAAATAAGAAGGATGAAAACAGACAAACCCAACCCAAGACAAATGATAAAAGCAAAACCAAACAAACAGAAACAAACAAGCAGACAGAAAAGAAAGAAAAAAACCGAGAGAACAAACAAAAGAACTCAAAAGTGAAAATAATAAATACTAAACTAATAGAAACAGAAAAAGATGAAAAACAAAATGAAAACAGAAAGGAAACCAAAAAAATGCAAAGAGAACATAAAACAAACATATAAAAATGACTAAAAAATAAAATAAAGAACAAAAACAAGAAAAAGCACAAAACAACAAAAAAAGTAAAGAAAAAATAGAAAAAAAATATTAAAGAACAAAACTTAAAAAATATTAAAAACAAGAACACCAACTACTGAACAAAACAAAACAAGAAAGAAAGAATAATAGTGATAAGAATATTCTCCTGGGACCTCCTCTGTCAGTGTCCTTGCTCTCTCAGTGAGCCAAAGCCAACCCCCACCTATCCAGGAGGTACTCCAATACTCTAGGTAGGTCTCTGGACCTGCTGTGTGCACTGTGGGACCAGCTCAGACTCTGACCTGGCCCAACTTCCACATGGACTAGCCCCCAAATTCCACTGCTGCTAATGCTAGACCAGCCTGTCTTGTGGGAACACTTGTTGTCTCTTCAGATACTTCACAGATGCAGGATTTAACAAGCTGATCACAGGGATTTAATCCGTGGTTTGTGCACCTGCACGGAGAGATTTCCATTCCACTTCCTTAGTTGCACTGCCCTTGGGGCTCAGCTTTGGTTTCAGTTCCCCCTCTATGTGTGTGCCACCCTCAAGCATCTGTTCCCCTGCCCAGGCAAGAGGGAGCAGAAAAGCAGCATCTAATTGGGTTATACTTACTCAGGCCAGGTAGGGGTATGGAGGTCAAAACTGGGGTGTCCCTGGCGGCAGCAGAGACCAGCAGGCAGTTGCAACAGATAGCAGTGCAGTCACTTTGTTGGGAGTCTCTCCCAATGTCCACGAAAGCAGGGGCTGGCATGTGGGGGCGGTGACAGCCCTGGCCCTTGCACTCAATAATGGTGCCTCATTTCCTAGGCAGATGACGCTTCCTCTATGGGCATTACTGGTGGCAGAGCCCCTCACTCCCTTCCCCTCTGTTGTATCCATGCACTCACCAGTGGTCCTTTCCCCAGATTTGCTCTCTTGACCACATGTTTTAGCACTCAACCCCCACAATCACTGCCAGATTCCTGTCTCAGGCAGGGATGCCCAGGGCTGTTTCCTGAGGAGGTTTTGGGATGGACAGCACTCAGGACTGTGAAGCCTACATGAGCTGAGGAGGCCTTGATTTGAAGGGCTGGTGAACCTGTTCAGATGGATGCCCCTCCCAGTGTCCTCAGAGGCTGAGGTCAGAGGGTGGGGAAGGGGGTTGCAATGGTGGCCCACCCCTTGCGCACCACTGAACAGTGACACCTTTCTTCTTATGGTGTCCCAGGCTTTTTCCTCAAACTTTCCCTGTTGTGGAGCTCTTTACTCCTGTCCCTTCAGGCTGTCTTTTTCACAGCCAACATCTCTCTGCTCCCTGGGTTCATGTTCCAAACCCCACTTTCCAGGACCCAGCACCCTTCAGCAATGAGACACATGACTCAGGCTGGGGTGTGCAGGGCTGAGGCACAGACTATGGGCACAGTTCTTACTTTGTCCTGCCTGCCACAGACTGTCCACTGTGTTCTCCTTTGATCCCACAAAGGTCCCTTTATGTCCCAGCTGATTTCCCCACCATGAAGGGGGTGTTTTTCTGAGTGTGGGAACTTCTCACCTTCAGCTTCCTACAAGGGTTGCTGGTCCCTTTTTTGATTCTTCTTTTCTTTTTTCCTCTCTTTCATCCTACCTGGTTGTGAAGGAATTTTTCTTGTCTTTTAAGGTGTCCAAATCTCTGCTAATGTTCAGCAGGTGCTCTGTGAGAATTGTTCCATTTGTGGATGTATTCTTGATGTACTTGTGAGGAGAGATGAATTCCACATCCTCCTATTCCACTATATTGACTCCTCCTCTAATTATTTTTATTGCTTTTACCAAATGTCTATTAACTCAACTACTCTGATGTTCTGAGCTAATCCTTCTCTTTACTTAAGGAGGAAGGAATCATAGCTGGAAGAGTTGAAAGACAGGTGTCAAGTAAACTTTGCAATTCTTTCTGTTTGGACCTTATATTGCTGTTCTGGTAATTGAGCTCTCTGGTAGAACCCAGCATATACTCCTGAGGGAATGTTGTAGGAGAGGATTTAAGACACCCCAAAATACTAGTCCTGTTGACTAGATGAGATAGAAAGAGGAGCAGGTTCTGATGAACTATGACGAGTTCAGTTTAGAGGAAATTGGATGAAAGTTGTATGTGAAATGAAAATAAAAAACTGAAATATGTGTTGAAAACACTCCAAGGTTTTATAAAAAAACACATTTAAAAAAGATGGTCACCTTTTAGAACTGGGTTTAAATCCTGTCACATACTAACTTTATAAACTTGGTCTCTTTCTTTTTTTTTAATGGAAAAAAAGAACTATAACATCCACCTCATAAGGATGCCTAATGGAAGACAACCCAATGATAAAACTTCTGCAAACCCCACACTCAGCACCCAGCTCACTGTGGGCAGGAGTAGATGTGGGTGCTATTGCCTTTGTTTCAAGGACGGGGAAATATTTAAAATGTTCATGTCAATTTTTCTACAGCCTTTGACATATTCAAGATTTTCCTGTGGAAAATAAATGCAATAAGTTAATGGTTGTATGCCTTTCACCAGTGTAAACTTATTTGACAGTTATTTTCATAGTTTTTTATTATGCATTATTTATCATAATATTGAAGTAAAAATAGCCCCTTCCCCATTAGCAAGGCAGTCTCAAAGGTTTTTCATTCCTCTTTTGATAAATGGCACAATATGAATCAGATTTTACTACACAATATGAACTGCTTCCTCTAATAAAAGTGTACCATACAAACAATTCCATCACTCTTATTGCATTTATGTTTTTTTTTAAATTTTAACTGTTTGCACTGATACATCCATATGAACCACTTATAAAATCAGATGTAGAAGTCAGAGGTATAAATTGTGTCTCCAGGACCTCATTATTTTAACCTAAAAAAAAAAAAAAAAAAAAAGCACATGTTGGCTTACATTTCCATCCCTCATAAGTAATGTAGAAGTGAGCATTTTAGTTAATACAAAACTGACTAGTTAATTAGCTAAATACTTTATATTTATATGATAGACTATTCAATGATATATAATATTCAATGTGATATTCTATAAATGATGTATTTGATTTGGCCTATGTAGATATTCCTCCTTTAAAATTAAGATTCCAATGATTTCAAAGATCAGTGACTTGACTGATATTATGGAGTCAATGTTAGAACCAGGACTAATTCATTTTACTCTTTGCATCTGGTGCAGTTTTCTGCTGAGTTCTTATTGAATGTGTCTGAGAGGGAATGAGTGTGGCAGAGTAAGAAGATCCTAGCTCACTTCTACCCACAGGCACACCAAAATTGCAACTATTTACAGAGCATTTATTGATGATAAAGGTGGAAAGATTAGCAAAAAAGGTTTTCTACAACTAAAGTTATAAATAAAAAAAACATAATGAGACATGGTAGAGGGACAGAGATCTGGTATAGGCAAGACCCATACTCCTGGATGAGTGACCCACAAACAGGAGGATAATTACAATTGCACTGGTCTCCTCAAGGAGCAAGTGGTCTGATCCCCACAGCAAGTTCCCCAGCCTAGGGATCCTACTCTGGAAAATAAACCCCAGAACATTTGGCTTTAAGGCCAGTGAGGCTTACTTTCAGAAGAGCCAAAGGGCTGTGAGAAATAGAGACTCCACACTTAAAGGGGGAACACAAAATCTCACATGTTCCAGGACCAGGGAAGGAGCAATAATTTAAAAGGAGCCTAAATCAGACCTACCTGTTGATCATGGAGAGCCTCCAGGAGAGGTAGGAGGAAACTGGAGCTCACACTGTAGACATGGACACTGCTAGCAACATATTGGGGAGCACATTATACCACATGGACAGAGATGATGACAGGCATCATTTTGGAATCCTCCCTCTAGCTTATAGTGCCAGTAGCCAGCCATTCTCACCAGCCTGTCAATGCCACTATTGGGATACCTCAGGCCAAGCAACTAGCCAGGCAAAGACAAAGCCCCACTCACTAGCAGGCCTGCTACCTTAAGACGCCCTGAGTACAAAGCCACCTTGGGACCTGGCTCTTTTCACCAGAAGAAAGAGGACCCACCAACACATACCAGTGCACTGATACAAACCCCAGGAACTCCAGGGCCTTGCAGCCAGAAACTCACTTTCTGTGGACCAATGTATTAGCTGTAGGCCCTTAGGGCCTTACTGTCAAAGACCTTGGAAGCCAGCTCAACTCACTAGTGAGCTGGCACTAGTGCCAGGACTCCCTGGACCTCAGCCTCTCCAACAAATGGGCTGACACAAGTCGGGAACCCTGGGCCCTGCAGCAAGAGACCCCAGAACCTGACTCTGCTAACCAATGGGCAAGCACAAGTACCAGGATCCAATGTCACTTACCAGTGGGTGAGCAAAAGTCCAAGGATACCTGGGCCTCAGTCCTATCTACCAGTGGCAGACACCACCACTTATAAAGCTAGTAGGAGAATTAAATTACAAAAATAGTAAAATTATTTATATCTGCATAAATAGTTAAGGAATATGAAAAACAAAAAAGATGTAAAACATCATATATATGTACATGATCTATATAGAGGATCATATACATATATATGATCATATGCATATATAGATCATATACACACACACACACATATATATATATATAGAGAGAGAGAGAGAGAGAGAATGAGAGAGTGCTATATATAAATCTCATAGTAACAACAAACCAAAAATCTATGACAGATACACACACACAAAAGATAAAGGAATACAAACATATAACTAAAGGTAGTCATCAATCTCAATGAGAAAGAGCAAAATATAAAAAAGGAACAAAAACTATAAAAACACCCTGTAAACAATTTGAAAACTGGCTATAAGTACATACCTATTGATAATTACTTTAAACATAAATGAACTAAAAAGATATAGATTTGAATGAATACAAAAACAAGACCCATATATATGCTGCCTACAAGAGACCACTTCAGATGTAAAGACACAAAAGACTGAAAGTGAGGGGATGGAAAAAGGTATTCCATGAAAATGGAAATCAAAGGAAAGCTGAGGTAACAATACTTATATCAGAAAATATAGACTAGAAAATAAAGACTAACAAAAGACAAAGGACTTTACATAATGACCAATGGATCAATCCAACGGAAGATATAACAATTGTATATATATATGCACTGAACATAAGAGCACCTAAATATATTAAGCAATCATTAACAGACATAAAGGGAAAAATTGACAGTAACACATTAATAGTAGGGGACTTTAACACCCCACTTAGATAAGTGAAGAGATCAGCCAGAAAGAAAATCCATAAGAAAACAGTAGTCTTAAAAACACATTACATATATATATATATATATATATATATATATATATATATATATATATATATAAAATTTTCTCCAGGATTGATTACTTGCTAGTCCAGAAAACAAATCTCAGTAAATTTAAGAAAATTGAAATAATATCAAAATTTTTTGGCCATAGTATTATGAGAATAGAAATCAACTATAAGAATAAAAACTGCCAAAAATACAAACACATGGAGGCTAAATGTTATACCCCAAAACAACCAATGGATCACTGAACAAATCAAAGAAGAAATTAAAAGAATACTTGGAGACAAATGAAAGTGAAAACACAATGATCCAAAATCTGTGGGATGCAGCAAAAGCAGTTTTAACAGTCAAGTTTACAGCAATACAAGCCTACCTCAGGAACCAAGAAAAATTGGAAATATACAACCTAACTTTAAAACTAAAGGAACGAGAAAATGAATTAAAACAAAACTCAAGGTTTTTAGAAAAAAGAAATCAAAGATCACATAATAAATAAATGAAATAGAAAGCAGGAAAACAATAGAGAAAATAAATGCAGCTAAGAGCTGGTTCATTGGAAAGATAAACAGAAGGGATAAACCTTTAGCCAGTTTCATCAGGAATATAAAGGAGAGTGCCAAAATCAATAACATCAGAAATGGAAAAAAAAAAAAAAAAAAGCATTTACAACCAACCCAAAGAAACACAAAGGATGATAAGAGATTACTGTACAATATTATATGCCAATAAAATGGGCAACCCAGAAGAAATGGACAAATTCCTAGAAATTTGCAATCTCCCAAGACTGGAGTTAGGAGAAATTACCAGTAATTTCATTACCAGTAATAAAATTGAATCAGGAATAAATCAACACCCCCCTGAAAAAAAGAACAAAAGCTCAGTACCACAACTCTTCACAGGTGAATTCTACCAAACATTTAGAGATGAATTAATGCCTATCCTTACCAAACTCTTACGAAAAGTTACAGAGAAAGAAATATATCTGAACTCATTCTATGAGGCCAGCATCATCCTGATACCAAAACCGAAGATATCACACAAAAAATAAAATTATAGGCCAACATCACTGTTGAACTTAAATGCAAAAATCCTCAACAAAATATTACTTAACTAAATTCCACAATACATTAAAATGATATACACCATGATCAAGCAGGATTCATCCCAAGAGTGTGAGAATTTTTCAATATCCACAAATCAATCAATGTGATGTGCCACATTAACAAGTTATAAAATAAAATCATAAAATTATCTCGATAAATGTAGAAAAACTTTTCAATAATTCAATATTAATTTCTGATAAAAACTCTCGAGAAAGTGGGTATGTGGGGAGCATACCTCAACATAATAAAGTCCATATATGGTAAGCCCACTGCGAACATCATACTGAAAAATTAAGAGCTGAAAGCATTACCTCTACTATCAGGAGCAAGACAAGGATGCCCACTCTCACCACTTTTATTGAACATAGTATTGGAATTCCTAGCCACAGCAATTAGAGAAGAAAAATAAACAGAATACAAATTGGAAAGGAAGCAGTAAAACTGCCACTGTTTGAGGTCACATCATATTATACATAGAGAATCCTAAAAACATCAACAAAAATATATTAGAGATACTAAAGGAATTTGGTAAAGTTGAAAGACACAAAATCAATATACAGAAATCTGTTGCATTTCTATACACTTACAACAAAATGTCAGAAAGAGAATTGAGAAAACAATCCCATTTACAATTGAATCATAAAGAATGAAATACCTAGATTAAATCTAACCAAGGAGGTAAAAGACATTTATTCAGCAAATTATAAGATACTTATGAATTAAATTCAATATGACACAAACAGATGGAAAGTTTCCCTGTTTTCACAGATAGGAAGACTCAATATTTTTTATTTTATTTTATTTCATTTTTTTTACTTTTTAAAACAACTTTATTGGAGTATAATTGCTTTACAATGGTGTGTTAGTTTCTGCTTTATAACAAAGTGAATCAGTTATACATATACATATGTTCCCATATCTCTTCCCTCTTGCGTCTCCCTCCGTCCCACATTCCCTATCACACCCCTCTAGGTGGTCACAAACCACCGAGCTGATCTCCCTATGCTATGCAGCTGCTTCCCACTAACTATCTATTTTATGTTTGGTAGTGTATATATGTCCATGCCACTCTCTCACTTTCTCACAGCTTACCCTTCCCACTCCCCATATCCTCAAATGCATTCTCTAGTACATCTGTGTCTTTATTCTCATCTTACCCCTAGGTTCTTCATGACCTGTTTTTTTTTTTTCTTAGATTTCATATATATGTTTTAGCATATGGTATTTGTTTTTCTCTATCTGACTTACTTCACTCTGTATGACAGACTCTATGTCCATCTACCTCACTACAAATATCTCAATTTCATTTTTTTATGACTGAGTAATATTCCATTGTATAAATGTGCCACATATTCTTTATCCATTCATCAGTAGATGGACACTTAGGTTGCTTCCATGTCCTGGCTATTGTAAATAGAGATGCAATGAACATTTTGGTACATGACTCTTTTTGAATTATGGTTTTCTCAGGGTATATGCCCAGTACTGGGATTGCAGGGTCATATGGTAGTTCTATTATTAGTTTTTTAAGGAAGCTCCATACTGTTCTCCATAGTGGCTGTATTAATTTACATTCCCACCAACAGTGCAAGAGTGTTCCCTTTTCTCCACACCCACTCCAGCATTTATTGTTTCTAGATTTTTTGATGATGGCCATTCTGACTGGTGTGAGATGATGTCTCATTGTAGTTTTGAGGTGCATTTCTCTAAAGATTAATGATGTTGAACATTCTTTCATGTGTTTGTTGGCAATCTGTATATCTTCTTTAGAGAAACGTCTATTTAGGTCTTCTGCCCATTTTTGGATTGGGTTGTTTGTTGTTTTGATATTGAGCTGTATGAGCTGCTTGTAAATCTTGGAGATTAATCCTTTGTCAGTTGTTTCATTTGCAAATATTTTCTCACACTCTGAGGGTGGTCTTTTGGTCTGGTTTATGGTTTCCATTGCTGTGCAAAAGCTTTGAAGTTTCATTAGGTCCCATTTGTTTATTGTTGCTTTTATTTCCATTTCTCTAGGAGGTGAGCCAAAAAGGATCTTGCTGTGATATATGTCATAGAGTGTTCTGTCTATATTTTTGCTTAAGAGTTTGATAGTGTCTGGCCTTACATTGAGGTCTTTAATCCATTTTGACTTTATTTTTGTGTATGGTGTTAGGGAGTGTTCTACTTTAATACTTTTACATGTACCTGTCCAGTTTTCCCAGCACCACTTATTGCGGAGACTGGCTTTTCTCTACTGTATATTCTTGTCTCATTTATCAAAGATAAGGTGAACATATGTGCATGGGTTTATCTCTGGGCTTTCTATCCTGTTCCATTTACCTATATTTCTGTTTTTGTGCCAGTACCATACTGTCTTGATTACTGTAGCTTTGTAGTATAGTCTGAAGTCAGGGAGCCTCATTCCTCCAGCTCCGTTTTTCATTCTCAAGATTGCTTTGGCTATTCGGGGTCTTTTGTGTTTCCATACCAATTGTGAAATTTTTTGTTCTAGTTCTGTGAAAAATGCCAGTGGTAGTTTGACAGGGATTACATTGAATCTGTAGATTGCGTTGGGTAGTAGAGTCATTTTCACAATATTGATTCTTCCAATCCAAGAAAATGGTATATTTCTCCATCTATTTGTATCCTCTTTGATTTCTTTCATCAGTGTCTTATAATTTTCTGCATACAGGTCTTTTGTCTCCTTAGGTAGGTTTATTCCTAGATATTTTATTCTTTTTGTTGCAATGGTAAATGGGAGTGTTTTATTAATTTCACTTTGAGATTTTTCATCATTAGTGTATAAGAATGCCAGAGATTTCTGTGCATTAATTTTGTACCATGCTATTTTACAAACTTCATTGATTAGGTCTAGTGGTTTTCTGGTAGCAACTTTAGAATTCTCTATGTAGAGTATCATGTCATCTGTAAACAGTGACAGCTCTACTTCTTCTTTTCCGATTTCGATTCCTTTTATTTCTTTTTCTTCTCTGATTGCTGGGGCTAAGACTTCCAAAACTCTGTTGAATAACAGTGCTGAGAGTGGGCAACCTTGTTTTTTTCCTGATCTTAATGGAAATAGTTTCAGTTTTTCACCATTGAGGATGATGTTGGCTGTGGGTTTGTCATATATGGCCTTTATTATGTTGAGGAAAGTTCACTCTATGCCTACTTTTTGCAGGGTTTTTATCATTAATGTGTTTTGAATTTTGTCAAAAACTCTCTGCATCTATTGAGATGATCACATGGTTTTTCTCCTTCAATTTGTTGATATGGTGTATCACGTTGATTGATTTGTGTGTAATGAAGAATCCCTGCATTTCTGGAATAAACCCCAGTTGATCATGGAGTATGATCCTTTTAATGTGCTGTTGGATTCTGTTTGCTAGTATTTTGTTGAGGATTTTTGTATCTATGTTCATCAGTGATATTGGTCTGTAGTTTCCTTTCTTTGTGACATCTTTGTCTGGTTTTGGTATCAGGGTGATGGTGGCTCGTAGAATGAGTTTGGGAGTATCCCTCCCTCTGCTATATTTTGGAAGAGTTTGAGAAAGGCAGGTGTTAGCTCTTCTCTAAATGTTTGATAGAATTCTCCTGTGAAGCCGTCTGGTCCTGGGCTTTTGCTTGTTGGAAGATTTTAAATCACAGTTTCAATTTCAGTACTTGTGATTGGTCTGTTCATATTTTGTATTTCTTCCTGATTCAGTGTTGGCAGGTTGTGCATTGTTAAGAATTTGTCCATTTTTTCCAGGGTGTCCATTTTATTGGCATAGAGTTGCTTGTAGTAATCGATCTTTTGTATTTCTGCAGTGTCAGTCGTTACTTCTCCTTTTTCATTTCTAATTTCGTTGATTTGAGTCTTCTCCCTTTTTTTCTTGATGAGTCTGGCTAATGGTTTACCAATGCTTTTTTACCTTCTCAAAGAACCAGCTTTTAGTTTTGTTGATCTTTGCTATCATTTCCTTTATTTCTTTTTCATTTATTTCTGATCTGATTTTTATGATTTCTTTCCTTCTGCTAATTTGGGCTTTTTGTTGTTGTTCTTCTTCTTCTTTCTCTAATTGCTTTAGGTGCAAGGTTAGGTTGTTTATTTGAGATGTTTCCTGTTTCTTAAGGTAGGATTGAATTGCTATAAACTTCCCTCTTAGAACTGCTTTTGCTGCATCCCATAGGTTTGGGTTGTCGTGTCTCCATTTTCATTTGTTTCTTGATAGTTTTTGATTTCCTCTTTGATTTCTTCATTGATCACTTGGTTATTAAGTAGTGTATAATTTTTGTGTGTGTGTGCTACATGGGTCTCTCATTTTTGTGGCGTCTCCCATTGCAGAGCACAGGCTCTGGACATGCAGGCTCAGTGACCTTGGCTCACGGGTCTAACTGCTTTGTGACATGTGGGATCTTCACGGACTGGGGCACGAACCTGTGTCCCCTGCATCGGCTGGCAGATTCTCAACCACTGTGTCACCAAGGAAGCCCTAAGTAGTGTACTGTTTAGCATCCATGTGTTTGTATGTTTTACCGATCTTTTCCTGAAATTGATAACTAGTCTCATAGCATTGTGGTCAGAAAAGATACTTGATACTTTTTCATTTTTCTTAAGTTTACCAAGGCTTGATTTGTGACCCAAGATATCATCTACCTTGGAGAATGTTCTATGAGCACTTGCGAAAAATGTGTATTCTGTTGTTTTTGGATGAAAGATCCTATAAATATAAATTAAGTCTATCTTGTTTAATACATCATTTAAAGCTTGTGTTTCCTTATTTATTTTCATTTTGGATGATCTGTCCATGGGTGAAAGTGGGGTGTTAAAGTCCCCTACTATGAATGTGTTACTGTCGATCTCCCCTTTTATGGCTGTTAGTATTTGCCTTATGTATTGAGGTGCTCCTATGTTGGGTGCATAAATATTTACAATTGTTATATCTTCTTCTTGGATCGATCCCTTGATCATTATGTAGTGTCCTTCTTTGTCTCTTCTAATAGTCTTTATTTTAAAGTCTATTTTGTCTGATATGAGAATTGCTGCTCCAGCTTTCTTTTGATTTCCATTTGCATGGAATATCTTTTTCCATCTCCTCACTTTCAGTCTGTATGTGTCCCTAGGTCCGAAGTGGGTTTCTTATAGACAGCATATATATGGGTCTTTTTTTTTGTATCCATTCTGCCAGTCTGTGTCTTTTGGTGGGAGTATTTAATCCATTTACATTTAAGGTAATTATT
This sequence comes from Monodon monoceros, assembly GCF_005190385.1. NCBI lineage: Eukaryota > Metazoa > Chordata > Mammalia > Artiodactyla > Monodontidae > Monodon > Monodon monoceros. The sequence continues at coordinate 30,090,793 of NW_021703765.1, forward strand.
GATATGTATGTTCCTATTCCTATTTTCTTAATTGTTTTGTGTTTGTTATTGTAGGTCTTTTCCTTCTCTTGTGTTTCTTGCCTAGAGTACTTCCTTTAGCATTTGTTGTGAAGCTGGTTTGGTAGTGCTGAACTCTCTCAGCTTTTGCTTGTCTGTAAAGGTTTTAATTTCTCCATCAAATCTGAAGGAGATCCTTGCTGGGTAGAGTATTCTGGTTTTAGTTTTCTCTTATTCATCACCCTAAAAATGTCCTGCCACTCCCTACTGGCTTGCAGAGTTTCTGCTGAAAGATCAGCTGTTAACCTTATGGGGATTTCCTTGTGTGTTATTTGTTGTTTTTCCCTTGCTGCTGTTAATATGCTTTCTTTGTATTTAATTTTTGACAGTTTGATTCATATGTGTCTTGGCATGTTTCTCCTTGGATTTATCCTGTATGGGACTCTGTTTGCTTCCTGGACATGATTAACTATTTCCTTTCCCATATTAGGGAAGTTTTCAACTATAATCTCTTCAAATATTTTCTCAGTCCCTTTCTTTCTCTCTTCCTCTTCTGTGACCCCTATAATTCGAATGTTGGTGTGTTTAATGTTGTCCCAGAGTTCTTGGAGACTGTCCTCAGTTCTTTTCATTCTTTTTTCTTTATTCTGCTCTGAAGTAGTTACTTCCACTATTTTATCTTCCAAGTCACTTATCCATTCTTTTGCCTCAGTTTTTCTGCCTTTGATCCCTTCTAGAGTAGTTTTAATTTCATTTATTGTGTTGTTCATTGTTGCTTGTTTCCTCTTTAGTTCTTCTAGTTCCTTGTTAAATGTTTTTTGCATTTTCTCTATTCTATTTCTAAGATTTTGGATCATCTTTACTATCATTATTCTGAATTGTTTTTCAGGTAGATTGATTATTTCCTCTTCATTTCTTAGGTCTGGTGGGTTTTTACCTTGCTCCTTCATCTGCTGTATTTTTTTCTGTCTTCTCATTGTGCTTATCTTACTGTGTTTGGGGTCTCATCTTTGTAGGCTGCAGTTTGGTAGTTCCTGTTGTTTTTGGTATCTGTCCCCAGTGGGTAAGTTTGGTTCAGTGGGTTGTGTAGGCTTCCTGGTGGAGGGGACTAGTGCCTGTGTTCTGGTTTATGATGCTGGATCTTGTGTTTCTGGTGGACAGGTCCACGTCTGGTGATGTATTTTCGGGTGTCTGTGGATTTATTATGATTGTAGGCAGCCTCTCTGCTAATGGGTGGTGTTGTGTTCCTGTCTTACTAGTTGTTTGGCATAGGGTGTCCAGCATTGTAGCTTGCTGGTTGTTGAGTGAAGCTGGGTGTTGGTGTTGAGATGGAGATCTCTGGGAGATTTTCACTGTTTGATATTACATAGAGCTGGGAGGTCTCTTGTGGACCAGTGTCCTGAAGTTGGCTATCTCACCTCAGAGGCACAGCAGTGACTCCTGGCTGGAGCACCAAGAGCCTTTCATCCACACAGCTCAGAAATAAATAATGAGAGAAAGAAAGAAATAAAGATGAAAGAAAGAAAGAAGGAGGATAAAATAAAGTAAGATAAAATAATATTAACATAAAAAATATAAAATTATTACTAAGAAAAAAAAAGAAATAAAAAAAAAGGACTGACAGAAGCCTAGGACAAACAGTGAAAGCATAGCTATACAGACAAAATCTCACACAGAAGCATATATATACACACTCACAAAAAGAGGAAAAGAGCAAAAAATAATATATCTTGCTCCCAAAGTCCACCACCTCAGTTTGGGATGATTCCTTTTCTATTCATGTATTCCACAGAGGCAGGGTACATCAAGTTGATTGTGGATATTTAATCCGCTGCTCCTGAGGCAGCTGGGAGAAATTTCCCTTTCTCTTCTTTGTTTGAATAGCTCCCTGAGTTCAGCTTTGGATTTGGCCCCGCCTCTGCGTTTAGGTTGCCTGAGGCTGTCTGTGCTTTCCTCAGAGAGTACGGGGTTAAAGGAGAAGCTGATTCGGGGGCTCTGGCTCACTCAGGCCAGGGAGAGGAGGGGTATGGATGTGGGGTGAGCCTGTGGCAGCAGAGGTCAGCATGACGTTGCAGCAGTGTGAGGCACGTCATGTGTTCTCCTAGGGAAGTTGTCCCTGGATCATGGGACCCTGGCAGTGGCAGGCTGCACAGGTTCCCGGGAGGGGAGCTGTGGATAGTGACCTGTGCTTGCACACAGGCTTCTTGGTGGCGGCAGTAGCAGTCTTAGCGTCTCATGCCCGTCTTTGTGTTCTGCGCTGATATCCGTGGCTCACATCCGTCTCTGGAGCTCCTTGAAGCAGTGTTCTTAATCCCCTCTCCTCGCCCACCAGGAAACAAAGAGGGAAGAAAAAGTCTCTTGCCTCTTTAGCAGTTCCAGACGTTTTCCCAGACTCCCTCTCAGCTAGCCGTGGTGCATTAACCCCTTCAGGCTGTGTTCACACCACCAACCCCAGTCCTCTCCCTGGGATCCCACCGAAGCCCGAGCCTCAGTTCCCAGCCCCTACCCACCCCAGCAGGTGAGCAGACCTCTCGGGCTGGTGAGTGCTATCCAGCACTGATCCTCTGTGCGGGAATCTCTCCGCTTTGCTGTCTGCTCCCCTGTTGCTGCACTCTCCTCCACAGCTCTGAAGCTTTCCCCCTCTGCTACCTGCTGTCTCCACCTATGAAGAGGTTTCCTAGTGTGTGGAAACCTTTCCTCCTTCATGGCTCCCTCCCACTGGTGCAGGTCTCAACCCTATTCTTTTGTTGCTGTTTTTTCTTTTATCTTTTGCCCTACGCAGGTACATGGGGAGTTTTCTTGCCTTTTGGGAGGTCTGAGGTCTTCTGCCAGCGTTCAGTGGCTGTTCTATAGGAGCAGTTTCACATGTAGATGTATTTCTGATGTATCTGTGAGGAGGAAGATGATCTCCGCCTCTTACTCTTCCGCCATCTTCCTGAACTCTTCCAATATATTTTAAATTATCATACTCCCCAGGTCAATCTGTATATTTAATGCAATCCCCATCAAAATACTAAGGGTATTTTTCACAGAACTAGAACAAATAAAATTTATATGGAAACAGAAAAAAACTCTGAATAGTCAAAGCCATCTTAAAAAATAACAAAGCTGAGAGTATCATGCTTCCTGATTTTAAACTATACTACAAAGTTATAGTCATCAAAATAATATGGTACTTGCATGAAAGCAGACACATAGATCAATGGAACAAAATAGAAAGCAAAGAAATTATACCACACTTACATGGTTAATTAATATGTGAAAAGGAGACAAGAATACACAATGGGGAAAGACAGCCTCTTCAATAAATATTGTTGGGAAACTGGACAGCAACCATGCAAAAGAATCAAACTGGATAATTTTTTCATATGATGTACAAAAATAAATTCAAAATGGCTTAAAGACTCAAATGTAATACTGAAATCATAAAACTTCTAGAAGAAAACATAGGCAGTAATCTTTCTAGCATTGGTCTTATATATATATATTTTTTTTTGATATGTCTCTTCAGACAAAGGAAATAAATGCAAAAATAATCAAATGGGACTACATCTGATTAATGGGACTGATTCACACAAAAAAGGTTTTGCACAGTGAAGGAAACTATCAACAAAGTGAAAAGGCCACCCTTTGAAGGAGAGAAGGTATTTACAAAAGACATATTAAATAAGGGGTTTGTATCCAAAATATGGAAAGAATCATAAAACTCTACATCAAAAAAAAAAAACTAATCAGAAATGGGCAGAGGATCCAAATAGACATTTTTTTTTCCTATGGAAGGTATACAGATGGCCAACTGGCACATGAAAAGATGCCCAACATCATTAATCATCAGGGAAATGGAAATCAAAACCACAGTGAGATATCACTTCACACCTGTCAGAATGGCTATTAACAAAAAGACAACAAATAACAAGTGTTGTCAATGATGTGGAGAAAGAGAACCTTCCTGCACTGTTGGTGAGAATGTAAATTGGGGCAGTCACTATGGAAACAGTATAAATATACCTCAAAAATTTTAAAGTAGAACTACCATATAATCCAGCAAATTCTCTCCTGGGTATTTATCCAAATAAAACAAAAATACTAATTTAAAAAGATATACACACCACAATGTTCATCACAGCATTATTTATAACAACCAAGACACAGAAACAACCTAAATGCTCACCAATAGAGGAATGGATATAGAAGATTTGGTATATACACATATATAATGGAATATTACTCAGTCATAGAAAAGAGTGCAATTTTGCCATTTGTGGCAATATACATGAACCTAGAGAGTATTAGGCTAAGTGAAATAAGTTAGGGAAAGACAAATACTGTATGATTTCACTTATATGTGGAATCTAAAAAAAGCAAAATGAATAAACAAATTCAACAAAACAGAAACTGATTCATACATACAGTGTACTAACAGGTGATTGCCAGAGAAAAAAGGGTTGGAGGGAGAAAATAAATAGTTGAGAGAGATTAAGAGGTACATACTTCCAGTTGCAAGATAAATGGTTCACAGATATGAAATGTATGATGTGGGGTATGTTGTTAAAAACTATATAATATATTCGGTTACTGTAACTAGACTTATCTTAATGATCAGTTTGAAATGTATAGAAATATCATTTCTATACACCATATTGTGTAACAGGAACCGACATAGTGTTGTAAGTCAGTTATATTTCAAAAACAAACTAATAGAAAATAAAATCAAATTTATGGCTACCAGAGGGGAAGGGGGAATTGGATGAAGGCAGTCAAAAGGTACAAACTTCCAGTTATAAGACAAGTAGGTACTAGGTATGTAATGTACAACCTGATAAATTTAATTCACACTGTGGTATGTCATATATGAAAGTCATTAATAAAGCACATCCTAAGGGTCCTAATCACAAGGAAACATTTTTTCTATTTTTTAAAAAAATTTATTATCTATATGAGATGATAAATGCCCACTAAACTTGTGATAATCACTTTATGATGTATGTAAATCAAATCATTATTCTGTAAAACCTTAAATTTATACAGTACTATATGTCAATTATATCTAAATACAACTGGAAGAAAAACAAAAGTCAGTCCCTTACTGGCAATTTACTTCTTGACTTCAGGGACAATGCATCGATGGAACCAATCCAGAAAAAGATTCTCATTGTCCAGGCCTTCTGGTTGTACAACCACAAGATGGATATGTCGTATTTATTTTCCCTTAAAGGCTCGGGCATCATCAGCTTTATACATAAGGGCAGTTCTGATCATAAAACTGACTGCATTTGCATAAAACTGTAGAGTTATCCTACTCCTTCCTTCCTTAAATCCTGCTGCACACTTCTCTTCCTTACTAATAATTGTCTTTTGTGGCATTATTTTTCCAGAATAGGACACTTTTATCTGCATTAAAAACCTGTCCAGGTAGATATCCTTTCACTTCAATGATTTTCATAGTGATGTCTGGAAATGCATGTACTGCATCCTCATTGACAGGAGGAGCTTCTCCTGTTATCTTGAAATTTTTAAAGCCAAACCTCTTTCTAAAATTATTAAACCATCTTTTGCTGACATTAAGTTCTCTGACTTTAGATGCTTCACCTTCCTTTTGCTTTGTGTTATCGTATAATGACTTCACATTTTTCAAGTCATATTGGAGTTTATAGATATTCATTTCTTATAACAATCCTGCACACACATAAAAGCTAAAATTTCAAGATAAGATAAAAAGGTATTTCACAAAAAGTGAGGTTTTTGCACATGTTGGCATAGCTGTAGCAATGATTCCTTAAATTTCCTATTTTTTGGGGGCGGTGGGGGTGTTACGTGGGGCTCTCACTGTTGTGGCCTCTCCTGTTGCAGAGCACAGGCTCTGGACATGCAGGCTCAGCGACCATGGCTCACAGGCCCAGCTGCTCCGTGGCATGTGGGATCTTCCTGGACGGGGGCATGAACCCGTGTCCTCTGCATTGGCAGGTAGACTCTCAACCACTGTGCCACCAAGGAAGCCCTCCTATTCCTTTTTGATAATTGTCCTTATGCTGGATTCATTTATCTTGGAATGAATGGGCAACCACAACTGCAGACCTCAATATTCTGTACATATCAAGCAATTTAATTTTCTCTTATAATGTCATGACTTTTCTGTTTCTTGGGAGCACTTCCTGCATCATTAGTGCACTTCATCCTATGGTGTTACTCAAGGTTTATAGAATTACACTAAAAACAATAAAAATTATATGAGAATGTGTGAAATCATTTTTTTACTGTTATATCCAATTTACTGGAGAGATGAACTGCTCAGATGGAGATGACGAGGGTCACATGGTGTTTTAAGCAGATACTCACAATACTTGAGCTCACTGCAATAGCAACATGAGGTGGCTACAAAATTACTACAGTAGTACAGTATTACTACAGTTAACTTTATGCTGTTATAATTTAATACTGCACCTTTACATTTGTTTATATTTCTTGTGATGGTGAATGGCACCATGTTTGGTCTATAGGTGTTTGTGTGCATAAGTTTTGTTAAATTTCTACTGTTTCTAATAGGCTTCTCTATATTTTATGGTAGTAAACAATAAAATGGACTAGTATCTATGTATATTTTTGTACATTCATGACATACCTAACTTCTTATTAATTTTTTCCATATTTCTAGGCTACCTGCTTCATCTGCTAGTTTTTTCAAATTGTTGCAAATTTCCAATATATTTACTGAAAAAAAATCCACTTATAAGTGGATCCACACACTTCAATCCAATGTTGGTCAAGAGCCAACTGTATATGATAGTATGAGTAGAGGTACTAATTGTAGGGTGTTAATCAAAATACAAAAGGACTTGGATATGAAAGGAGGCTCTCCAGAAGTTCCCAAGCTATCCTAGAAAAACTGTGAAAAACAATCAAGAAAACTTTTGGTTAATCTCCATTCTTATCTCCTTCTATCCAATAGTAAAAAGAGTGTGGGAGTAAAAGTTATTCATTATTTATCAGCAGTATTTGGCAAAGCTGATCACTCTCTCTTCCTTGAAATACTTTCTTTTTTTGCTTGATTTTTTTTTTTAACTTTGGATCTTCTGTTTCTTTCTTCTTTTCTTTTCATTTTTCTTTTGTTCCTTTTCTTTCTTTTGGTTTATTTTTTTCCTTTAATTCCTTTTTGTGTTACCAGTCCTCAGATTTTCTTTTTTTCCTGTGTTACTGAACCAAACTTGATTCTGCTTGCCCATGTGCAGTAAAGGCAATCTACTGACACAGAGTTGTGGTGAAGGAAAGTGCAGCATTTTTTGCAGCAGCCAAGAAAGGTGTCCAGGGCAGTTAGTGCTCGGAATACCTGAATTCCCTGCTGGGTTTCAGAAAAACATTTTTAAAGACAAGGTGAGAGAGGAGGAGTCCTAGGATATGTAATCAGCTCATGCACAATTCTCCTATTGGTTGATGGTGAGGTAAGAGAGTGTTGTCACAGGGGTTAACATTATCTATCCTTAGGTGTCATTAGGTCTGGGGGCTATATACTCATGGTCATCAAGTAGTTAACTTTTTCTATTTGGTGGTGGTTTTAGCATCTGTAAAACAATACAGGAAATGTGCATCAGATACAATTATCTAGGTACTTCAGAGAAGAACTAAAGCTGAGGATATGGGGAAAAGGTTGGCTCCAGGAAGACTCCATAGTGTCCCACTAGGTTACAGCTACACTCAATTGCTAGGTGATCTCATTCAGTTTCATGACTTTATTTAACATCAATCTGCTTAAGTTTCCTAGAGTTATTTCTCTAGCTGAGACCACTTTCTTAAATAAGAAAAAAAGAGCCCAGATAAGAAAGATGACTGGATTTTGAGAAGTCAGGATGAGCTTCATGGAGTTGGTGGGATCTGAGGAAGTTTTAAATGATGGAGTAATATTTTAAACAGAGAAAAAGGAGATAGGCTGTTTATGGGGGATGGTTAAAAATGTCTATGTCTTGTACAGTGAAACAAGAAGTAAAATAGTTAAACTCAGATGGAGAATTAATGTTGGGCAGCATAGAGAAAAGAGCTCAGAAAATTTGATTAGGGTTATTTTATGAGCAAAATTAAACTCAAGAAATGAAATCTTATTTTAACAGGGCTGCCCCTCCTACAACATACACATTTAAAGGAATCACTCATAATACTCCTAATTGGTTTGTTATTAGAGTCACTTCAAACAGTTCTAAGGAGAAGTTGGAGATTAATAAAAAGAAATGAGTGTTAAAACACATATTCTTGTTGAGGAATCATTAATAAAGATCATGAGTGTTTGGGCTTCCCTGGTGGAGCAGTGGCTGAGAGTCTGCCTGCCAATGCAGGGGACACGGGCTCGTGCCCCGGTCCGGGAGGATCCCACATGCCATGGAGCGGCTGGGCCCATGGGCCATGGCTGCTAGGCCTGTGCGTCCGAAGCCTGTGCTCCGCAACAGGAGAGGCCACAACAGTGAGAGGCCCGCACACCGCAAAAAAAAAAAAAAAAAAAAAAAACATGAGTGTTAAAACACATATTCTTGTTGAGGAATCTAAGTTAACAATAAGAATGTTTATGCAGAGAGAGTTTCCTAATCTTCAATGTTTCCCCTGGTATTTGGATAAGAATACTCAATAATCAGCTATTACTTTGGAGGAAAAATATGGTTAACCAAACAGGACTTTTACTACAATTTTGCACAGGAAGACAGAAAGAGGAGAATTGAAACTTTCAATAAAAGCTGACACTAAGAAGTCAATTTTTATATGTAAACTACAAATAAAAAAATGATTTGTGGTGTGTGTTTTATTTATTTAACAAATTAATTTGGGGTTAAATGTAAAGGTCAATCTGCAGAGTAGAGAAGTAAAAGAAAAGAACCTTCAACTGGAAATGTTGTCTTGTTTGGCTTCACTAGGGATTCAGCACATGAATTTAAGCATATCATGTAATCTATATATTTTTTATTGTTCTCATTTGTAATATGTAAATCCTACATTTCCTACTTCATTGAATCAATCATCTATGGATTAAAATAGATAATGAACATGGAAAATGTTTTGTATAAAGAGCACAAAGGAAATGGAAGGTAGTATTTTGGTTATACTATTATTATTATTATAAACTATATTGCATATGATTAGTCTAAGACAGATTGGAAAATAGAAGCAACTGAGAGTTGAGTTTGGATACATTGAGATGACTGATGTTGTAACTGTCAAGAAGTGAATTAAATTGTCTAAATTATGGTTCAACTATTTTTTCTTTTTAGCTCAGTTTTTCACCTTTTTGACTATCTTCTTAGGTGATAGCAGAATTACATTTTAATAGAAAGTGTAAAATATTTCAATATTATTGCTCATACACCCAAGAATCTTTGAATCAATATCTACCCTATTTTCTCTTCAGGCTGTGTATGACAACTCTGTCTTCTTGAGTCTTAAGGGAGAATAGAAAAAATATGAACAAAATTTGATAAAAAATAAAATCAAACCACGTGTTCAACAGCAAAACTCCCACATGCAAAAATGTATGAGACAAGGCAGTGGCAAACCTCCCAATAAGAAGTTGATGACTGATATAGTTTTCCTGATTATTTTTTCTTTTTCAAACCATAGTTCCCCAAGCAAGAAAATACAGTGAGTAAAGCATCTTAAGTCATATTTGGTCATTTATGTCAAACACTCCACACAGCCTCCTGAATTATCTGACAAATTGGTCTAATTTTGTTCCTGCTTATCTCAGGAATACTGCCATTGTTATATTACCTATTAAGTTCACAGCCTATACAAATACAGTGAGGAACTTATACAGCTATCCCATCATTGGGCTAGTTTAGGTGGTGATAAAATAAGTGGTTTTCCCAAGATGTTGAGTTTATTGAGAAAGGGTTTTTGTTATTTTTTGCTTTTTCTTTGTATTAAGCATCATTTTAAAACAAGCACCACTTTCACACACATATATAGTTGTCCTTATCTTTATACCTAAAATATTTTTATTTATCTTTGTATATATATTTGGAATGTATTACTATCAAGTATGCATGTGTTCTACTCTTCATTGCATTTTTTTTCTTTCCCTTTCTTGTAAATTCTGCCTTCTACCAGAGTGATGTGTTTCATAAATAATCTTTTTTAAAAAGGAAAGGGAACACAAACAGAAATCCTTTTTAAAATATATTCTATGTATATATTCTACTTATTTCCATAACTTATATCAAGAGTTTTGAGGCAGTGATTTGATAGCTGAGGGCTAAAGTGACTTCACAGAACAAAGAGTTACAATGAAAGTAATAATAATCATTTTTTACTTGTCAAGTTATGAGTCTGTGCTCAATCCTAAACTTTCTTGGTAGTTCAGAGTGATTAACAGATATGGAATAGAAAAGAAACATTAAGGAAACTCTTGTTAGAAGAGACCTTTGTAAGTAGCATTCCTGGATTTAAGAGAATGAGATGAATAAATATTTTCTGAAAGTACAAAAGGAAAAATTACTATGATTCCTGACACTGCTGTTGGCCATGGAAAAAAGATTTTGGACCAAGTAGTGGCATTGCTGGTCTAAGACTGGTGAATCTAGACTGGTCTAGACCAGGGGATCTACAAAACTTGTTCAGAGAATTTATAATGTCAATTTTATTTTTATAATAAAACTAAAACAGTATTCTCATTTTTTCACTGTTGACATTTACACTGATGGTACAGAAATTATGGTACATAAAAATACTAGTTCCTTGGAATAAATCAATGTGGTGGTACAAATTCTACTAGAGGTTATTTTATTCTTGACCACTACACACTTAGAGTAAAATATGCCAATTTTATTTAAGAATCTCTTTGATGAATCAATAGAAATTATGAAATTTATTAAATCTCTACCCTTGAGTACATATCTTTTTTTAATATACTGTATGAGAAAATGATAAAGAACCTCTGTCCCATACTGATATTAGATGGTTAACTCCAGGAAAAGCACCTATACAATTGAGTGGCAGGCTAAATCAGCTAATTTGTTCATAGAAGGCTGTTTTTTATTAGTAATAATAATTGACTGACAAAATATGGTTATTCAGACTTAGGTAGTTGGCATATATTTTCTCAAAAAATAATGAATAAGCTAGTTACTTCAAGGAAAACAAATGACAATGCCACCATCAGATTTGCAAACAAAAATTAGAATTTTGGAAAATCTGTATGCACCCTATGGATTTGGACAGCTCTTCAATATTTTAAGACTTTTCTGATGAAATCAGTGGGAATATTAATGAATCTGATCTTGATATTTTACAATAAAATGTGTCAACATTTAGAAATTCAGCTTGGGTCAATAAACCAATGTTTTACAAATGATAATTGTAGGATTTTTAAAAACAATTAATTGATAAAACCTCATTCAAAATTTCTGCTGTCTGAAGGTGGAGAACCAGGAACGTTGGTGGTTCAATTCATTCTGACTCTGAGAGCCTGAGAACCAGGACAGCTTATGGTGTAATTCTCAGCCTTAGTTGGATGTCTGAGGGCAGGAGCTCAAGCAAAAAGAAAAAAATTCACCCATCCTCTGCCTTTTTCTTCTATTCAGGCTCCCAATGGATTGGATGATACTGACTCACTTTGGTGAGGTGGATCTTTACTCAGTCTAACAATCCAAGTGATAATCTTTCCTAGAAACATCCTCACCAATGCATCCAGAAATAATATTTTACCAGGCATTCCTTACCCCAGTCAGATAGACACATAAAATTAACTATAGCAGAAGCAACATGAAAATTTAAGTGTCTTCCCAGAGCCATATGAATCTGCAAAACTGTAAAACAATAATACTCTTCTCTCCAACTATTTTTGTTTTGAAAATTGTAGTTATTTTGTTTCACAAACATTATTTATGTTAACATATAATGGAGTTTATTATTATTAATTATATTGATAAACATTTTTAAAGTCTGTTTTATTTTATAATATAGAAATATTAATACGTAATGCATATAAGCAAAGATTTATAGAATTCTCAATAATTTTTGAGTGGGGTCCCGACCTTTATCTTACACCACTCACAAAAATTAATGCAACAAGAATTCAAGCCTTAAACGTAAGAAGTGAGACAAGTACAACAAGAATGCACTAGAGGGACGAGGGGAAGATGGTGGCAGAGTAAAACGCGGAGATCACCTTCCTCCCAACAGATACATCAGAAATACATCTACACGTGGAACAACTCCTACAGAACACCTACTGAACGCTGGCAGAAGACCTCAGACCTCCCAAAAGTCAAGAAACTCCCCACGTACCTGCATAGGGCAAAAGAAAAAAGAATAAACAGAGACAAAAGAATAGGGATGGGACCTGCACCAGTGGGAGGGAGCTGTGAAGGAGGAAAGGTTTCCACACACTAGGAAGCCCCTTCATGAGCGGAGACTGCGGGTGGCGGAGGGGGGGAGCTTCAGGGCCGCGGAAGAGAATGCAGCAACAGGGGTGTGGAGGGCAAAGTGGGAAGATTCCTGCACAGAGAATTGGTGCCAACCGGCACTCACCAGCCCGAGAGGCTTGTCTGCTCACCCGCCGGGGCGGGTGGGGCTGCGAGCTGAGGCTCAGGCTTTGGTCACAGTGCAGCAGCACGGGTTGGCAGCGTGAACACAGCCTGAAGGGGTTAGTGCACCACAGCTAGCCAGGAGGGACTCCGGGAAAAGGTCTGGAGCTGCCAAAGAGGCAAGAGACTTTTTCTTCCCTCTTTGCTTCCTGGTGCATGAGGAGAGGGGTTTAAGAGCGCTGCTTAAAGAAGCTCCAGAGATGGGCGTGAGCTATGGCTAAAAGCGTAGACCCCAGAGACGGGCAGGAGACGCTAAGGCTGTGTGCAAGCACAGGTCACTATACACACCTCCCTTCTGGGGAGCCGGTGCAGCCCGCCACTGCCAGGTTCCAGGGATCCAGGGACAACTTCCCCGGGAGAACACACGGTGAACCTCAGGCTGGTGCAACGTCACACCAGCCTCTGCCACCCCAGGCTCGCCCCGCACTCCGTGCCCCTCCCTTCCCCCGGCCTGAGTGAGCCACAGCCCCCGAATCAGTGGCTCCTTTAACCCCGTCCGGTCTGAGCGGAAAAACAGACGCCCTCTGGCGACCTACACACAGAGGTGGGGTCAAATCCAAAGCTGAGACCCTAGGAGCTGTGAGAACAAAGAAGAGAAAGGGAAATCTCTCCCAGCAGCCTCAGAAGCAGCGATTAAAGCTTCACAATCAATTTGATGTACGCTGCATCTGTGGAATACATGAATAGGCAACGAATCATCCCAAATTGAGGAGGTGGACTTTGAGAGCAAGATTTATGATTTTTTCTCCTTTTCTTCTTTTTGTGAGAGTGTACATGTATGCTTCTGTATGAGATTTTGTCTGTGTAGTTTTGCTTCCACCATTGGTCCTAAGGTTTTATCCATCTGGTTTTTTATTTTTTTTAATAATTACTTTTTAATTTAATAACTTTATTTTATTTTACTTTATTTTACTTTATCTTCTTCCTTTCTTTCTTTTTTTCTATCTTCCCTCCTTCCTTCCTTCATTTCTTCCTCCCACCATCCCTCCCTCCCTCCCTCCCTCCCATCCTTCCTCCTTTCTTTCTTTCCTTCTTTCCTTCTTTTCTTCTTTCTATCTTTCCTCCTTTCTTCCTTTCTTTCTTTCTTTCTTTCTTTCTTTCTTTCTTTCTTTCTTCCTATTTCTACTAATTCTTTCTCTCTACTTTTTCTCACTTTTATTCTGAGCAGTGTGGATGAAAGGCTCTTGGTGCTGCAGCCAGGAGTCAGTGCTGTGCTTCCCAGCTCCACATATTATCAAATGGCGAAAATCTCCCAGAGATCTCCATCTCAACGCCAGCACCCAGGTTCACTCAACGACCAACAAGCTACAGTGCTGGACACCCTATGCCAAACAACTAGGAAAACAGGAACACAATCCTACCCATTAGCAGAGAGGCTGCATAAAATTATAATAAGTCCACAGGCCCCCCAAAACACACCACCAGATGTGGACTTGCCCACCAGAGAGATAAGATCCAGCCTCAACCACCAGAAAACAGGCACTAGTCCCTTCTACCAGGAAGCCTACACAACCCAATGAACCAACCTTAGTCACTGGGGACAGACACCAAAAACAACGGGAACTACGAACCTGCAGCCTGCAAAAAGGAGACCCCAAACACAGTAAGATAAGCAAAATGAGAAGAGAAAAACACACTGCAGATGAAGGAGCAAGATAAAAACCCACCAGACCTAACAAATGAAGAGGAAATAGGCAGTCTACCTGAAAAATAATTCAGAATAATGATAGTAAAGATGATCCAAAATCTTATAAATAGAATAGACAAAATGCAAGAAACATTTAACAAGGACCTAGAAGAACTAAAGATGAAACAAACAACAATGAACAACACAATAAATGAAATTAAAAATACTCTAGATGGGATCAATAGCAGAATAAATGAGGCAGAAGAATGGATAAGTGACCTGGAAGATAAAATAGTGGAAATAATTACTGCAGAGAAGAATAAAGAAAAAAGAATGAAAAGAACTGAGGACAGTCTCAGAGACCTCTGGGACAACATTAAATACACCAACATTCGAATTATAAGTGTTCCAGAAGAAGAAGAGAAAAAAAAAGGGACTGAGAAAATATTTGAAGATATTATAGTTGAAAATTCCCCTAATATGGGAAAGGAAATAGTTAATCATGTCCAGGAAGCAAACAGAGTCCCATACAGGATAAATCCAAGGAGAAACATGCCAAGACACATATGAATCAAACTGTCAAAAATTAAATACAAAGAAAGCATATTAAAAGCAGCAAGGGAAAAACAACAAATAACACACAAGGGAATTGCCATAAGGTTAACAGCTGATCTTTCAGCAGAAACTCTGCAAGCCAGAAGGGAGTGGCAGGACATATTTAAAGTGATGAAGGAGAAAAACCTGCAACCAAGCTTACTCTACCCAGCAAGGATCTCCTTTGGATTTGATGGAGAAATTAAAACCATTACAGACAAGCAAAAGCAGAGAGAGTTCGGCACCACCAAACCAGCTTTACAACAAATGCTAAAGGAACTTCTCTAGGCAAAAAACAAAAGAGAAGGAAAAGACCTATAATAATGAACCCAAAACAATTTAAAAAATGGGAATAGGAACATACATATTGATAATTACCTTAAATATAAATGGACTAAATGCTCCCACCAAAAGACATAGATTGGCTGAATGGATACAAAAACAAGAACCATATATATGCTGTCTACAAGAGACCCACTTCAGACCTAAAGACACATACAGACTGAAAGTAAGGGGATGTAAAAAGATATTTCATGCAAATGGAAACCAAAAGAAAGCTGGAGTAGCAATTCTCATATCAGGCAAAATAGACTTTAAAATAAAGACTATTAGAAGAGACAAAGAAGGACACTACATAATGATCAAGGGATCAATCCAAGAAGAATATATAACAATTGTAAATATTTATGCACCCAACATAGGAGCACCTCAATACAAAAGGCAAATACTAACAGTCATAAAAGGGGAAATCGACAGTAACACATTCATAGTTGGGGACTTTAACACCCCACATTCACCAATGGACAGATCATCCAAAATGAAAATAAATAAGGAAACACAAGCTTTAAATGATACATTAAACAAGATGAACTTAATTGATATTTATAGGACACTCCATCCAAAAATAACAAAATACACGTTTTTCTCAAGTGCTCATGGAACATTCTCCAGGATAGATCATATCTTGGGTCAGAAATCAAGCCTTGGTATATTTAAGAAAATTGAAATTATATCAAGTATCTTTTCTGACCACAGTGCTATAAGACTAAATATCAGTTACAGGAAAAGATCTGTAAAAAATACAAACACATGGAGGCTGAACAATACACTACTTAATAACACAGTGATCACTGAAGAATTCAAAGAGGAAATCAAAAAATACCTAGAAACAAATGACAATGGAGACACGATGACCCACAACCTATGGGATGCAGCAAAAGCAGTTCTAAGAGGGAAGTTTATAGCAATATAATCCTATCTTAAGAAACAGGAAACATCTCGAATAAACAACCTAACCTTGCACCTAAAGCAATTACAGAAAGAAGAACAAAAAAACCTCCCAAAGTTAGCAGAAGGAAAGAAATCATAAAAATCAGATCAGAAATAAATGAAAAAGAAATGAAGGAAACAATAGCAAAGACCAATAAAACTAAAAGGTGGTTCTTTGAGATAAACCAAATTGATAAACCATTAGCCAGACTCATCAAGAAAAAAAGGGAGAAGACTCACATCAGTAAAATTAGAAATGAAAAAGGAGAAGTAACAACTGACACTGCAGAAATACAAAAGATCATGAGAGATTACTACAAGCAACTCCAAGCCAATAAAATGGACAACCTGGAAGAAATGGACAAATTCTTAGAAATGCACAACCTGCCAAGACTGAATCAGGAAGAAATACAAAATATGAACAGATCAATCACAAGCACTGAAATTGAAACTGTGATTAAAAATCTTCCAACAAACTAAAGCTGAAGACCAGATGGCTTCATACGCGAATTCTAGCAAACATTTAGAGAAGAGGTAACACCTATCCTTCTCAAACTCTTCCAAAATATAGCAGAGGGAGGAACACTCCCAAATTCATTCTATGAGGCCACCATCACCTTGATACCAAAACCAGACAAGGATGTCACAAAGAAAGAAAACTACAGGCCAATATCACTGATGAATATAGATGCAAAAATCCTCAACAAAATACTAGCAAACAGAATCCAACAGCACATTAAAAGGATCATACACCATGATCAAGTGGGGTTTATTCCAGGAATGCAAGGATTCTTCAATATATGCAAATCAATCAATGTGATAAAGCATATTAACAAATTGAAGGAGAAAAAACATATGATCATCTCAATAGATGCAGAGAAAGCTTTTGACAAACTTCAAAACCCATTTATGATAAAAACCCTGCAGAAAGTAAGCATAGAGAGAACTTTCCTTAACATATTAAAGGCCATATATGACAAACCCACAGGCAACATTGTTCTCAATGGTGAAAAACTGAAAGTATTTCCACTAAGATCAGGAACAAGACAAGGTTGTCCACTCTCACCACTCTTATTCAACATAGTTTTGGAAGTTTTAGCTACAGCAATCAGAGAAGAAAAGGAAATAAAAACAATCCAAATCGGAAAGGAAGAAGTAAAGCTCTCACTGTTTGCAGATGACATGATACTCTACATAGAGAATCCCAAAGATGCTACCAGAAAACTACTAGAGCTAATCAATGAATTTGGTAAAGTTGCAGGATACAAAATTAATGCACAGAAATCTATGGCTTTCCTATTCACTAATGATGAAAAATCTGAAAGTGAAATCAAGAAAGCAGTCCCATTTACCATTGCAACAAAAAGAATAAAATATCTAGGAATAAACCTCCCTACGGAGACAAAAGACCTGTATGCAGAAAATTATAAGACACCGATGAAAAAATTAAAGATGATACAAATACATGGAGAGATACACTATGTTCTTGGATTGGAAGAATCAACATTGTGAAAAATGACTCTACTACCCAAAGCCATCTATAGATTCAATGCAATCCCTATCAAAATACCACTGGCATTTTTCACAGAACTAGAACAAAAAATTTCACAATTTGTATGGAAACACATAAGACCCCAAATAACCAAAACAATCTTGAGAACGAAAAACGGAGTAGGAGTAATCAGGCTCCCTGACTTCAGACTATACTACAATGCTACAGTAATCAAGACAGTATCGTACTAGCACAAAAATAGAAATATAGATCAATGGAACAGGATTGAAAGCACAGAAATAAACACACACACCTATGGTTAACTAACCTATGACAAAGACAGCAAGGATGTACAATGGAGAAAAGTCAGCCTCTTCAATAAATGGTGCTGGGAAAATAGGACAGCTACATTTAAGAGAATGAAATTAGAACACAACATAACACCATAGACAAAAGTAAACTGAAAATGGATTAAAGATCTAAATGTAAGGCCAGACACTATAAAACTCTTAGAGGAAAACATAGGAAGAACACACTTTGACATAAACCACAGCAAGATCTTGTTTGACCCACCTCCTAGAGTAATGGAAATAAATACAAAAATAAACAAATGGAACTTAAGGGAACTTAAAAGCTTTTGCACAACAAAGGAAATCATAACCAAGATGAAAAGACAAAGCTTAGGATGGGAGAAAATATTTGCAAAGGAATCAACAGTCAAAGGATTAATCTCCAAAATATATAAACAGGCCATGCAGCTCAATATCAAAACAACAAATAACCCAATCAAAAACTGATCAGAAGACCTAGATAGACATTTCTTGAAAGAAGACATACAGATGCCAAGAGGCACATGAAAAGCTGCTCAACATCACTAATTATTAGAGAAATGCAAATCAAAACTACTATGAGGTATCACCTCACACCAGTCCGAATGGCCATCATAAAAAAAATCTACAAGCAATAAATGCTGGAGAGGGTGGGGAGGAAAGGGCTCCCTCTTGCACTGTTGGTGGGCATGTAAACTGATACAGCTACTATGGAGAACAGTATGGAGGTTCCTTACATAAACTAAAAATAGAACTACCCTATGACCCAGCAATCCCACTACTGTGCACATACCCTGAGAATACCATAATTCAAAAAGGCACATGCACTCCAATGTTTATTGCAGCACTATCTACAATAGCTAAGTCGTGGAATCAACCTCTATGTCCATTGACAGATGAATGGATAAAGAGGATATGGTACATATATACAATGCAATATTACTCAGCCATATAAAAGAACAAAATTGGGTCATTTGTAGAGAAGTGGATGGACTTAGAGACTGTCATACAGAGTGAAGTAAGTCAGAAAGAGAAAAGTAAATATTGTATATTAACACAAACATGTGGAATCTAGAAAAATGTTTTGCAAGGCAGAAACAGAGACACAGATGTAGAGAACAAATGTATGGACACCAAGGGGGGAAGCAGGGGGTGGGGAGTGGGGGGTGGGATGAATTGGGAGATTGGGATTGACATATATACACTAACATGTATAAAATAGATAACTAATAAGAACCTGCTGTATAGCATAGGTAACTCTATTTCACTTAGCCGTACAGTAGAAACTAACACAACATTGTAAAACAACTATATCCCAATGAAAGAAAGAAAATGTACTGAAAAAGAAGTTACAACTGACACCACAGAAATACAAAGCATCTTAAGAGACTACCACAAGCAACTATACACAAATAAAATGGGCAATCTAGAAGAAATAGATAATTTCTTAGAAGGGTACAATCTCCCAAGGATGAATCAGGAAGAGATATAAAATATTAATAGAACAATTATAATTACTGAAATTGAATGTGTAATTTAAAACGCCCCAACAAAAAAGTCCATGATCAAATGATTTCACAGGTAAATTCTACCAAACAGTTAGAATAATCACCTATCCATCTGAAACCATTCTAAAAAAATTTCAGAGAAAAGAACACTTCTGAACTCTTTGTATGAGACCATCATCACTCTGATAATGAAAGCAGACCATGATATCACAAAAAGGAAAATTGTAGGCCAATAACATTGCTGAACATAGATGCAAAAACCTTCAAAAAAATATTAACAAACCGAATCTAACAATATATTTAAAAGATCATACACCACAATCAAGTGAGATTTATTCCAGGAATGTAAGAATTTTTCAATATCCACAAATCAATCTGTATGATATATCACATTAAAAAATTGAAGAATAAAAAACATGATCATCTCAAATACATCAAGTCCCCTACATACAAACCTTCATGTGAACTTTCAAAGATGTGAACATGCATTCACATGTCCAATCATGGAAGCTAGTTCACATGTCTTGTGTACATTGTCATGTGCGTGCATCCTCTACAAGTGGTTGTGCTTTAGTGTACTTTACTGTACAGTATTGTATATAGTACAGTAGTACAATATCTTTATTATAAGCCCAGGATGTTCAGAAGCAAGCATAAAGTAGCAGTGATGTAGCTGGTACTGCTAAGAAGCACCAGCTGTTGTACTGTACTACTGTACTTTTTGAGGTACTGTACTCAGTATGATGTATGATGAAAATATTTTCTTTATTTTTTGTGTTTGTTTTTTATTTATTTGTTTTATATAATATTTTTATGTATTATTTGAAAAGTATTATAAACCTATTACAGTACAGTACTATATAGCCAATTATGTTAGTTGGGTACCTAGGATAACTTTGTCAGACTTAAGAACAAATTGGACTTACGACGTGCTCTCAGAATGGAATTCGTTTGTATGTAGGGGACTTACTCTATATCATCTCATATGATCATCTCAATAAAAACCATATGATCATTTTGATAAAATTCAACATCCACTTAAGATAAAATCTCTTCAGAAAGTGGGCATACAGGGAATATACCTCAACATAATAAAGGCCATATATGACAAGCTGATAGTTAACATCACACTCAGTAGTGAAAAGCTGAAGGCATTACCTCTAAGATCAGGTATAAGACAAGGATGCCCACTCTTGCTACTTTAAGGCAACATGGTATTGGAAGTTCTAGCCACAGCAATCAGAGAGGAAACAGAAATAAAATGAATCTAAATTGGAAAAGAAGTAAAACTGTCACTGTTTACAGATGACATGATACTATATGGAGAAAATGATAAAGATGCTACTAGAAAACTACTAGAGCTCATCAATTAATTTGGTAAAGTCACAATATAGAAAGTTAATATACAGAAATCCATTGCATTTCTAAACACTGACAATGAAATATCAAAAAGAGAAATTAAGGAAACAATCCCATTTAGCATCACATCATAAAGAATAAAATGCCTAGGAATAAACCAACTTAAGGAGGCAAAAGACCTATATTCTGGAAACTATAAGATGCTGTTGAAACTAGTTGAAGACGACACAAACAGATGGAAGGATATACTATGTTCTTGGACTGGAAGAATCAATATTGTTAAAATAACCATACCCAAGGCAATCTACAGATTCAATAATGTCTATCAAATTACCAATGTCATTTCTCACACAGCCAGAACAAAAGATTTTTAAATTTATTTAGAAACACAAAAAAACACTGGATAGTCAAAACAATCTTGAGAAAGAGGAACAGAGCTAGAGGAATCAGGCTCCCTAACTTCAGACTATACCTCAAAGCTACAGTAACCAAACAATGTGTTACTGGAAGAAAAGTAGACACATAGATTAATGGAACAAGATAGAAAGCCCCAAAATAAACTGGCACGCCTATGATGAATTAATCTATGAAAAAGGAGGCAAGCATATACAGTAGAGAAAAAGATTGTTTCTTTAATAATTGGTGCTGGTAAAACTGGGCAGCAAATGTAAAACAGTGAGGTTGGAACATTCCCTCACACTGTATACAAAAAAAAAAAAAAAAAAAAAAAACCTCCAAATAGATTAAAGACCTAAATATAAGACTGGATGCTCTAAAACTCCTAGAGGAAAACATAGGCAGAACCCTCTTTGACATAAATCACAGCAATCTTTCTTTATATCCATCTTCTAAAGTAATGGAAACAAAAGCAAAATAAATGTGACCTAATTGAACTTAAAAGATTTTTCACAGAAAAGGAAACCATAAAATTATAAAGCAACCTACAGATTGGAAGAAAATGTTTGCAAACCATGAAAAAAACAAGGGATTAATTTCCAAAATATAAAAAAAATGGCTTATACAGATCAATATCAAAAAAACAAAAACCCAATCAAAAAAAGGGCAGAAGACCTAAATAGACATTTCTTCAAAGAAGACATACAGATGGGCAACAAGCACATAGATGCACAACATCGCTAATTACTAGAGAAATACAAATCAAAACTACAATGAGAAACCACCTCACACTTACCGGAATGGTCATCATCAAAAAGTCTACAAATAATAAAGGCTGAAGAGGGTGTGGGAAAAAGGGAACCCTCCTAACACTGTTGGTAAGTATGTAAATTGGTGCAGCCACTATGGAGAACTGTATGGAGGTTCTTTAAAACACTAATAATAGAGTTACCATATGATCATGCAATCCCATGCCTGGGCATATATCTGGAAAAGACAAAAATTGTAATTCAAAAAGATGTAAGTACCCCAATCTTCATAGCAACACTATTTACAATACAACAGCAAAGACATGGAGGCAATCTAAATATCCATCAACAGATGAATGCATAAAGAAGATATGTTGTGTGTATATATATGTATGTATACATATGTGTATATATGTATGTATACGTATGTGTATATATGTATGTGTGTTTGTATATATATATATAGATAGATATAAAATATATACACACAATGGAATATTACTCAGCTGTAAAAAAAAATTGAAATACTGCCATTTCCTGCAACATGGGTGGACCTAGAGATTATCATACTAAGTGAAGTAAATATCATATGATATCACTTGTATGTGAAGTCTAAAAAGAGTAGTACAAATGAACTTATTTACAAAACAGAAATAGACTCACAGGCATAGAAAGCAAACTTAATGTTACCAAATGGGAAAGGGTGGGGGAGGGATAGAGTGAAAATTTGGGATTAACAGATACTACTATATATAAAAGAGATAAATAACAAGGACCTACTGTATAGCACAGGCAACTATATTCAATAGCTCATAATAGCATATAATGGAAAAGAATCTGAAGAAGCAAATATATTCTTGTTCAGATTCTTTTCTATTGTAGGTTATTACAAGTAACTGAATATATATTTGTATATATATGTATGTATATATAAATACATTTATAATATATAATTTATAGTATTAATATATAATATATAATCATTTTGCTCTACACCTGAAACATTGTAAATCACTTATACTTCAAGTTATTTAATTAATTAAAATAATCAATATATTATTTTATTTAATAGGTGTTTTTAAAATCTACAACTACATTTAAAATTATAAGCAAATATGTAACTCAGTTTTTAAATTCAAACTTCTTTTGGGTCTTTTCATTTGAAACTTGGGCAGTCTCTTATATTTGATCAATTATAGCTACTTATTTAATAATACATAGCTAGGAAATGACAGAGAAGGGATTCAAGCATAGCTCTGTTTGAATTCAAAGAAGTTTCTATAAATTACATTGTTAAAATTTTGTATAACTTCCTAACAATACTAAGATAATTCAAAGTGTCGTCAAATCTAAGTTCATTTGCCTGATGCACAGTGAGGCTAAACGAACCGAAATGTTAGAGTTTTCAGCTGAAAAAGATTTATTGCAAGGGCCAAGCAAAGATAACAGGAGGCTCTTGCTCAAAAGACCTGAACTCCCTAATGGTTTTCAAGAAAGTGATTTAAAGGCAAAATTTGAAGTGAGGGCTGCAGGGTGTGTGACTTTATTCTGATTGGCTGGTGGTGAGGTAACAGGGTGGTATTCCAGGAATCTTGTGCTCATCCCAAAGTTACCATTCTCTACTTAGATGGGGACCTTAGTTCCTGTATAAGAGCTCAAAGTTATATTGTTATGTGTATGCCTTGAGAAGAAACTAAGACTCTGCTTTACCTACGCACTATTGTTTCCTGACTGCTTTCCCTTTGTTTCTGCATTTACTCACTTCCCTAATTAGTAGCTGTTTGAATCTGCCCTTTGGAACTCAGGGAGTGTCTAGGAGGCTGAAGCATTTTTCCTACAAACAAGAAATGGGGAACACAGAGGGACTTTTGTATCCGGAGGGTCCCCACAGGGTACTGTTCAGTTTCAAAAGGAGATTAGTGGTTACTGAAGTATTTGAGAGAGTCTTAATCATAGTATAAGAGCTGAGTATTGAAAAATAGGATTTTTATTGACAGAAAGAGCATTGTAATCAGAATGAGTGTCAAAAAATAATGTCGTTGCATTCCTAAAAATCTCTCCTATTAAAAAAAAATTTTTCTGCTTCGGTAAACTAATAGTAATACTCGTATATTATTATTACTTCTAAAAATGCCTTACATTTACTGAGAGTTTACAGTCTAGCACCATGCAAACCATATGGAAAAATGGTCTCATTCAATGTACATAAAAATCCTGAGGATTGCTACTGTTCTCATTCTAAGAAAGAAAAATTTGAAGCTAATGGGAGATTAAGTAATTTGCCTGAAAGCATAAAGAAAATAGCAGAACAGTAGTACAAACCCAAATGTATATAAATCCACTACCTGAGTTCACAAATTATAACATTCTGTTGCCTTAGTCTTTCGTTCCACTTTAAGGTCAAGAAAATCTTGAGAGAAAGAGAGATTCATGAAGATTGGAATTATCTAGAAAGGTTTTATGCTGGGACTATTGCGTTTGACTTTGGAAGATATGTACAATTTAGATATGCAAAAAGGATAAGGGAAATATGATAATGTAAATGTAACTATGTATGATCTGTGTATATATAACCATGTTCATACAAATTGACTAGCAAATAATGAAAAAATGATTTGACATTATTAATTCTTTGGAATTTTCTTGGGCTGAAAGTTTTCCTTGAACAACTAAGAGTACATAGAAGCTGAGTTACAATGATTTGTCAAGGGTTCAAGGAACAAATATCCATAATACATTACCCCAAAGAGAGTAATAAACGACCTTGCCCTGAGTTGGCACAACCCATTGGATTATTAAAATTATAATCTGGCTCTTATATCTCTATATTCTGAATGTTCACAAATAAATTGTTTCTAATGTGAAGTCAGAATTTACAAATATGGTGTCATGTTCTATGAAACTTCCCTGAGGTTTGAGAAAATCTAGGAAAAATTAGCTATTGAGTTGCTCTTTTCTTCCTCTTCCAGACTCACTAATCACAGTTGCCCATGAAATGCTTTAAGCAGAACTAAATAGTGCTTAATGTAACTATGAATGTAGACATTTCACATGTATTCCTCACTCAGGCTGTGTACTCCATTGTTCTCTCTGTCCATCCTTTGTAAAATTTTTAGAAATTATAAACTAAAAAAAAAAAAATTTAACTTAAAATAGCAAAAATTTTCTTTGTTATTTCAATTGGAAACATAATTTTTATTACCCTTGAAATTAGTGTTCAGAAGTGCATTTAAAATCACACAGGACAAATGTAATTTGTACCAACCCATGTAAAAATCCTCATTTTATTCTACTCATTTTGACATCCCCTTGATGCTTCTTCCACACCTTTATTCCTAGAATTATCCTTGCCCTCACTTCTCCCTCACCACCCTCCGCCTGTCCATTTCTTCCCACTGATCAATGCCCAGCTCAGGTTCCATTTCTTGCCTGAAGACTTCCCTCACCACTCCAGCCCTCATTATCTTCACTTTCCTTTCAGTTTCTTTAATATTTTGAGTAATATGTACATGTGTTACCAAACTCAGGTTCGGCTGCTCGCTGCTCAAGTCAATACTCGAGACAAATGTTCGTTGGAGAAGAAACGTTGCTTTATTCAGGAGGCTGCAACCTGGGCAGAAGGTGAAATCACATCCAAGAACCAACTCCAAAGATTCTGCTTGACCATGAAAGATTTTAAAGTGAGAAAGGGGAAGCTAATCACAGTTAATCATTTGGGGAGGTGTTCAAAGCCTTCATTATCTGCCAGTGTGTTCAGGCTTTCTTCTGATTGATTGGTGATGAGGTAACAGGGCAGTGGTTCAGGACCCTTGTGCTAAGCCTGAAGTTACTCTTCTCCACCTGGGTAGGGGACTTAGCTCCTGCAGAAGAACTAAAAAATATTGTTATGTTTATCCCTTGAGGAGGAACCAGGCCTCTGCTTTATTGCTGCACTATTGTTTTTTGATTGCTCCTACTTTGTTTCTGCATTCCCTCACTTTTCTGATTGGCAACTGTTTGAATCTGTCCTTTGGAACTCAGGGAAGGTCTAGGAGGCTGAATGAAGCCTATTTCCTACAAACAAGAAACAGAAGATACGGAAAGTATTTGTACCCAAGAGGACCACTTAGGGTCCTGCTAGCTTTCACATAGATCACAAAATTAATTCTATTTATGGTGTTTGAATCTGCACAGCATTTGCTTGGTAAAGCACTAATATTTAGAACCAAAGGAATAGGACTTAACTATTTCAAATACAAGCATCTATAGACTTTGTAAATGCAAATGGAGTTCCTGGAATATCCTGGTTTTTCCACTAGCCTATGCTTGATCATATGTGACTGTATCCATCAATAATTGCCCTCTGATTTTACCTTTCTGCAGTTTTTGGCTCCTTATTTTTTCCTTTTCCAGGCTCCCTAGAAATGATCTTGCCTGTTCTATCTCTGACCCTTTACTTTTTCCCCAGGAGATATAAGATTCCACTCCCCAATGTCTATGCTCTTTTGTCATTGAAGCACTTAGATTTTCTTAGAGGTCATATTGTGCTTGCCTTAAAACCAAAATTGTGAGAGCTTATTTACTTTTCATTTCCCATGACTCACCCTATGAACACTGACCTCCAGAAATTTTAGAATATTTTTAGAACATTTATACCCTGTATGGTGTTTTGTATGCTATTCTTTTGTGTATCTAAATTGTCTTCTGCTTATATAGTACTGTTATATTACATATATGTATTATGTATGTATCTATCTATCAACTATCTATCATCTATCTTTGATCTTCTATCATCTATCTATCATATATCATCTATTACCTAGCCAGCCAGGCAACCATGTATATGAATAAATAAGAAATTACATGTGATAAATATCTACATTAAAAAATGGATAATCTTTCTTCTTGTTGTGTGGTGTGACAATTAATTAGAGATAACTGAGTAACACATTACATAGTGCTCAAGACTTGGAATACATCAGGTACTCAAAAAATATTTTTACCCAACAATACATGGACAATAATTTCTAATTGTTAATGTTAGTAATAATCTATAGGAGCAAAAGACATTTTTTGAGCAGCCCAACTTAATGTCTGTTGAATTAATAGTTAAATGATCACCTTCCATACTCTTAGGGCTGATCCAATCCTTTGAATTCAGAAAAAAATCAGTATTGAACATACAAAGAAACTACATTTTGTTGTGTTTCAAAAGGTATTGAAAAATTAATGTTTTTCTGAAAATTAAAGCTAACATTGAATGTATTTGAAAGGTGTTGTAATATTTATTTCATTCACAATTACAAAAGAAAAGCTTACTCATGAGGGGAAAAATGCCAAGAATAGAATAATGCAAACAAGAGAAAAATTACCCATTGCTCCACAACCAAAAGTCAAACAGTAGAAGTCCATCATTTCTAGCTCTGCCCTGTCAAACCTCTGCTTGCAACTATACCTGGAATGATTTCATTTAAATTTGCATAACTCTCCTTGCCCTTGCTTGTCCTATAGGATGTGTGATAAGAAGTATGTAAAATAACTGAAGAGCAAAGAGCAAGAGAGAGAGGAGAATCAAGAGAACAGAAATCCGCCCAAATCAGAACTAGTTTATATGCACTAGTACATTTTCATACACAACTATCAACATTTATCAATAATCCAGCTCAATTCTACCATCTCTGATGCCTGAAAAATCACAAGGAATATGGTGACAGATGTGTGAAGCATAGACCTGACCTTCAGAATATATGCCACTGAGGCTCTCAGGGAAAGATCCAAGAGGCTACTATGGGTGGTGACCAGTCAAAGTAAACAAAAGAAAAAGCTCAAAACTCAAAGGCTTTCTTTCCCTTGCTTTCAGTGGAGAGAAGGCACAAATCCACATCTGTCCTTCTCAGCATTATAAAGAAAAACATTCACTGAGAGATGATGCTTCTAATCCAGGAATGTAGATATTGAAGCACAGTTTTCAAATAAGTAGGAAAGAGAGAGATTTGTATTCTTCTGAGATGTAGAAACTGGAAGGAATATGTAGAAAGCACAATTTATAGAGTTAATGTTTATTACACCACACATACCAGAATGCATAACAGAGAAATTCCACAAGTCAGTTAGTCTTACTATTTTTATATTTCTTTATATATTTGTCGTATTTTCTGAATATTTGAATTTTTTTCAATTTGAAAACACTTTCACAGATTTTATTTTAGTGAAGCAAACAGTAAAGATAATTTTCACTGTAGGTCAGTCATTTATGAGTTGATAACCTTGATCAAGATATTTACTATGGCTGTGCCTCAGTCACCTTATATGAAAATAGGGATGAAAAGAGTACCACCTAGGGACTTCCCTGGTGGCACATTGGTTAAGAATCTGTTTGCCAATGCAGGGGACATGGGTTCGAGACCTGGTCTGGGGAGATCCCACATGCCACAGAGCAACTAAGCCCATGCACAACAACTACTGATCCTGTGCTCTAGAGCCCACAAACCACAACTACAGAGCCTGCATGCCACAACTACTGAGCCTGCACACCGCAACTACGGAAGCTTGTGTGCCTAGAGCCTGTGCTCCACAAGAGAAGTCACCACAATGAGAAGACCATGCACCACAAGGAAGAGTAGCCCCCGGTCACTGTAACTAGAGAAAGCCCACGTGCAGTAAGAAAGACCCAATGCAGCCAAAAATAAAAATAAATAAGTTTATTAAAAAAAGTGTACCACCTAAAGTTGTGAGAATTGAATTTTATATATATATATATATATATATATATATATATAGCATTTAGAACATTACACAAGCTACACCACAAGTGCTCAATAATTTTTGGCTATTTTAAAGTCTCATAACATAGTTAAGTTGGCTATTTTCCCCATTTCATGGATGAGGAATCAAAAGTGCATAGACATTAAGTAACCTGATTAAGGTTACAGACTAGTCAATGGGAAAGTCAGAGGTGCTCTTCACACAATATTACCTTTGGACTCACATAGGTATTAACTAATAATCTTAGTTATACTATTTCCAAATCACAGACTTCTCCCTTCCTAGAACCTCTATTACTCTTACTTTTTCACTAACACTTTTGTGTATTTTTATTTCTATTTAACAGATTATAAGCTCTGAAGGATAAAAATAGTATGTATATTTCTACTACATCTTTCACAGATCCTAATATAATACTGTAAAAGAAAAATTGCAGCAAGCATTTGTTAAAAATGGAAAGGAAGACTTTATTGTCCAGGACTTGAAATCAAGACTACTACAATAAGGGAGAGTTGAACTTAATTCCACTGAACTAAAATGTAGACGATTTTTAAATACTGGAGTGAGATAACGGGGAAAAAAAAAACACTGAAGAATGTTTGATCAGTTTGGTTAGGCCTTCTATGTTTGCTAATTGTCACTTATTGAAGTTAGATTCCTACCTTTTCACAGAGATTGGGAGGTAGGAGCCCTATCAGTCTTACTGGTTATATTTCCAAGGGATAACTCACAGGTCCTGAAGAATGACATTCCTGAGTTGTAGAAGATTTACATGTTAAAGAAGTAGAGTATAGATATACAATTGCAAATTTTCTAAAGTAGATGCTCTAATCCTTTATCAATTTATTTTTTTGGAATCCAAAAAGATATTAGCCAAATATCTTATTTTTACAATGTGTAATAGTTGTATTAATATTTTTTGTGGGGGTGGAGGTTATGCAGAAAAGTCAAAAATAATTTATAGTCAGTCAATGAGTTTAATGAATCATAACCAATACCTGTTTAGGAGGATTATTTTTTCAGGGCTGTAACTGATGGGAAGTCAAATATATTGCTTTTGTGTGTGTGTGTGTGTGTGTTGTCTTTGCCCATTTTCTGAAGGAAGTGCTCAAAAGCATTAAGATGCTCACAAAATAGCTAAGGAAAATACATGCAATACAAAAATAGCTATTCCGATTTAGGCATTTGGAATGTTTAAGTCTATTTGGAGTTTTTAAAGTCTAGGACCCAAGAGAAGGTATACAGGCATCAAGTGGGGAGTGAAAGGGCTGGCAATGGTGACTAGAGAGTCACTAGCATGGTGCTGATGATAGAAATTCTATAATTGAATGCTTCTAAAAATCTGAGGTAACTCCATGTACAGATGTCATTTTTATTTCAAAATATATTTAAAGTGTTCAAGTGTTCATTTGGTCTTTCTTATGTGTCAGTTTTAATCAGTGACAGTATTTTAGAAAAGGTGCCTATACAAAGTTTAGTCGATACACATATATAAGCAATCATTAGTCATCACATGTTAAGATATTTTACAGAGTTAATAGATCAAAAGAAGAGAAGAAATAACTGACAGTAAGATTTCCAAGGGTTAACTAAAATTTTCGGTTCCTTTGATAGATGGAACATCTTCATCTGGAGCTGCCATATTTTTTGTAGAATTTTTTCTTCTTGTGTCACTATGAGAGAGGAAATGAACACATAATTCCTGTTCTGACTGCTGGAGGGAGAAATGCTGACCTAACTAAGGGGCTAATGACATGATTTTAGAGTACATGTATACCTCAGCCCCTTTCTGTGTCCTTTTGTTCTAAAAGCACAGAAGCTAGCCACAGACAGCATTAGGGCTTTTTTTTTTTTTTAAATTGAATGAAAGATTCTTTAAAATCTATAGTGCTTTACAATTTTCAAAAGTTTTACACACAAGATTTTATATAATCCCATGATAACTCTTTTTTTCCCCTTCCCCTAAATTGCCCTCCCCCTTCTCTCTCCCCCTGGGTAACCACTAGCTTGTTCTCTATATCTGTAAGTCTGCTTCATTTTTTGTTTTATTCACCAGTTTGTTGTAAGTCTGCTTCATTTTTTGTTTTATTCATCAGTTTGTTGCTAGACTATAATATGTTATTATTTCTATATTCTAGCTTTTCATGTGTATAGTGAACTTAATCTATTTTTCTTATTGAAATATAGTTATTTACAATATTATGTTAGTTTCAGATGCACACCATAGTGATTTAGTATTTTTGCAGATTATATTCCATTACAGGTTATCACAAGATAATGGGTATAATTCCCAGTGCTATACAATATATCCTTTTTGCTTATCTATTTTTATATATAGTAGTTTGTATTTGTTAATCCCATACTCCTAATTTGCCCCTCACCCTTCCTCTCCCTTTTGGCAACCACAAGTTTGATTTCTATATCCGTAAGTCTTTTTCTGATTTGCATATACAATTATTTGTATTATTTTTTAGGTTCCACATATAAATGATATCATAGAGTATTTCTCTTTGTTTGACTTATTTCACTGAGCACAATACTCTCTAGGTCCATCTATGTTGCTGTAAATGACACTATTTCATTCCTTTTTATGGATGAGTAATATTCTACTGTGTATGTGTGTATACACACACACACACACACACACTCACACACACACACCACTTCTTTTACATGTAGACGTCCAGTTTTCCCAACACAACTTATTAAAAAGACAGTGTTTTCTCCATTGTATATTGTTGCATACTTTGTCACAAATTAATTGACCATAGGTGTGTGGATTCATTTCTGGGCCCTCTATTTTCTTCCTTTGATCTATGTGTCTGTTTTTGTGCCAATACCATATAGTTTTGCTTACTGTACCTTCCTAGTACAGTCTGATCTGAGGGGGTTATACCTCTAACTGTGTTCATTTTTTCTGTGTTCCCTGGCAATTTGGGGACTTTTTGCAGCTCCATATAAATTTTAGGATTATTCATTCTATTCTGTGAAAAATGCCCTAGATATTTTGATGGGGATTGCATTAAATCTGTAGATTGCTTTGGATAGTATGGCAATTTTAGCAATATTTATTCTTCCAATCCAAGAGCACAGGATATCTTTCCATTTCTTTGAATCATCTTCAATTTCCTTCATCAGTGTTTTATAGCTTTCAGAGTATAGGTCTTTCATCTCCTTAGTTTATTCCTAGGTATTTTTTGATGCAATTTAAATGGGATCATTTTCTTAACTTTCTCTTTCTGATAGTTCATTATTAGTGTATAGGAATTCAACAAATTTCTGCATATTAATCTTGTATCCTATGACATTGTTGAATTCATTTACTAGTGTTAATAGATTTTGTGTGGAGCTTTAGGGTTTTCTATATAGAGTATCATGTCATTTGTAAATACTAACAATTTTACTCCTTCCCTTCCAATTTGTATATTTTTAATTCTTTTTTTGTCTGGTTGCTGTGGCTAGGAATGCCAATACAATGTCAAATAGAAGCAATGAAAGTAAGCATCCTTGTCTTGTTCCTGAATTTAGTGGAAAGACTTTCAGCCTTGTAACATTGAGTATTATGTTAACTGTGAGTTTTTCATAAATTGCCTTTATTATGTTCAGATGTGTTCCATCTATACCTGCTATGATGAACATCGTTCTCATAAATTGATGTTGAATTTTGTCAAATACTTTTTCTACATCTATTCAGATGGTCATGTGATTTTTGTCTTTCCTTTTGTTATTAGCATTGATGATTTGCATATGTTGAATCATCCTTGTGATCCTGAAATAAATCTAACTTGATCATGGTGCATGATTCTTTTTATGTATTGTTGGATTTGTTTTGCTAATGTTTTGTTGAGAATTTTTGCATCTATATCCATCAAGGCAAGATATTAACCTGTTATTTTTTTTGTAGTGTTTTTGTCCAGTTTTGGTACCAGGGTAATGGTGACCTCATAGAATAAATTTGGGAGTGTTCTCTCCTTTTCAATTTTTTGTAATAGCTTGAGAAAGCTAAGTTCTTTATATATTTGGTGAATTCCCCTGTGAAGCTGTTCAGTCCTGGGTTTTTGTTAAGTGGGAGGTTTATTATTATTATTATCATTATTAATATTATAGATTAATTTCATTTCAAGTTATAGGTCTGTTCAAATTGTTTGTTTCTTCTTGAATCAGACTTGGCAGGCTTTATCTTTCTAGAAATTTGTCTATTTCTTCTAGGTTGTCCAATTTGTTAGCATATTACCATTCACAGTATTCTTTTATAACATTTTATATCTCTCTGGTATTAGTTGTTATTTCTCCTTTTGTTTCTTTGGGTCCTATCCCTTTTCTTCTTGATGAACCTGGCTAAAGTTTTATTAATTTTATTTATTAAAAAACGAGTGCTTGATTTTCTTCATCTTTTCTATGGTTTGTTTGTTTCTATTTTAGTTCTTTCCTCCCTGATTTCTATTATTTCCTTCCTACTGCTGATTTTGAGCTTTGTTTTTGTTTTGTTTTGTTTTTCTTTCTAATTCTTTTTGGTGGTAGGTTAGGTTGTTTATTTGAGATTTTTCTTGTTTCTTGAGGAAGGGCTGTATCACTATGAACTTCCTGCTTTGAACTGCTTTTGCTGCATCCCATAGATTTTGGAAAGTTATGTTTTAATTTTCATTTGTCTCAAAGTATTTTCTGATTTCCTCTTTGATTTCATCATACCCATTGGTGTTTAGTAGTATGTTTTTTAGTCTCCACATGTTTGTTCTTTTCCTGTTATTCTTTCTGTTGTTGATTTCTACTTTCCTACCATTGTTGTTGGAAAAAATGCTTGATGTAATTTCTATACTCATAAATTTCTTGAAGCTTTTTTTGTGACCTACTGTGTGATCTATCCTGGAGAAAGTTCCATGTGCACTTGGAAAAATTGTGTATCTTGCTTTTTTTGGATATAACATCCTGTAGATATTAATTAAGTCCAACTGCTCTATTGTGTCATTTAGGACCTCTTTTGCCCTATTAATTTTCTGTCTGGATGATCACTTCAGTGATGTTGGTGGGGTGTTAAAATCTCCTACTATTATTGTATTATTGTCAATTTCTCACTTTATCTCTGTTAATATTTGCTTTATATATTTAGGTGTCCCCATATTGGGTCCCTATATGTTAATGACTGTAAGTTTTTTTTGTATTGATTCCTTTATCATTATGTAATTCCCTTCTTTATCTTTCATTATAGCCTTTGTTTTAAAGTCTATTTTGTCTCATATGAGTAACTAGAAACCACTGCTTTCTGGTCGCTTTTATTTGCATGAAATATATTTTTCCATCTCCTCATTTTCACTCTGTGTGAAATATATTTTTCCATCTCCTCATTTTCACTCTGTGTGAAAGTTTCTCACCCTGAAGTTAGTCTATTCTTGGGAGCATATTGAATAGCCTTGTGGGTTTTTGGTTTTTTTTTTTTTTTTGCGGTACGTGGGCTTCTCACTATTGTGGCCTCTCCTGTTACAGAGCACAGGCTCCAGACACGCAGGCTCAGCGGCCATGGCTCACGGGCCCAGCCACTCTGTGGCATGTGGGATCTTCCCGGACCAGGTCACGAACCCGTGTCCCCTGCATTGGCAGGCAGACTCCTAACCACTGCACCACGAGGGAAGCCCCACCCTAAATCTTTTGATTGGAGCATTTAGTCCATTGACATTTACAGTAATTATTGATAGGCATATACTTATTGCCATTTTATTCCTTGTTTTCTAGTTGTTTTTGTAGTTCTTCTTTGTTCATTTCTTCTATTTGTTTCTGCCTTTGTGTTTTGATGATTTTCTTTTGTAGTGTGCTTGAGTTCCTTACATTTTGGTTTTTGTGTATCTATTGTGTTTTTAATTTGTGGTTACAATGGAGTTCATATATGTTGACCTGTAATTACCTCTGCTTACCTTAAACTAATAATCATTCAAGTTCAAACACATTCTAAAAGAGCTACATTTTTTATCCCCTTCCCCCACATTTTGTGAGTTTGATGTCATATTTTAAGCTGCATGCTTATTCTTTTCCTGCTTATTGTAGTTATAATCACTTTTATTTTGTGGTACACGGGCCTCTCACTGCTGTGGCCTCTCCCGCTGCGGAGCACAGGCTCTGGACGTGCAGGCTCAGTGGCCATGGCTCATGGGCCCAGCCGCTCCACAGTATGTGGAATGTTCCTGGACTGGGGCACGAACCCTTGTCCCCTGCATCAGCAGGTGGACTCTCAACCACTGTGCCACCAGGGAAGCCCTATAATCACTTTTATAATTTTTGATTGGTTTTTAATCTATGTACTGACCTATTCAAGTGATCTTTGATCCTTTTATATATATTTGCTTTTCCTATTGGAATTTTCCCTTTTCTATAGATTCTTACTTCTTTTCCATTTAGAGCAGACCCTTTAAATTTTCTTTTAGGGCAGGTTTAGTATTGCTCAATTGCTTTAGGTTTTGCTTCTCTGAGAAATTTTTTCTCTCTCCTTCTATTCTAAATGATAATCTCACTGGGTAGATTATTCTAGGTTGCAGGTTTTTCTCTTTCAGGACTTTGAATATATCATGCCACTTCCTTCTGTCCTGCAAAGTTTCTGCAGAGAAAGCAGCTGATTTTTTTATTGGGGTTCTCTTGTATTTGACTCTTTGTTTTTCTCTTGCCACTTTTAGAAATCTCTTTATCTTTAACTTATGCCTTTTAAATTGTTATGTCTTGATGTGAGTCTGTTTGTGTTCATTTTGTTTGCGACCCTCTGTTCTTCCTGTACCTTGATATCTCTTTCTTTCTTTAGGTTTGGGAAGTTTTCAGCCATCACTTTTCAAATCCATTTTCCATCTCCTTCTCTCACTCTTCTCCTTCTGGAACCCCTCTAATGCAAATGTTGGCAAGTTTTATGTTATTCTATAGGTCTCATACATTGCTTTTTTTTTTTTTTTGTCTTTCTGTCTGCTGTTCTGATTGGGTGAGTTCCATTATTTTATCTTACAGATCATTATGCATTCTTCTGTGTCATTTAGTCTGCTATTCATTGTTTCTAACATGTTTTAACTCAGAAATTGAATTATACATTTTTGATTGGGTCTTCTTTATACTTTCTAGTTCCTTGTTCAAATAATTTGTGCTTAGATTGATTCACTTTCTTAGTTCATTTAGCATTTGTATTGCCATCTTTTTTAACTCATTGTCTGATAAGCTGATTATCCCTGTTTCATTATTTTTTAATTTATTTTTTTAAATTTTTTTTGAAGTATCATTGATTTACAATGTGTTTCACTATTTTTTTTTCAGAAGCTTTCTCTTTCTCTTAAGAGTAGTTCCTCAGCCTTTTTATTTTACTTAACTTTCTCTTCTTTATGAATTTAGGTGGAACAGTAATCTACTGTGGTCTTGAAGGGGTGTTATTATATGAGAGCATCCCTATGTAGACTGTGCATGCCCAGTGCCTTTGGTGTGACAGCTGGGTTCGATGTGGACTCCAGCCACAACTTTCCTCAGGATTCACTGGCCGCTATCACCCGGATGGGATGTGTGGCTGATATTAGTGGAACTGGAGCCTGAGCAGGGCTGGGAATGGGACTTTTCCTCTTCCCAGTGGCAGTTGCTGTCCTGTCAAGGGCATGATTTGCTCCCAAGTTGCTTGAGTGAAAGTCCTTAGTTTCAGGCTTGAGTTGGCTCTGTTCCCTGTGTGTGTTCCATGTGTGTGTTCTTTCTCCCTGTTCTGGGGAATTTGCCCCAAAGGAGGGGAGTGCTTAAATAAGTGGGGCTCTTGTGCTTACAGAGGTCTGATGTGCTACCCGTGTTGGCATCTGTGGTTCTGTTCCAATGAAGCCTACAGTTGTGTCATTTTGTCTGTTGTGGTCACCCCAGATCTAGTGAAATGTTATGGTGTGGAGTGAACACAGTCAGTGTGTTCACTTGGCTGACACTGGATATTGCAGGATTGTGGTTGTGGGAATTGAAGTGGCTAGGCTTCTGTCAGAAGTCTGGGCTTCTGTGACACTGTTTGATTAATCACAAACAATGGCCATTGCTGTCCCACCTGGGCCATGCTCCAGGCCTCTGGGTTGCCTCTGTGTCTTTAGGTTGAGTTTTTTCCCCAGGACCTGCCTGCCCTAGATCCAGTGCCAAGCTGTGGGAAGGACTGAGTGGTGCCAGGGTGTTCACTCAGCTCAGATTGGGGAGCACAGCCAGGTGGCAGCCACTAGGGTAGACCTCTCTCCTCCTTGTCTGGTGTCAAGCCAGGACCTGTGCACTCCTCCTGAGTGGAGTCTAGGCTTCTCAGGCCTTTCTACCTGTCTCAGTAGTTCTCCAAGCAGCTAAGGGGATTTTCTCCTCCATCTAGGACCCCAGGACTTGGGTGCCCAGTCTGTGGCTCAACCTGCTCACTTTCCAGGGTGAATCTCTATCCATGTGGTCTCCTTTTTCCTCTTAATTCCCTCCCCAGCCGCAGGTCCTGACCTAAAGCATTTCTTCCCAATTACATGGGAGTCTTTTTTTCAGCCTTGATTTTATAGGATTTCTTCTGTCAGTTTTCAGTTATTTTCCTGTGAAAATTGTTCTACATGTGGATGTATTTTCAATGTGCTTGTCAGGGGAGGTGAGCTCCACATTCTCTTAGGATATGGATAGGATATCTTGATTCCCTTCCATGAACTTAATCTTATAGTGCTTACGTAATGATTAGATACTGCTGCTGTCAAGGATATTATTTTAGGAGAAAGTAGCCAGCCTCTTCAATGGGGTAAATTGTGAAAATTCAATTTCTGTTAACAGTGTATTGTATAGAGAGAATAAGACTATGGAGTAAGGCTATGTTTCTAAAATCTCTAACAAATCAGAAATTGTGGGTGACCTCCAGCTAAATGACAGTATGAATTTTCCCAATGATTTTCATCATGTTGAACCCTATACTTAGTTCACAGGCAATTTTACTTGACCTAACAGCAACATTTTCCAGTGATTACTTTTTTTTTTCCCTTGAAATTTGAAGCTTTTCTCACTTGGCTTCCAGTAGTCCACATTCTCTATATTGTCTTTCTATTTTATTAGCCACAACCTCTAAGTCTCATTTGTTGGTGTCCCTTCCATTTCCTAGTCTGAAAATTCCTAAGGATTTACTTATTTTCAAACATCCAGGACCATGGCTTAAATGCTGTCTACATGCTGTTGTATCCTATGTTTATGTCTGTAATCTTATTTTCTCTTTCTTTAAAATCCAGACATGTGTTTCCAACTATCAGATTGATGTCTCTTTTTCTCCATTGGAATAATTAATAAATCATCTCAAACATAAAGGTTCCTGAACACAATTTTTAATTTTCCCTACTCCAAAATTTTTCCTTCCACCTCAGGAAATATTACACCATTCATCCAATTAAGCAGGCCACAAAACTAGCAGCAATATTTTTTTTCTTTCCTTTTCTTATACCCATATGCAATCTGTGAGGCAATATCTTCAAAGTATATCCCAAATCTGACCATTTCCTTTCAAAGTTTCTACCACCCTGATCCAAACCACTACTGTGTATTTTCAAAACACTTCAGAAAATTCATCTTGTTTTCTTTTTCCTCTACCTAAGACACCCTAAGGTCTATTCACATACATATTGATCTTTCTGAAAATGTAACTCAGATAATGTCACTCCCCTTCTTAATCCCCTCCCATAGCTTCTTGTCACACTTAAGCTCCTTCATAGGACTTATGTGTGCTATTTTTTGTACTGCAACAATTGAGAGTGTAGAGTCCTTAGGTTTGAATCGAGACTCTTCTTTGGAACTTTTGGAAAATTGTTAAGACTTTCTGAGCCTCATTGCCTTGTCTATAAATGGGCATGATAATAGTAATAGCTCATAAAGTTGTTAGTTTTGAGAATAAAATAAGTTATTTGTTAAGAATCCCTTAAACTATCATTTTCTAGTTTTGTATAATTTTCAATGAATACAGAGAGTTAGTTTGTAGTACCCAGTGGAGGTGGTGATGTTGCCATGAGCTGGTGAGTTCCATGAAAATAAAGACTGGGTTTGTCTTGTACACTCTGTGTCCAGAGCCAACTGTAGGGTTAGCACATATTAGGGGACCAGTAAGGAATTGCTGAAAGAATGAAATAATCTAATAAAATTGACGTCTTTCCTTACTCTCAGCTCTTTTTCTCCTTTTGTTTTTTCCAGCTGTTTATATATTTTCATTTTCCTAAGACCTGGAAATAATTATTTTCACAATCTATTCTTCCTAATAGAGTTCTTCCTTTCTGTTCATGTCCTTTCCCTTCCCTGATTTTCATTAGACCCACAATCCAGAGCACTGGAAGCTATCCATTTTATTAGCAGAATAATCTGAACACATTTTTGAGCTTTTAAAAGATCTTTCATGTTCTCATCACATCAATTTATTGCCTTAAATGTTATTCTTACCATATTTATTTCTCTACTGAATAGTGCTGGGGGAAAAAAGAAAGTGTGTGTATGTGTGTGATTGACCTTATTAGGGATGGAGCTGTTCCAACAAGCTGGGAGTGGTGGCAATGAACAGAATTCTCAGGCAATCTGTGATAAACACTTAGTGTATGTAACAAATAAACTTTTGTCATTTTATGCTCCTGAGATTTGGAGTCTGTGTTACTTCAACATAACCTAAACTATCTTGACTTAGATAAAATGATTTTCTCAAAATATGTCATTGTCTACTTCTCTTGTTCCTTATGCAATGAGAAAAAATATAAATGACAGGATGCTATGTGCTCAAAAACATAATAAAATTTGAAGTCTCAATCTCTGCTATCATATTTTTACATATAAACTTAGTAGAAAAACATACATATAAGCATGGTGAGTTTTGTGCTTCTGTTAGTGCACATTAAAGATCATGAAAGTTTAGAATCTACTCTAAGACTCTTATTCAAAAGATATTTTACTTGTGGGAAAACTAAGATAACATACCTAGCTAGAAATCTAGTTTTCCTTCTAATATTTCATACTAATATTGATATTAAAAATGAATAAACAAATGGAGTAAGGCTATATGTCCGTGATGTCAAATTATTCATTTAGTTTGGTTAAAGAAATTCTAGTCAATCTTAATACTTGATACGATGTAGAAAAAATGTCTGGTTAACTGATTAAGAAGATGTATTTCTACCACATAGATACTGCCTAGGGAAGATATAATTGTGTTGTTTCTGTGCCTTAATGTTTAGCTGAGGCCGAGTCTTTCACAGAAAATGGACTGATACTGTCAATTTGTGGAGTAGGAGGAGAGCATGCTACTCTACAAGGAAAAAAAGAAGAAAAGCCTCTTTCTGGCTTCTTCTAGATATTTTCTCTACAGTCAAATTATTAGACACTGTCTGAAAAAAATCATGCAACTAAGTCACCCATGCAGTTAGACGAAGGGGAAAATAAAACAAACTAAAATTAAAAAAAAACATTGAGTTTACCATTTACAGGTATAGATGTTAAAATAAAATTGGTCTTAAATTGTAACTTGAGAGAAAACATTCTGTAAATGGTTTGAATTGCTGTCATTAAGTTCTGTAAGTTTCATGGGCTTGGAAATATTTTTTAACTTTGTTTAAAGGAAGTGCTAACCTATAGACTCTTAGTGAAACTGACTAATTGCTTTTCACAACATTGGTAAAATTGTCAATTCCATTACTTTCTCATTTATGCCAGGTCCAACAGTTTCTACAAACTTTTTTGTGTTGCCTTTAGAATTTAGAGTAAAACCAAGTAAAATGAAATAGGGAGATATTTTCCTGTGAGCCTTTTAAAATAATACAGTAAGTCTCCTACATATGAACCTTCAAGTTGAGAACTTCACAGATGCGAACATAACTTCCATCAACATCAGGCATGAGTGAAATTGCAGCTTGCCCTCCATCTCCTGTTGCTGATGATCCTTCAGCTCTACCATCTCTGACCTCCTCTCCCTCCTCCAGTCAGTAACTCTTCTTGCCTGTTCACTCGATGCCAGCCCCTGTATGCCAGCTGTTGTACTGTACTACTGTACTTTTCAAGGTACTGTACTGTAAGACTAAAAATGTTTTCTTTATTTATTGTGTTTGTTTTTATGTATTATTTGTGTGAAAAGTATTATAAACCTATTACAGTACAGTACTATATAGCCGATTGTGTTAGTGGGGTAACTAGGCTAGATTTGTTGGACTTGCGAACAAATTGGACTTAACGAATGCACTCTCTGAATGGAATTCATTCATATATAGGAGACTTACTATAATTATTTTAAAGAATAAGATAGAGAAATAATCCAGCTTTTGTGTTACAGATATAGACAGTAAATCTAGTTAATGCCAATTCTTCTGTATCTCTCTGCTCAATTACTACTTTTTCATATTCCTTTTCCTATCTTACTTGACAGGATATATTCAAATTTTTATATTCATTAAAGCTTTATGCAATTATCTTTCATAGCATTTATTGTAGTTATTTTATATTAAATTGAATAATTAATTACTATGTATTTTGCATAGTGAATATCTATTCACTGAGGGCAGAGACTATATCCGATTTTGTTCATCCATTATATAGCACAGACCTGCTCCCAAATAAATACTTAAAACAAATTTGCTTAAAGAAAGACATATTTTAGTCTGTTTTTCAGGCTAACTATTGAAGTCTATCGTTATTAATACCTTAGTTTGCCATGCCTAGATCTAGAAATGAGATTCTTTTTCCATACTTCAGTTTATATTTCTGATATTCTTACCTTAAATTATTTCCCAAAGCTACTACTCTGCTTATATTATTTATTCCAAACATATACAAAGAGTTTCCTTTCATTACTTTTGATTTGAATTTATTTCCTTTCAATCTGGTTTTCTCACTGAGTCAGAGATGTGAGTTCTGCCTCAAACTTTATGATCAGTTCATAAATATTAGGGGATTTAAAGAATTTTACTTATTTATATGCACATAAATATTTATTTTAAAAAGCAATATTTAGTCTTTGCCTTGCACAGAAGAGAGCTAAAAATAATTTTACTC
Organism: Monodon monoceros; assembly: GCF_005190385.1. Classification (NCBI taxonomy): domain Eukaryota; kingdom Metazoa; phylum Chordata; class Mammalia; order Artiodactyla; family Monodontidae; genus Monodon; species Monodon monoceros. The sequence continues at coordinate 30,132,404 of NW_021703765.1, forward strand.
TTCCTTGGATGAAAAGATATTTTACATGACTTTTTTTATACTGTCTATGGATGTGGCTGTTATTGGAGGGGGATTTTAAGTATACATGTCTGCTCTCCTATTCTGACCATTTATCCAGGCACATGGGTCTCCAAGGTCACCCTAGTCCTGGTGTGTGGCAGCAGTATATATAAAGAGCTTCCCAAAGGTAATGACAAGCATCCTTCCAACTACCACAGTCCTTCCTACCCTCAGTCATATTTTGTTGAAAGCCAATGCTTTTGGATTAGTATAAGCAAATGTATTGTGCTCTGTAAGGGAGGGAAAAGTTTTTCTCAGCCTTCTTATTGTCTCTTGCTGGGTCTGAAAATTAAACAAAGACAGATTAACAGGAGAAAAGCATACACGATTACTTAATATAAGTTTTACATGACACAGTAACCTTCATAAGAAAATGAAGACCCAAAGCAACAGACCTGAGTATTTTTATGCTGGGTTTGACAAAGAGAGGATGGTAGAGGAATATGATAGGTTAAAGAGTATGACATAAGTTAGTAAACTAGGAGAAATTTAGCAAGGCTTGTTTGATTCTCCTTGGTATTCCTTGGTCTTTGGAGATAAAGATGCTCTTTTCCTCTGTGGAAAAGCACATCTCATATGAGGGTTTTATGGCCTGTTTTAGGAGAGAGGAGTAGAGGGAAATTCATAGTGACCTTTCTGCTTCTGCTGCTTTCTCAACCTCCTTTGGCTTAAACTATTCAATATGCCAAGGTGCTATATTTTGTGTTAGCATGTCCTGGACCCCATTATTTCTAATGGACACCTTAGAATGGAAAATTCACTCACTTTTACTTTTAATCACCTTTTCCCAAATAATAGAGTTTTTTGGTGGATATAAACATCTTCTTATACTTTATATGTTTTGTCTAAATTTAATAGCATATGCAAAAGGATAAAAATTCAACCACCTTCAAAAAGTCCATCATCTCCTCTTCCTGGTGTATCACAGTAGTTCATTTTTTACTTTTTATTGGAGTATAATTGCTACAATGTGGTGTTAATTTCTGCTGTACAGTGAAGTAAATCAGCTTTATATATATATAGATATATCCCATCCTTCTTGGACCTCCCTCCTACTAACCCAATCCCACTAATCTAGGACATCACAGAGCAGTGAGATGAACTTCCTGTGCTTTACAACAGGTTCCCACAGGCTACCTACTTTACACATGGTAGTGTACATATGTCAATCCTAATCTGCAAATTTGCCCACCCTCCCTTCCCCTGTGTCCACAGGTCCTTTCTGTACATCTGCGTCACTATTCCTGCCCTGGAAATAGGTTCATCTGTACCAATTTTCTGGATTCCACATACATGCATTAACATAAGATATTTGTTTTTTCTCTTTCTGACTTACTTCACTCTGTAAGACAGATTCTGGGTCCATCCACATCTGTACAAATGGTCCAATTTCATTCCTTTTTGTGGCTGAGTAATATTCCATTGTATGTATGTACCACATCTTCTTTATCCATTCATCTCTTGTTGGACATTTAGGTTGTTTCCATGTCTTGGCTATTGTAAATACTGCTGCAGTGAACTTTGGGGTACATGTGTCCTTTTGAATTATGGTTTTCTCAGGGTATATGCCCAGTAGTGGGATTACTGGGTCATATGGTAGCTCTATTTTTAGTTTTTTAAGGAACCTCCATACTGTTCTCCATAGTGGCTGTATCAATTTATATTCCCACCAACAGTGCAAGAGGGATCCCTTTTCCTCACACCCTCTCAAGCATTTACTGTTTGTAGATTTTTTTTTGATGGTCATTCTGACTGGTGTGAGGTGATACCTCATTGTAGTTTTGATTTGTATTTCTCTAATAATTAGTGATGTTGAGCATCTTTTTATGTGCCTCTTGGCCATCTGTATGTCTTCTTTGGAGAGATGTCTATTTAGGTCTTCTACCCATTTTTTGATTGGATTGTTTGTTTTTTTAATATTCAGCTGCATGAGCTGTTTGTATATTTTGGAGATTAATCCCTTGTCAGTTGCTTCATTTGAAAATATTTTCTCCCATTCTGAGGGTTGTCTTTTCATCTTATTTGTGGTTTCCTTTGCTGTACAAAAGCTTTTAAGTTTAATTAAGTCCATTTGCTTATTTTTGTTTTTATTTTCATTACCTTAGGAGTTGGGTTAAAAAAGATCTTGCTGTGGTCTACGTCAAAGAGTCTTTTTCCTATGTGTTCCTCTAAGAGTTACATAGTGTCCAGGCTTACATTTAGGTCTTTAATCTATTTTGAGTTTATTTTTGTGTATGATGTTATGTAGTGTTCTAATTTCATTCTTTTAAATACAGCTGTCCTGTTTTCCCAGCACCATTTATTGAAGAGGCTGTCTTTTCTCCATTGCATATTCTTGCTTCCTTTGTCATAGATTAAGTGACCATAGGTACATGGGTTTATCTCTGGGCTTCCTATCTTGTACCAATGATCTATATTTCTGTTTTTGTGCCAGTACCATACTACCTTGAATACTGTAGATTTGTAGTCTAGTTTGAAGTTAGTGAGCCTGGTTCCTCCAGCTCTGTTTTTCTTTCTCAAGATTGCTTTTGCTACTTGGGGTCTTTTTTTGTTCCATATAAATTGTAAAGTGTTTTATTCTAATTCTGTGAAGAATGCCATTGGTAATTTGGTAGGGGTTGCTTTGAATATCTAGATTGCTTTGGGTAGTATAGTCATCTTCACAATATTGATTCTTCCTATCCAAGAGCATGGTATATTTATCTATCTCTTTCTGTCATCTTTGAATTCTTTCATTAGTGTTTTGTAGTTTCCTGATAGCAGATCTTTTGCCTCCTTAGGCAGGTTTATTCCTAGGTATTTTATTCTTTTTGTTGCAATAGTAAATGTGTTGTGTTTCTCTGTCTGATCTTTCATTGTTAGTGTATAGGAATGCAAAAGATATCCGTGCATTACTTTTGTATCCTGCAATTTTACCAAATTCATTGATTAGCTTTAGTAGTTTTCTGGTGGCATCTTTAGGATTTCTATGCATAGTATCATGTTATCTGCAAAACAGTGACAGTTTTACTTTGTCTTTTACAATTTGTATTTCTTTTTCTTCTCTGGTTGCCATGGCTAGGACTTCCAAAACTATGTTGAATAATAGTGGTGAGAGTGGACATCCTTGTGTTGTTCCTGATCTTAGAGGAAATGCTTTCAGTTTTTCACCAGTGAGAATGTTTGCTGTGGAATTGTCATATATGACCTTTATTATGTTGAGGTATGTTCCCTCTATGTCCATTTTCTGGAGAATTTTTATCATAAATTGGTGTTGAATATTGTCAAAAGCCTTTTCTGCATCTATTGAGATGATCACATAGCTTTTATTCTTTAATTTGTTAGTATGGTGTGTCACATAGATTGATTTGCACATATTAAAGAATCCTTGCATTCCTGGGATAAATCCCACTTGATCATGTTGTATGATCCTTTTTCCTGTGCTGTTGGATTCTGTTTGCTAGTATTTTGTTGAGGATTGTTGCATCTATTTTTATCAGTGATATTAGTCTGTAATTTTCTTTTTTTGTCATATCTTTGTCTGGTTTTAGTATGAGGGTGATGGTGGGCTTGTACAATGAGTTTGGGAGTGTTCTTTCCTCTGTAATTTTTTGGAAGAGTTTAAGGATAGGTATTAACTGTTCTCTAAATGATTGACAGAATTTGCTTGTGAAGACAGTAAGTCCTGGACTTTTGTTTGTTGCAAGATTTTTATACCAGTTTCAATTTCATTACATGAGATTTGTCTGTTTATATTTCCTGGTTCTGTCTTGGAAAATTGTACCTTTCCAAGAATTGGTCTATTTCTTCCAGGTTGTCCATTTTATTGGCATATAGTTGCTTGTAGTATTCTCTTATGATCCTTTGTATTTCTGTGATGTCAGTTTTAATTTCTCCTTTTTCATTTCTAATTTTATTGATTTGATTCCTCTTGCTTTTTTCCTTGATTAGTCTGGGTAAAAGTTTATCAATTTTTTTTATCTTCTCAAAACACCAACTTTTCATTTTATTTGTCTTTGCTATTGTGCTCTTTGTTTCTATTTCATTTATTTCTGCTCAAATCTTTATCTTTTTTTTCCTTCTACTGACTTTGTGTATTCTTTGTTCTTCTTTCTCTAGTTGCTTTAGATGTAAGCTTAGATTGTTTATTTAGATTTTTCTTGTGTCTTGAGGTGAGATTGCATTCCTATAAACTTCCCTCTTAGAACTGCTTTTACTACATCCCATAGGTTTTGGTGCATCATGTTTTCATTGTCAGGTTTTTCTATGTATTTTTTAAATTTCCTCTTTGATTCTTCAGTGATCTCTTGGTTATTTAACAGCACACTGTGTAGCCTCCATGTGTTTGTGTTTTTTACTTTTTTTTTTTTCTTGTAATTGATTTCTAATTTCAGAGCATTTTGGTCAGAGAAGATGCTTCATATGATGTCAGTTTTCTTAATTTTTCTGAGGCTTGATTTGTGACACAAGATGTGATCTATCCTGGAGAATATTCCATTGTGTACTTGAGAAGAAAGTGTATTGTGTCACTTTTGGGTGGAATGTCCTTTAAATATCAGTTAAATCTATCCGGTCTATAGTGTTATTTAAAGCTTGTGTCTGGATTATTAGACACAAGCTTTATATATTTTCTGTCTGGATAATCTATCCATTTTTGTAAGTGGGGTGTTAAAGTTCCCCACTATTATTATGTTACTGTTGATTTCTCCTTTTATGACTCTTAGCATTTGCCTTATGTATTGAGGTGCTCATATGTTGGGTGCAAAAGTAATTACAATCGTTATATCTTCTTCTTGGATTGATCCCTTGATCATTATGTAGTGTCTTTCCTTATCTCTTGTAGCTGCCTTTAAAGTCTACTTTATCTGATATTAGTATCATATCAGCTTTCTCCTGATTTCCATTTTCATGGAATATCTTTTTCCAACCCCTCACTTAAAGTCTGTATGTACCCCTAGGTCTGAAGTGGCTGTCTTGTAGACAGCATATATATGGGTCTTGTTTTTGTGTCCAATCAGCCAGTCTGTGCCTTTTGATTTGAGATTTTACTCCATTTACATTTAAGGTCATTATCAACATGTATGTTCCTATTACTGTTTGTTAAAATGTTTGGGGTTTATTTTGTCTTGTGATTCCTGCCTAGAGATGTTTTTTTGGTGGTGTTGAATTCTCTTAGATTTTGCTTGTCTGTAAAGCTTTTGATTTCTTCATTGAACCTGAATGAGATCTTGCTGGGTAGAGTAATCTCATTCATAGTTTTTTTCCCTTTCATCACTGTTAATATGTCCTGCCACTCCCTTCTGGCCTCCAGAGTTTCTGTTGAAAATCAGCTGATAACTCTATGGGGATTCCTGTGTATGTTATTTGTTGCTTTTCCCTTTCTGCTTTTAATAATTTTTCTTTGAATTTATTTTTTGTTAGTTTGATTAATATGTGTCTAGGTATGTTTCCCCTAGGGTTTATCCTATATGTGACTCTTGGTGCTTCCTGGAATTGGGTAGCTATTTCCTTTCCCTTGTTAGGAAACTTTTCAACTATGTTCTCTTTGAATATTTTCTCAGACCCTTTCTTTTTCTCTTCTTCTTCTGGGACCCCTATAATTTGAATGTTGGTGCTTTTAGTGTTGTCCCAGAGACGTCTGAGACTGTCTTCAATTCTTTTCTTTATTCTGCTCCTTGGCAGTTACTTCCACCTTTCTATCTTCCAGCTCACTTATTTTTTATTCTGCCTCAGTCATTCTGCTATGATTCCTTCTAGTGTATTTTTCATTTCAGTTATTGTTTTGTTCATCTCTGTTTGTTTGTTCTTTTGTTCTTCTAGGTCTTTGTTAAACATTTGATCTGTGCCTCCATTCTATTTCCAAGATTTTGGATCATCTTTACTATCATTATTCTGAATTCTTTTTCAGGTAAGTTGCCTATTTCCTCTTCATTTATTGTAGTTTTTTACCTTGTCCTCATCTGTAACATATTTTTTGTTGTCTCTTTTTTTTTTTTTTTTGATGGGTTGGATTGTGTTCCTTTCTCACTGGTTGTTTGGCCTGAGGTGTCCAGCACTGAGGTTTACAGGCAGCTGGGTAAAGCTGGGTCTTGGTGCAGAGATGAGGACCTCCAGGAGACCTCACTCTGATTAATATTCCCTGGAGTCTGAGGCTCTCTGTTAGTCCAGTGGCTCAGCTTTGGTGCTCCCACCATAGGAGCTCAGGCCCAACACCTAGTCCATGAACCAAGATCCTGCAAGCCATGTGGCACAGAAAAGAAAGAAAAAGGAGCAAAGCAATAACAAGGAATAAAAAATAAAATAAAATATAAATGAAACAACAACTGGAAGGTAAAATAGAACCACAATAGCAAAAAAAAAAAAAAGAAAAAAAAAAAAGCCTTGGATGTGGGTGGATGGAGATTAGGCAGGGGACAGGGCTTAGGCAGCGATGGGGTTTAAGTAGGAATGGGGCCTATGCTCAGCACCAGAAAAAGCCCTGGGGAAGTGCAGGGTGGGGCTTAGGCTCAGCATGACCAGAGGTGGCCCTGGAGTGCCTCTGGCCTAGGAGTGTAGAGGATCCAGCCCAAGATTTCAGCAGGCTACCCAGGGCCCAAGTGAGTGGGGGAAATGCTAGCCACATTCTCCCTCTGATCCTCCGATCCCTGATGGTCCCTCCCCATTCATCTCTACCTTTTCTCCCCCATCCCCATGCACCCAGGACCATGCAGCCAGAGGAGGGCTCGGAGGGTGGAGGACCAGGCCCAAATGTATGCATACACATGTATGCATACACATACATAAAAGAAATGTATGCATACACATACATAAAAGAATAGTCTCCTCTTAAGCCAGCTGGAGACCACTAATGTTGATACACACTCCCAGCTCTCCCTGGGCCTTGGGTTTTGTTTTTGTCCTCTGGTATGTGAGGGCTGACCTTAGCAGAGAGCCAGTTGTCTTAAATATGGCAGGTATTTCAATATGGTTCAAATTGTCCATGAACTGGATCATTTATATTACTCTTCTCATGTTATTAAATGCCTGAATCTTGTAAGATTTTTCTTCTGACAAAAAGAAAATATTATTTGCTTTCATAATTGCAAAATATCCACCCTGCTAATTTGCAAATGCATTCATTATGCATTCCTAACATCAGATCCAGACACTAAATGGCAAAATCAATGGATATTCCAAGTCCCCTTTGAAAAGAAAATATAAACTCAGGGAAGCTTACTGATGAAGTGTAGACTGAGAGCCCCTAAATATTAAGGCAATAATACTTTTCAAGATCGTTAGATAAATGGACTCTCAAACTTCTCAGATCAGCTGGCAAATAAACACTATAAACTAAATAAGGCTGCATCACAAATTAGTTTGGTAAGTGAGATTTTGTTTTAATTATTTGTGCTAATACTTCACAACTTCATCAGAGATGGAACATACTTAGTGAAATAAAGTTAGTAGAAAATTTTCCCATAGCAATCTTATACAAGTCTGCAGATTAGAAGATAACATTAGTGATGTCGTGATGCTGGGACTTTATTTTGTGAATCTAATTCATTCAACCAATATTTATCAAATCTCTGCTATAGTTAAATTCTGAGAATATGAAATAAACATGGCAGTTTCTACCTTCAAGTAGACCTGTTTATGAGGAATAAAAGGCATATGGCCTATAAGATACCTAGGAAGATGTATGGGGTGAGGGGTAAAGATAACACTTCAAAGACATTGGAGGTTCATCTGTACCAATTTTCTGACTTACTTCACTCTGCATAATAGACTCTAGGTCCAAGCACATCTCTACAAATGACCCAATTTTGTTCCTTTTTATGGATGAGTAGTATTCCATTAGTATTCCATTGTATATATGTACCACATCTTCTTTATCCATTCAGCACAGGGAGCTCAGCTCAGTGCTCTGTGATGACCTAGATGGGTGGGATGGGGGTTGGGAAGGAGGTCCAAGAGAGAGGGTTTATATGTGTACATATAGCTTATTCATTTCATTGTACAGCATAAACTAACACAACATTATAAAGCAATTATACCCCTCCCCCAAAAAAAGTAAATAAATTACTCTTTTCTGCAAAAGAAAGAAAAAAAAAGACATTGGAGGCAAAATCTTTAAGGGATGTGTTGCATTCCTGGAGAACATATCTAGGCAGAGGAAATTATACATTTGGGAACGTGCAAGTAATTTTAAATGTCTGGGGTGTAGAGTACAGAGGGTGGGGCGTGGTTAGCAACTGGGTGGACTTTGGTAATACTCCTGAAAATAGGACATAAGAAAGATTCATACAAAAAGAGAGGGTGGGCAAGCATGAAGAGAGAAAGGCAAAAATAACAATGAGTTTGTGAAATCATTGAAAACTGGGGGTAGAAGTAGCCTTCTCTGTACAGTAGAAACTAACACAACATTGTAAAACAGCTACACTCCAATTAAAAAAATTAAATTAAATAAAAGTATCCTTAAATATCATCTAGTTCTCTGTCTTGATTTTATAGATAAGAACACTGCTATCCAAATCAGTGTGGTCATTATGTTGCTTTGCAGAACATGAACTTAGCTCACCTCCTTTAAAATGAAACACATATGTAAGTTCCACTGATTTCTTCTCCCCTGGAGCATTATTCATTTGATCCAGATCCCCTCTTCTTTCTCTGACAATTTAAGTTACCCACCTTAAACACACAAAAAATGCAGAAATGTTATGGGACTCACCATGCTGATGTTCACGTGAACTCTTCTAGTTTAGTAAGCATGTATTGAGGATGTACTATATATAAATACAATGTGTTGGTTCATTTCAGATGAACAAAATCATTACAAATGTTCATAAGAGACTATATATTAGAGAAAATGTATTTGGGGGGAGTAAGTCATTGAAGGAAGCTATTTTCTAGGAAACAGACAATGCTAATGATGACATAGCGAAGGGCATATTTCAGCCTCCTATATTTTTGCTTGTTTATTTAAGAAAGAAATTAAAATGCAGTGACCCAACTATCTGCCTTTATTTTAGCAGAGGGAGTAATAATCATAGTTTAAAAAAAACTTTATTGTTTGGTGTGGTCAAGCCATTATGCATCCTCTGTGGTTAGAAAATTAATGATCTTAAAACCAAGTTTTATTATTGCTGCTCCTATTAACTATGTTCTAGAGCTATATTTTTTGTTCACACTTTATAAGAGCAAAGCAAAATGGAGCCATATATTTATTTTTCTTCTCCCTGAGTAATTTTCTTTTTTCATTTTAACATTCTACAGGGTGAAACACCATCTTCTAAATACAATCATTGGTAAAGCCATGAATGGCTATATTTTCCAACATTAAGAGTTGTCATATGAAAAGAAAAGAGGGTATTGTTCTGAATGTCTTTATAAGACCAACATTAGGACAATAGATAGAAAATCTAGGGAAAATATGTTCTTCTTAATATGACTGACTTTCACCCAGTGAAAGCTATACATTATGGCCTGGAATTCTCTTATATGTGAATAAAATCATCACTGGAAGTGTCCATAAAAAGGTTTGTATGCTCCATGCTCACATTTCATTGTTTTAGAAGCAATGGTGTCTGATATCCTTTACAACACTAAAGTCTCTAATATCTATGATTCATGATTTTATGGTTTAACTGTCTACTCAAAATAGCTTGCTTGCACTTAGACAAATCACAATTGGTTATGGAAATTGAGAATTTGCTCAATTAGATACCACTGTGAAAGACCAGGATCTGATCTCAAGGGCAGATTTATGTTGTTTTGATAGCCACATATTATGGGAAGTAAATAAACTAAGAAAAACTGAAACCCTAAGGCAAATATTCTGTTAATTGAGAGGAGGGAAGAAGTTTATAAACAGTCAGTTAATCAGTTAGTTGTCAGATAGCTTTAGGAAATCATAGGGGTCAGGTTTTCAAGTCAATTTGATCATTATTGTATGTGAAAGAGACACAGAGGTGAAAGCACTCTGTGTGCTCTTGAAATTTAGCCTTGGTAAAGAGCAAGAAAAGTATTAATTGTAATAAAAGACTGAATGATGAAAACCAAATGCTTAGGAATTTTAAAAGAGACAGTAATTATACCCAGTCTTGGCAATCAACAAATACTTCATAAAGAAGAGTCTGGGAATTATTTTTGAAAAGCCTAAGGGATTAGAAGAATGTTGGCTGGTAAAGGACAAGACAGATGAGAAGGAAAGGTAAAGGAATAAAATAAGATAATGGAGGAAAACAAGAAATATTTAAAAGGCTATGCAGAAGAAAGATGAGGGAAAAACTGCAATAGTTGAACTGAAGCAGTATCCATGGCTTTTGACAGACTGAAGAAAAAGAGCATCTCCACTCAGCATAACCATGGTTACTTTTGGAAAAAAAAAATGTGATTTTAGCAAAAAGCTTTTCTGACATACTAAATAAAATAAACCCAAAGGAGGATTCAACCATGCTGAGAATAGATGTGATAATGGACTCAATTGTATCAGAATAATTCTGATCATAGAAAGCCCCTTACCCCACTTTCTGGTGGTCATAATAAAGATGAGAATCAAACATGTTACTTATCAAGACTGCATGATTTCTGAGTGGAGATAGGCCAGTTGTACTTACCAAGTGATTACACAAACAAAAAAGTCCAAATATAGTACACTTAATAGGTAATAAGCATGAGGTGTTCTGTTTATCTTATTTATATCTCATTAACCCACTTTAAGTTGGGGATATAGTATTAGAGAGGCTAAGTAACTCAGTTAAGTTCACTCAACTAGTAAGTAGCAGAGATAGGATTAGAATTCAGGACATTTTATTTCAGAAACTGTCCTCTTAAATAGGATACTTTTCTCTTTTGTGTCTTAGTAAGACCTGCTGTTTTGACTAATGCAGACTATGTTCTCAGCTCCTTCTGCAGAGAATGGAGCACAGATAATGTCAGTGAGCTGACAAGTCAGTGCATTGATAGTGTTGTTTGCCATGTGCTCTGACATGACCAGAATCTGGAAACAGGTGTCACTAGCTTGGAGATGTAGTCTCAGGATGCTGCTTCTTAACAGACTTGTTAAGGTTACTTCCTTGTGCTGGCATGCTGTGTGCTCAGCATTGAGAGGCAGATCATTTTGTCCACCTGAAGAAGGATTGGGCAGCTGGGATTGGGAAGGAACAAATGGGTGGAATTTCTAAGGTCACAGAGCAGTTTGCTGTAACAGTTAAAAGCTGTCATCTTTGTAGCCACTTGAATCTACATATAATATCTGCTAAATCTAAAGAGATGAGAACTTACAGGTATACATTCTATTATAAAAGGAAATTAAAGACTGTAAATTTTGAAAATATAAATTTGAATTTAATAAAGTTAAAAACCCAGATCCAGATGTCCAGATTCCTTCCCCACCTCCGCGCAAACCTGATTGCCTCAGGAAGTCCCTTCTCTGAACATTTATTTCCAGTGTGCTCTACTTGTCCCATGAACCAGTTTTTCAGCCCGAGTCTTTGTGTTCTAGACGGAGAGGCAGATATGGTGGTAAAGAGAGAGCCCTGGGTTTTAGTGCAAACTCCACTATTGAAGTACTATAGTGTCTTGGAAATTTAAGTATTCTCAATCTGTTTCAGATAATTTAGTTTACATAAGAAGGAACTTGGAGTGTATAATGCCTAAAGACAATTGCAGCTCTAAAATTCAAATTCCCTTTTGACTAAATATAAGAACCTTTGACAGACATTTATATCTTTGAAAACTATTTTAGGAGAATGGGTGGAAAAGAGGGCAGAATTCAGATTGTGAATATTAATATGCAAATCAGTAGTGATGAAGAGAAATCAGCACATAAATCTATGATGTGTCTTGTTTTGAAATTGTGCATTCTTCTCATTTTATAGTTATATAGTAATAACTTAATCATATATAATTAATAGATAAGTAATAACTTTGTAATTGCTATATACATTATAAGTATAATATATGTTTCTTCTATTTTTACCTAATATAAATTTATTAATGTAATAAATTAACCAGTGAAATGTTTTTTGGTGATTAAAAGTAAAATTTTTGGCCACTTGGAAATTTTAACTTTTTACAATGACTAATTCCCTTATGGTTAGGGAGAACCATTCATTTAATATACATCAAATATATACATTTATTTATTAGTGCAAATATATGATGATATCCTTAAACATGCACACATTTGTATACTCATACATATATACATATTCCTGCATGTATATTTCATACGCTGCTTAAGTTTGTTGATTTATAATTTTAGCAAGGTATTTTACAAATAAAGTCCTTAGGGGAAAGATTCAAAGAAGCAGCCAAATATTGCTGTTAGAAAAATGTTTAGCATTAACCTTCTCTTTTTTTTCCCTTCATAGCAACTACTGGCTGTCATGGCAACATTTTCCCCCAGTATACCAGAACTTCTTGGTTGAAAAGAACAAGGCCTTGGAGACTTCAACTGTCTCTTGTACAAAGCAGTCTAAACCGTTTACCCTAGAGCCATTGCCACCCTGTGCATTAAAAGGACTAGCTACCATTTAATTTATTATGTCCTGCTTTTCTCCCCATTCAACTAATATCTCTCCAGAGTAGCAGGAGGGAGGAAACCTTTTATTTACAATTCCTCACACATAGTAGGCACTCAAGAAATTAGCTTTATTATTATTATTATTACTCACTTGATAGATTCCAAACATATTTTACTTTATATGAAGTTAAGTAAATTGGACATTTAAGCTCATTATTTTTTTCTGATTGTGCTCTTCATATACTCCTTCTTTCCTCATACTATGATTTAAACCACATTAACTACCCATGATCCCACAAAAGTGTCATTATCAATTCTGCCTTAGGCCTTTGTTAGTCCTTCTATCTGAGACTCCTGTTCCCAAAACACCCAACTTTCTCTCACTAACCTAGGTAATTCTTACTGTCATTCAGATCTCATATGAAGGCACCCTCTCTCAGGAAGCCAAGAACCACAGATAAGGGGTTGGGTACTATTTATAAATGCTATCACAATGCCCTGTGCTAGCCACTGCCATGGCACTGATCACAGTGATTAGAAATGTCCTTTTTATTTGTCTATTGCTCTGACAACTTCCTCCTCTATTACATTCCCATGGCCAAGTTTCCTGTAGAGTCACTCTACAAATATTGAGTACCTACTAAAACCAAGTCACTATGCTGGTGACCAGGTACTGAAGTGAACAATGCTCACAAAATTCCTGAAATAAGAAAGCTTACACTGTACTGGAGACAGACAGAAAATAAACACATAAACAAATTAGTAATATGAATTCAAAGAGTAATTAAATGCCCCAAAAGATATAAGGCAGGATAATGGAATAGAATTATTGGCAATGCACAGAATATTTTCCAGAGAATATTTAGGCAACATGTCTCAGTGGAGGTGATATTTAGCCGGGACATGAAAGATGAGAAGACAACAACCAAGAAAAGTACTGGGGCAGCACATTCCAGGCAGAGGAAATAACATGTGCAAACACTTGAAGGCAAAAAGATTAAACTGGGCATGTGTGGGAGTATACGATTGAGTATAATGAGTGAGGGGAGAGTGGTGTGATTGGGTTTGGGGAAGTGGACAAAGGTCACATTATGTAGGGTTTGTAGGTCATGGTGAGAAGTAGAAAAAAATCTAAGCAGGACCAAAATATGATCTTAAAGAGTTGAAATCTTAAAGATTTCCTCTTATCTTCTTTTCAGACATTGAAAAAAAAAAAACTATTCTGAGTGTTTTTCATGTAATAGCTCACTGAATACTATTAACAATTCTATGAAATAGGATTTTAAAGATAAGAAAATGGAAGAATAGAAAAGCTAAACAAATCCCTAAGAGCCTGTGACTAAGAATTGGTATAAGCCAGAATTTGAATCTTGGTAATTTGATTCCAGAATTTATACTCTTATCTACTGCAGCAAAATTTTGTCAAGTGTCACGCTGAAAGACAAGCTATGGCACAAATAAATTTAGAAGTAATATCCTGGCTTCTAGAATTACAAGTTTCATGAACTCTGTGGTTACCAGAATATTTATGGGATGCTATTATCACCATCATCAAGATTAAATATTTAATAAGCATCTGCCACCTGCAAAGATTGAGGCTAAGCACAATGAGGATTACAGTGGATACAATATGGTTTCTGTTCAGCTACATCGCAGTTTGATTGGTGAGGTAAAACAACTAAATTGTAAGGTTCATAAACTTCCCTTATGGATGACAAGTTGCAGAGCAAAACAGAGGCCACTGAGATCACCATACACTGGACGGTCTGTGAAGACTTTGAGTAGGTCTGGAAGAGGTAGAGGAGAAGAAAACTGGAAGACTTACTAGAGGAAGGAAAAAGCAAAATGGAAAGATTTGTATAGAGAAGTTATATGTTGTAAGATATAACGAGAGTCCAGGACAAATGGGCAACAAAAAAAGTTTTCTTGACACCTACCCTCACCTTTTCCCAATCCCCACTCCCTTCCTAGTCTATGCAGGAAAATATCAGGGGTTGGGAAGTTGGCATGGGAATGTAGCAGGTCTTGGTGTCCTTGACGCCAAAGTGTGGAGTGCTTTTCCTTCTCCCTACCACAGAGAAGTGTAGAAGAATGTTTGCACTCTTCCTTGCCAAGGCAAGGGAAGGAGACTCCAACATAATTGATCCTAAAAGATAGAGGGACCTACTAAAAGAAACTAACATCTCTTCTCTAATTGAACTTCTGCTAGGTCACAGACTTGTTCGCTCACCTAAAAGAGGAGAATTGGAGAAAGAGAGCAGGACAGAGAGAGCACACTAAGTTGGAACACTCTGTAAGCCCAGTATCTGATCTGTCAAGAATGAGTTTCCCATGTATCAGTGACTGCTGCTGAGGGTGGAACAGTCTTGCCAGTGCTTGCCAGGAGTTCGAGATGACATTTATGAACTTATCTTTTTGTTTCTTTGTTTTTTTTGTTTTTTGCAATAGCAACAATTTTTTTAACATCTTTATTGGAGTATAATTGCTTTAGAATGGTGTGCTAGTTTCTGCTTTATAGCAAAGTGAATCAGCTATACATATACATATATCCCCATATCTCTTCCCTCTTGCATCTCCCTCCCTCCTATCTTCCCAATCCCACCGCTCTAGGTGGTCACAAAGCACCGAGCTGATTTCCCTGTGTTATGCGACTGCTTCCCACTAGCTATCTGTTTTACATTTGGTAGTGGATATATGTCCATGCCACTCTCCCACTTTGTCCCACCTTACCCTTCCCCTTCCCCGTATCCTCAAGCCCATTCTCTAGTAGGTCTGAGTCTTTATTCCCATCCTGTCCCTAGGTTCTTCATGACCATTTTTTCTTTATTTTTTTTTTATATTCCATATATATGTGTTAGCATACCATATTTGCTTTTCTCTTTCTGACTTACTTCACTCTGTATGACAGACTCTAGGTCCATCCACCTCACTACAAATAACTCAATTTTGTTTCTTTTTATGGCTGAGTAATATTCCATTTTATATATGTGCCACATCTTCTTTATCCATTCATCTGATGATGGACACTTAGGTTGCTTCCATGTCCTGGCTATTGTAAATATAGCTGCAGTGAACATTGTGGTACATGACTCTTTTTGAATTATTGTTTTCTGAGGGTATATGCCCAGTAGTGGGATTGCTGGGTGGTATGGTAGTTCTATTTTTAGTTTTTTAAGGAACCTCCATACTGTTCTCCATAGTGGCTGTATCTATGCACTTACCTGTTATTTTTTGTGGGGAGGGGGCAGTATTTGGATGATTTTTATTTTCCCCCTTTTGCTTATCTGTGTTTTCTTTCCACAATAAACACAAATGACTTCTGTTATAGTTACGTGAACTGCAAATGTTAGCAAAGGTAGAAGTACACACTTCATACTCACAACTTAGGGACATTTGTTTTCAAAGTTTCTTAAGGCTTTGGCTAATATGACATGTTAAGGCAAAAGTCAGTTTTCCTAAATCAGTGTCACTGGGCTTTTGTTTGTTTGCTTTGGAATGTGGAGAATATGTTTGTGCTCAAGAGTTTAGGCATTTAGCAAAATCTAAGGTAAAATATAGTTGTGTTTTTTCTCTTTCAAATTCTTTTACCATTTAGGTTGTTACATAATATTGAGTTCCCTGTGCTATACAGTAGGTCCTTGTTGCCTATTCATTTTAAATATAGCAGTGTGTATACGTCAATCCCAAACTCCCTAACTATCCCTCCCCACCCACCCCTTCCCCCTGGTAACAATAAGTTTGTTCTCTAAGTCAGTGAGTCTGTTTCTGTTTTGTAAATAAGTTTATTTCTATCATTCTTTTTAAGATTCTGCATATAAGCCATATCATACTATATTGCTTCTGATATTTCACAGTGTGACTTACTTCACTCCATATGACAATCTCTAGATCCATCCATGTTGCTGCAAATTGTATTATTTCATTCTTTTTAAAGGCTGAGTAATATTCCTTCATATATATATATATATATATATATATATATGTCTCACAACTTCTTTGTCCATTCCTCTGACAATGGACCTTTAGGTTGCTTCAATGTGTTGGCTATTGTAAACAGTGTTGCAATGAATATTGAGGTGCATGTGTCCTTTTGGACCATATTTTTGTCTGGATATATGCCAAGGAATGGGATTACAGGATCATACGGTAGCTCTATTTTTAACTTTTTAAGATCTTCTCTGCTGTACACCATAGTGGCTGTACCAATTTACATTCCCACGAACAGAGGAGGAGGGTTCCCTTTTGTCCACACCCTCTCAAGCATTTATCCTTTGTGGATTTTTTAATGATGGCCATTCTGACTGGTGTGAGGTGTTAAATCATTGTAGTTTTTTTTTTTTTTTTACATCTTTATTGGAGTACAATTGCTTTACACTGGTGTCTTAGTTTCTGCTTTATAACAAAGTGAATCAGTTATACATATACATATGTTCCCATATTTCCACCCTCTTGCGTATCCCTTCCCCCCACCCTCCATATCCCAACCATCCAGGGGGTCACAAAGCACCAAGCTGATGTCCCTGTGCTATGCGGCTGCTTCCCACTAGCTATCTATTTTATGTTTCGGAGTGTATATATGTCCATGCTACTCTCTCACTTTGTAACAGCTTACCCTTCCCCCTCCCCATATCCTCAAGTCCATTCTCTAGTAGGTCTGTGTCTTTATTCCCATCTTACCCCTAGGTTCTTCATGACATTTTTTTTTCTTAAATTCCATATATATGTGTAGGCATATGGTATTTGTCTTTCTCTTTCTGACTTACTTCACTCTGTATGACAGACTCTAGGTCCATCCACCTCACTACAAATATCTCAATTTTGTTTCTTTTTATGGCTGAGTAATATTCCATTGTATATATGTGCCACATCTTCTTTATTCATTCATCTGTCGATGGACACTTAGGTTGCTTCCATGTCCTGGCTATTGTAAATAGAGCTGCAATGAACATTTTGGAACATGACTCTTTTTGAATTATGGTTTTCTCAGGGTATATGCCCAGTAGAGGGATTGCTGGGTCTTATGGTAGTTCTATTTTTAGTATTTTAAGGAACCTCCATATGTTCTCCATAGTGGTTGTACTAACTCACATTCCCACCAGCAGTGCAAAAGTGTTCCCTTTTCTCCACACCCTCTCCAGCATTAATTGTTTCTAGATTTTTTGATGATGGCCATTCTGACTGGTGCGAGATGATATCTCATTGTAGTTTTGATTTGCATTTCTCTAATGATTAATGATGTTGAGCATTCTTTCATGTGTTTGTTGGCAGTCTGTATATCTTCTTTGGAGAAATGTCTATTTAGGTCTTCTGCCCGTT
>NW_021703765.1:30150363-30240291 GCF_005190385.1 Monodon monoceros
TTGTTATTGAGCTGCATGAGCTGCTTATAAATTTTGGAGATTAATCCTTTGTCAGTTGCTTCATTTGCAAATAACTTCTCCCATTCTGAGTGTTGTCTTTTTGTCTTGTTTATGGTTTCCTTTGCTGTGCAAAAGATTTTAAGTTTCATTAGGTCCCATTTGTTTATTTTTGCTTTTATTTCCATTTCTCTAAGAATTGGGTCAAAAAGGATCTTGCTGTGATTGATGTCATAGAGTGTTCTGCCTATGTTTTCCTCTAAGAGTTTGATAGTTTCTGGCATTACCTTTAGGTCTTTAATCCATTTTGAGTTTATTTTTGTGTATGGTGTTAGGGAGTGATCTAATCTCATACTTTTACAGGTACCTGTCCAGTTTTCCCAGCACCAGTTATTGTAGAGGCTGTCCTTTCTCCACTGTACATTCCTACCTCCTTTAGCAAAGATAAGGTGACCATATGTGCGTGGGTTTATCTCTGGGCTTTCTATCCTGTTCCATTGATCTATCTTTCTGTTTTTGTGCCAGTACCATACTGTCTTGATTACTGTAGCTTGTAGTAAGTCTGAAGTCAGGGAGTGTGATTCCTCCAGCTCTGTTTTACATTCTCAAGATTGCTTTGGCTATACGGGGTGTTTTGTGTTTCCATACAAGTTGTGAAATTTTTTGTTCTAGTTCTGTGAAAAATCCCAGTGGTAGATTGATAGGGATTGCATTGAATGTGTAGATTGCTTTGGGTAGTAGAGTCATTTTCACAATGTTGATTCTTCCAATCCAAGAACATGGTATATCTCTCCATCTATTTGTATCATCTTTAATTTCTTGCATCAGTGTCTTATAATTTTCTGCATGTAGGTCTTTTGTCTCCTTAGGTAGGCTTATACCTAGATATTTTATTCTTTTTGTTGCAGTGGTAAATGGAAGTGTTTTCTTGATTTCACTTTCAGATTTTTCATCATTAGTGTATAGGAATGCCAGAGATTTCTGTGCATTAACTTTGTATGCTCCTACTTTACCAAATTCATTGATTAGCTCTAGTAGCTTTCTGGTAGCATCCTTAGGATTCTGTATGTATAGAATCATGTCATCTGCAAACAGTAGACAGCTTTACTTCTTCTTTTCCGATTTGGATTAGTTTTATTTCCTTTTCTTCTCTGATTGTTGTGACTAAAACTTGCAAAACTATGTTGAATAAGAGTGGTGAGAGTGGGCAACCTTGTCTTGTTCCTGATCTTAGTGGAAATGCTTTCAATTTTTCACCACTGAGGACAATGTTGGCTGTGGGTTTGTCATATATGGCCTTTATTATGTTGAGGAAAGTTCTGTCTATGCCTACTTTCTGCAGGGTTTTTTTTTATCATAAATGGTGTTGAATTTTGTCAAAAGCTTTCTCTGCATCTATTGAGATGATCATATGGTTTTTCTCCTTCAGTTTGTTAATATGGTGTACCACGCTGATTGATTTGCATATATTGAAGAATTCTTGCATTCCTGGAATAAACCCCACTTGATCATGGTGTATGATCCTTTTAATGTGCTGTTGGATTCTGTTTGCTAGTATTTGTTTGAGGCTTTTTGCATCTATGTTAACCCGTGATATTGGCCTGTAGTTTTCCTTCTTTGTGACATCTTTGTCTGCTTTTGGTATCAGGGTGATGGTGACCTCGTAGAATGAGTTTGGGAGTGTTCCTCCCTCTGCTATAATTTGGAAGAGTTTGAGAAGGATAGGTGTTAGCTCTTCTCTAAATGTTTGATAGAATTTGCCTGTGAAGCCATCTGATCCTGGGCTTTTGTTTGTTGGAAGACTTTTAATCACAGTTTCAATTTCAGTGCTTGTGATTGGTCTGTTCATATTTTGTATTTCTTCCTGATTCAGTCTTGGCAGGTTGTGCATTTCTAAGAATTTGTCCATTTCTTCCAGGTTGTCCGTTTTATTGGCATAGAGTTGCTTTTAGCAATCTCTCATGATCTTTTGTATTTCTGCAGTGTCAGTTGTTACTTCTTTTTTATTTCTAATTCTATTGATTTGAGTCTTCTCCCTTTTTTTCTTGATGAGTCTGGCTAATGGTTTATCAATTTTGTTTATCTCCTCAAAGAACGAGCTTTTAGTTTTATTGATCTTTCCTATCATTTCCTTCATTTCTTTTTCATTTATTTCTGATCTGATCTTTATGATCTCTTTCCTTCTGCTAACTTTGGGGTTTTTTTGTTCTTCTTTCTCTAATTGCTTTAGGTGCAAGGTTTGGTTGTTTATTCTAGATATTTCCTGTTTCTTAAGGTAGGATTGTATTCCTATAAACCTCCCTCTTAGAACTGCTTTTATTGCATCTCATAGGTTTTGGGTCATCATGTCTCCATTGTAATTTGTTTCTAGGTATTTTTTGATTCCGTCTTTGATTTCTTCTGTGATCACATCTTTATTAAGTAGTGTATTGTTTAGCCTCCATGTGTTCGTATTTTGTACAGATCTTTTCTTGTAATTGATATCAAGCCTCATAGCATTGTGTTTGGAAAAGATACTTGATACAGTTTCAATTTTCTTAAATTTACCAAGGCTTGATTTGTGACTCAAGATATGATCTATCCTGGAGAATGTTCCATGAGCACCTGAGAAAAACGTGTATTCTGTTGTTTTTGGATGAAACATCCTATAAATATCAATTAAGTCCATCTTGTTTAATGTATAATTTAAAGCTTATGTTTCCTTATTTATTTTCATTTTGCATGATCTGTCCATTGGTGAAAGTGGGGTGTTAAAGTCCCCTACTATGAATGTGTTACTGTCTATTTCCGCTTTTATGGCTGTTAGTATTTGCCTTACATATTGAGGTGCTCCTATATTGGATGCATAAATATTTACAATTGTTATATATTCTTCTTGGATCAATCCCTTGATCATTATGTAGTGTCCTTCTTTGTCTCTTCTAACTGTCTGTATTTTAAAGTCTATTTTGTCTGATATAAGAATTGCTACTCCAGCTTTCTTTTGGTTTCCATTTGCATGGAATATCTTTTTTCATCCCTTTACTTTCAGTCTGTATGTGTCTCTCGGTCTGAAGTGGGTCTCTTGTAGACAAGAAATATATGGGTCTTGTTTTTATATCCATTCAGCCAGTCTGTGTCTTTTGGTGGGAACATTTAATCCATTTTCATTTTAGGTAATTATCGATATGTATGTTCCTATTCCCATTTTCTTAATTGTTTTGAGTTTTTTATTGTAGGTCTTTTCCTTCTCTTGTGTTTCTTGTTTAGAGAAGTCCCTTTAGCATTTATAGTAAAGCTGGTTTTGTGGTGCTGAACTCTCTGAGCTTTTCCTTGTCTGTAAAGGTTTTAATTTCTCCATCAAATCTGAATGAGATCCCTGCTGGATAGAGTAATCTTGGTTGTTGGTTTTCCTCCTTCATCACTTTAATATGTCCTGCCAGTCCATTCTGGTTTGCAGAGTTCCTGTTGAAAGATCAGCTGTTAACCTTATGGGGATTCCCTTGTGTGTTGTTTGTTGTTTTTCCCTTGCTGCTTTTAATATGTTTTCTTTGTATTTAATTTTTGATAGCTTGATTAATATGTGTCTTGGCGTGTTTCTCCTTGGATTTATCCTGTATGGGACTCTGTGTTTCCTGGGCTTGATTAACTATTTCCTTTCCCATATTAGGGAAGTTTTCAACTATGATCTCTTCAATATTTTCTCAATCCCTTCCTTTTTCTCTTCTTCTTCTGGAAATACTATAATTTGAATGTTGGTGTGTTTAATATTGTACCAGAGGTCTCCGAGACTGTCCCCAGTTCTTTTCATTCTTTTTTCTTTATTCTGCTCTGAAGTAGTTATTTCCACTATTTTATCTTCCAGGTCACTTATCCGTTCTTCTGCCTCAGTTATTCTGCCATTGATCCCATCTAGAGTACTTTTAATTTCATATATTGTGTTGTTCATCATTGCTTGTTTCATCTTTAGTTCTTCTAGGTTCTTGTTAAATGTTTCTTGCATTTTCTGTATTCTATTTCCAAGATTTGGTATCATCTTTTCTATCATTATTCTGTATTCTTTCTCAGGTAGACTGCTTATTTCCTCTTCATTTGTTAGGTCTGGTGGGTTTTTGTCTTGCTCCTTCATCTCGTATGTGTTTTTCAGTCTTTTCATTTTGCTTATCTTACTGTGTTTGGGGTCTCCTTTTTGCAGACTGCATATTTGTAGTTCCCATTGTTTTTGGTTTCTGTCCTCAGTGGCTAAAGTTGGTTCATTGGGGTGTGTATGCTTCCTGGTGGAGGGGACTAGTACCTGTGTTCTGGTGGATTAGGCTGGATCTTGTCTTTCTGGTCACCAGGTCCACGTCTGGTGGTGTGTTTTGTGGTTTCTGTGAACTTATTATGATTTTAGGCAACCTCTCTGCTAATGGGTGGGATTGTGTTTCTGTCTTGCTAGTTGTTTGTCATAGGGTGTCCAGCACTGTACCTTGCTGGTCGTTGGGTGAAGCTGGGTTCTGGTGTTGAGATGGAGATCTTTGGTAGCTTTTCACCATTTGATATTACATGGAGCTGGGAGGTCTCTTGTGGACCAGTGTCCTGACATTGGCTCTCTCTCTTCAGAGGCACAGCACTGACTCCTTGCTGCAGCACCAAGAGACTTTCATCCACACAGCTAAGAATAAAAAGGAGAAAAAGTAGAAAGAAATAAAAATAGAAAGAGGGTAAAATAAAATAACATAAAATAAAATAAAGTTATTAAAATAAAAATAATTATTAAGAAAAAAAAAATTTTTAAAGTAAAAAAAAAAAAAACAATGGACGGATAGAACCCTAGGACAAATGGTGAAAGCAAGGCTATACAGACAAAATCTGAAACAGAAGCATACACATACACACTCACAAAAAGAGGAAAAGGGGAATAAATAATAAATCTTGCTCTCAAAGTCCACCTCCCCAATTTGGGATGATTCGTTGTCTATTCAGGTATTCCACTGATGCAGTGTATATCAAATTGATTGTGGAGATTTAATCTGCTGCTCCTGAGGCTGCTGGCAGAGATTTCCCTTTCTCGTCTTCACACAGATCCCACAGCTCAGCTTTGGATTTGGCAGCGCCTCTGCGTGTAGGTCCCCAGAGGTTGTCTGTTCTTCCTTCAGGCAGGACGGTGTTAAAGGAGCAGCTGACTCGGGAGCTCTGGCTCACTCAAGCCTGGAAGAGGGAGGGGTGTGGATCCATAGTGAGCCTGCGATGGCAGAGGCTGGCAGGATGTTGGACGAGTCTGAGGCATGCCGGGCATTCTCCCAGGAAATGTGTCCCTGGACCCCGGGACCCTGGCAGTGGTGGGCTGCACAGCCTCCCCGGAATGGAGGTGTGGAGAGTGACCTGTGCTCGCACACAGGATTCTTGGTGGCGGCAGCAGCAGCCTTAGCATCCGATGCCTGTCTCTGGGGTCTGCTCTTTTAGCCGCACTCATGCCCGTCTCTGGAGCTCCTTTAAGCAACGCTCTTAATCCCCTCTCCTTGTGCACCAGGAAGCAAAGAGGGAAGAAAAAGTCTCTTGCCTCTTCAGCAGGTCCAGACTTTTCCCCGAACTCCCTCCCGGCTAGCCTTGGTGCACTAACGCCCTGCAGACTGTGTTCATGCCACCAACCCCAGTCCTCTCCCTGCGCTCTGACTGAAGCCTGAGCCTCAGCTCCCAGCCCCACCCGCCCCGGCAGGTGAGCAGACAAGCCTCTCGGGCTGGTGAGTGCCAGTCGGCACTGATCCTCTGTGCGGGAATCTCTCTGCTTTGCCCTCCGCACCCCTGTTGCTGTGCTCTCCTCTGCAGCTCTGAAGCTTCCCCCCTCCACCACCCATAGTCTCTGCCTGCAGAGGGGCTTCCTAGTGTGTGGAAACCTTTCATCCTTCACAGCTCCCTCCCATTTGTGCAGGTCCCATCCCTATTCTTTTGTCTCTGTTTATTCTTTTTTCTTTTGCCTACCCAGGTACGTGGGGAGTTTCTTGCCTTTTGGGAGGTCTGAGGTCTTCTGCCAGTGTTCAGTAGGTGTTCTGTAGGAGTTGTTCCACGTGTAGATGCATATCTGGTGTATCTGTGGGGAGGAAGGTGATCTCCGCATCTTACTCTTCTGCCATCTTCCCAGGATTCCTCATTGTAGTTTTGATTTGCATTTCTCTAATAATTAGTGATGTAGAGCAGCTTTTCATGTGCCTCTTGGCCATCTGTATGTCTTCTTTGGAGAAATGTCTATTTAGGTGTTCTGCCCATTGTTTTGATTGTGTTGTTTATTTTGATGATATTAAGCCCCATAAGCTGTTTGTAAATTTTGGAGATTAATCCCTTGTTGGTCACATCATTTGCAAATATTTTCTCCCATTCTGTGCGTTGCCTTTTCGTTTTATTTATGGTACCCTTTGCTGTGTAAAAGCTTTTGAGTTTAATTAGTTTCCAAAATAAACAACCTAACATTTCACATAAGCAACAAGAGAAAGAAGAACAAACAAAACCTAAAGTTAGTACAAGGAAATAAATCATAAAAATCCGAGCAGAAATAAATCAAATAAAGTTGAAGGAAACAACAGCAAAGGTCAATTAAACTAAAAGCTGGTTTTTGAAAAGATAAACAAAATTGATAAATCTTTAGCAAGACTCATGAAGAAGAATAGGGAGAGAACTCAGATCAATAAAATCGAAATGAAAAAGTAGAAGTTACAACTGACACGACAGAAATACAGAAATACAAAGGACCATAAGAGACTACTACAAGCAACTGCATGCCAATAAGTTGGACAACTTGGAAGAAATGGACAAATTCTTAGAAAAGTACACTCTCCCAAGACTGAACCAGGAAGAAATAGAAAATATGAACAGACCAATCACAAGCACTGAAATTGAAACTGTGATTAAAATCTCACAACAAACAAAATCTAGGACCAGATTGCTTCACAGGTAAATTCTATCAAACATTTAGAAAAGAGTTAACATTTATACTTCTGAAACTGTTCCAAAACATTGTAGAGGAAGGAGAACTCCCTAACTGAATCCATGAGGCCACCATCACCCTGATACCAAAACCAGATAAAGGTACCATAAAAAAAGAAAATTACAGGCCAATATAACTGATGAACATAGATGTAAAAATCTTCAACAAGATACTAGCAATCCAAATCCAACAATACATTAAAAGGATCATACACCATGATCAAGAGGGATTTATCCAAGGGATGCAAGGATTTTTCAATACCCACAAATGAATCAGTGTGATACACCCTATCAACAAACTGAAGAACAAAAACCATATAATCATTTCAATAGATGCAGAAACAGCTTTTGAAAAAATTCAACACCGATTTATGATAAAAACTCTCCAGAAAGTGGGCATAGAAGGAACATACCTCAACGTAATAAAGGCTATATATGACAAACTTACAGCTAACATTATACTCAATGGTAAAAGCTGAAAAAACAAAACAAACTCTTAGATCAGGAACAAGATGAGGATATCCACTTTCACCAATTTTATTCAACATAGTTTTGGAAGTCCTAGCCATGCCAATCAGAGAAGAAAAAAAATATAAAAGGAATCCAAATTGGGAAAGAAGAAGTAAAGCTGTCACTGTTTGCAGATGACATGATACTATATATAGAAAAGCCTAAAGAGGCTACCAGAAAATTATTATTAGTATTCTAATTATTAGAAAATTGTTAAAAAATTATTAGAGCTAAATAATTTGGTAAAGTTGCAGGTTACAAAATTAATACACAGAAATCTGTTACATTTGTATATATTAACAATGAAAGATCAGAAGATAAATTAAGGAAACAATCTCATTTACCATTGCAACAAAAAGAATAAAACACCTAGGAATAAACCTACCTAATGACCTGTACTCTGAAAGACCTGTACTCTGAAAGATCTGTACTCCAAAAATTATAAGTCACTGATGAAAGAAATTGAAGATGACACAAACAGATGGAAAGATATACCATGTTCTTGGATTGGAAGGATCAATATTGTGAAAATGATACTACCCAAAGCAATCTCTAGATTCAGTGCAATCCCTGTCAAATTACCAATTGCATGTTTCACAGAACTAGAACAAAAAATCTTAAAATTTGCATGGAGACACAAAAGACCCCAAATACAAAAGCAATCTTGAGAAAGGATAATGGAGCTGGAGGGATCAGGCTCTCTGACTTCAGACTATACTACATAGCTACTGTCATCAAAACAGCATGGTACTGGCACAAAAACAGAAACAGAGATCAATGGAACAGGATAGAAAATCCAGAGATAAATCTATGCCCATATGGTCACCTTTGATAAAGGAGGCAAGGATATACAATGGAGAAAAGATAGTATCTTCAGTAAGTGGTGCTGGGAAAACTGGACAGCTACATGTAAAAGAATGAAATTAGAACACTCCCTAACACCATATACAAAAATAAACTCAAAATGGATTAAAGACCGAAATGTAAGGCCAGACACTGTAAAACTCTTAGAGGAAAACATAGGCAGAACACTCTCTGACTTAAATTGCAGCAATATCTTTTTATATCAGTCTCCCAGAGTAATGGAAATATGCACTTATCTTCAAATGGAAGGTGACTTCTAAAAAACAAATGACTCACAGATTAAATAAATAAATCAGGTTTAATCAATCAAAAGGACTTTCACTAGAGCTATTCAAGGAAACTGGCAGGGCTGCTCATATTGTTAAAATGATCAATACTATTATACAACTAAACGAAATGAAAACTAAACAATCTAAGTTTAGATAGCTTTTCCTTCAAATAACGTGCTGGCCCCAAACTTCTCAGGAAACTATGATTCCTGTTACTGTGATGATGTAGGCTATATAATAAAAGTTAATAGTTCCATGGATAAGAATGAAGTGAAACACAGACAGGGAGATATTTTAAAAAATTAAAACAAATCCCAAAGAGTTTGTTCTGTACACTAAATATTTTAACAGTGCCCAGTAGTCTTAACCATGAAGACATTTTTTCTTGTGAAGCTTCTCCTGGAGGAGTCAGAACCATATTTCTGCCAATCTTTCATCATTCAAGTTTAGCAATTATAGCAGAGCATTATCAGAGCTTCCTTTTGTGATATTAAGAATTATATAGCTTATAGAACACCACTATTACCATGAATACCTACAATAATTTAATTTAGTTTATGTTTACCCAGCTTGGGTATAAGATAAAAAAGATGTGAAGAACAATGAAGCTCCTGAAGTCAGCAGATTGTTGGGATTGGAATTCTAATTGCCCAGTATGCTTGTCACTTCTCATTAGCAGCTGGGCCTGGACTAGAACAGGCTCTGCTAGCCATTGTGCCCCAGAAGTCTCATCAACCCCCTATGCAGCTGTTGCTGTATTCAAATGCTTTTTTGGCAGATGGGAAATGGCATTTCAGGGAGTACCTAGCATATTATATGGTGATCTTCCTTGGTGGAAAAGGTCACATATATTAAAAAGATGGTTTCCCTGGGTTACTGAAATTTTCATTACTTGTATGAAACATTTTTCTTTATCCCTTTTTTTCTTCTAATACTTTCTAAGGCCTCCAGGTGGTATGTTTAATCACAAATGCCCTTTCTTTTTAATGGAGGGGCATGGTGTTATAATGATATCTGCACCAATTGTTCCTCCTCCCCAAATAATCTTTCTACAATATTTAATTTTTCTTATTTTTCTGCACTTATTTAAATGTTTCCCTTTATGTAAATGTAATATAAAATATTCTATGCCATTTTTTTACCATTTAAGAATCATCTTAAGTTGTAATACCTCACATCAGTATAATTAATTATTCCACATATATACTATATATGAAATATTGTACTAGCAAAGGGAACTGGAAAGACCCCCATTGGAAATAGTAAGAAGGACTGGAAATAATACTTGATGGAATAGAGTAGAACTTAACACTTGTTTTACCTGAATTAGATGTGTGCTTAAGGTTTCTGGATCTGAAACTCCTCACTTGCTAAAAAAAAAAAAAAAAAAAAAAAAAAATTCCCTTATAAAACTATGCTTCTTTCTTAGCAGTTACTATAGCATGTGGATGAATATTTGTGATTTAAAAATATTTAATTTTACTTGAAATTTATAGAGACAAGTTATAACATCTTAGAAAAATATGTTGATCATCCTGGTTTTGAGCTCTGATACAGAAGCTGTAATTGCTGAATCAGTCAGACACCACTAGTGGACAAAAAAAAAAAAGTTACTCTCAATGGTACTATTGCAGT
This sequence comes from Monodon monoceros, assembly GCF_005190385.1. Classification (NCBI taxonomy): domain Eukaryota; kingdom Metazoa; phylum Chordata; class Mammalia; order Artiodactyla; family Monodontidae; genus Monodon; species Monodon monoceros. Next base: position 30,160,578 of record NW_021703765.1, read on the forward strand.
ATTAAGGCCTTCAAACTGACTCATAATTACTAAGAAGCCCAGAAATCTGTAAAAATTAATGTTTCTTAAACTTACTTTTTCTTACGCTTGGACTCAAGTTTTTCCATTGAAGTTATAGTATATAAATTTCAAGGTCGAAGGTAGAAATGACAAATGTATGATTTGTCAATAAATGTATGAGATGGAATTTATTGAAATGTGGAAATTTATTTTAAAATATGCTTTCATCTTAATATTTTGTTCTAAAAATAGAAAGCTTTAGGTCACTGATCTAGTAAGTTTTTTAAAGAAGAGATCAAATATTTTACTAAATTTAAATTCCATTTAGACTTTATTATAATGAGTGTAAAATTTACTTAGTTGTTCATTTAAATAACATGGAATTAATATTCTGATAATGAACCTAAGGGCATATGCAACTACATTTTATACTTTGAAATAGAGGGCTCATGATTCCTAAGTTACCTCCGAAAGTAATGCATAGTCATGGAGTTAAATATATGTTCTTCAGCCTGCTACAAATAATAAAATATGCAATTATGTCATCCATTAAGGTGCTGTTTTGCTGTATAATATTTCAATAAGAATCTTTGCATAGAATTTGTTTTCCAATTTTGTTTCAGGTTAAGCTTGATTATTATTTTGGACTGAAATTTGATGTTTCCAATGGTTTATTTGTGTTGCTACATTTTTATAATTAGGAAACACTTAGCTAATATGTATGTGTATTTGTATAGTGAGATTTTCCAATCCCTTCCTACTTCTATTCTCCCCAAAGAAAAATCACCTTCCAGTATTGGTGGAAAAAAATCTCTTTGAAATAATATATCAAAAATAATTCAAGGGCTTCCCTGGTGGCGCAGTGGTTGAGGGTCCGCCTGCCGATGCGGGGGACGCGGGTTTGTGCCCCGGTCCGGGAGGATCCGCATGCCGTGGAGCGGCTGGGCCTATGAACTGTGGCCACTGAGCCTGCGCGTCGGGAGCCTGTGCTTCACAACAGGAAAGGCCACAATGGTGAGGGGCCCGCATACCACAAAAAAAAAAAAAAAAAATTCCAAAGTGATAACTCAATGTCGGTGTACCATTGAATGAACTTTCATTTCCCCACTGGTTTGGAATGCCACGCCAATAATATATCAAACTCCCATATATATTTTGACCATATTCCTTGGTTCTTTATTGAATGTTATTGGCCTCTCTAGCCCTTAACTAATACCCCATTGCCTAAACTGCTACTGCTTTACAGAGACCCTTAAAAGAGTGAGTTCAACATTATCGTTATTGTTCCTTTCTTCCTTACCTCCTTCTTACTAGAATTCAAATATTTCTTTTTTATTTTTACCTTTATTCTTCCCTACTAATTTTAGTATCTCTGTATGACATTCTATGATTCAAAAGATTTCAGGACTTGAATGTATTTGTATTGAAATTATATATTAATTTGGGATAATTCTCAGTATTTATGATACTGAAATTTCTCACAAAAAGCACAGGTCCACAATCTGTTATCTGATTTCAGAAATGTAAATAATATGAAAGATAAAGCTTTTCTTGATGTAGTTACTTGCAAAATCTGATAAGAATCAATTCATTTTGTGAAAAAAATATAATCTGATGTGATCTGGGTCTATTTAGAGACTTACATAACCAATTTACTGTGGATGTTAAAATATTTAGCTATGGAAAAATTACCATACAGGCATACCTCAGAGACACTGAGGATTCAGTTCCAGACCACTACAATAAAGCAAACACACAAAAAAGTGAGTCACACAAACTTTTTGGTTCTCTAATGCATATAAAATTTATGTTAACACTATACTGTAGTCTATTAAGTGTGCAACAGCATTATGTCATAAAAAATACTGCATACCTTAATTTAAAGTGCTTTACTGTTAAAAAATGCTAACCATCATCTGAGCCCTCAGTGAGTCATAATCTTTTTGCTTATGGAAGGTCTTGTGTAGCTGTTGATGGCTGCTCACTGGTCAGGATGGTGGTTGCTGGAGTTTGAGGTGACTGGCAATTTCTTAAAATAAAGCAGCAATAAATTTTGCCACATTGATTTACTCTTCTTTTCATGAATGGTTTCCTTGTAGCATGCAATGTTGTTTGATAGCATTTTACCACAGTAGAACATCTTTCAAAATTAAAGTCAATCCTCTCAAACCCTGCTGCTGCTTTATCAACTAAGTTTATGTAATATTCTAAATCCTCTGTTGCCATTTCAACAATCTTCATAACATCTTCACCAGTATTAAATTCCATCTTAAGAAACCACTTTTTTTGTTCATCCATAAGAAGCAACTCCTTACCTGTTAAAATTTCATCATGAGATTGTAGCAGTTCAATGACGTCTTCAGGCCCCACTTCTAATTTTAATTCTCTTGCTATTTCCACCACGTCTGCAGTTACTCCTTCCACTAAAGTCTTGAACACCTCAAAGTCATCAATCAGGTTTAGTACAAACTTCTATGAAATACATGTTGATATTAATATTTTGACCCCTTCTGATGAATCATGAATGTTCTTAATGGCATCTACAATGGTGAATCCTTTCCAAAGATTTTCAGTTTTCTTTGCCCAGATTCATCAGAGGAATCACTATCTATAGCAGTAAGCTATAGTCTTATGAACTGTGTTTCTTAAATAATAAGACCTGAAAGTTGAAATTACTCCCTGATCTATGGATGGACATATGGATATGTTAGCAGGCATGGAAACATTAACCTCCTTGCACCTCTCCACCAAAGATCTTGGTGACTAGGTGCATTGTCAATGAGCAGTCATATTTTGAAACAAATCTTTTTTTCTGAGTAGTAGGTCTCAACAGTGGGCTTAAAATATTTAGTAAACCATATTGTAAACAGATGTGCTGTCATCCAGGCTTTGTTGTTCCATTTATAGAGGACAAGCACAGTCAATTTAGTATAATTCTTAAGGATCATAAGATTTTTGGAATGGTAAAAAAGCATTACCTACAACTTCAAGTCACCAGCTGCATTAGCCCCTAACAACAGAGTCAGTCTGTCCTTCGAAGTCAGACACTGACTATGAAAGTCCTAATGGTAGACTCTTGTGATATGAGGCTGTTTCATCTACACTGAAGATCTATTGTTTAGTATAGGCACCTTTATTATCTGAGCGAGATCTTCTGGATAACTTGCCACAGCTTCTACATCAGCACTTGCTGCTTACCTTGAACTTTGATGTTATGGAGATGGCTTCTTTCCTTAAATGTCATGAACCAACTTCTGCTAGCTTCAAACTTTTCATCTGCAGCTTCTTCACCTCTATCAACTTTCATAGAATTGAACATATTTAGAGCCTTACTCAGAATTAGGCTTAAGGGAATGCTGTGGCTGATTTGATCTTCTAGGCAGACCACTAAAACTTTCTCGATATCAGCCTTTTGGCTGTCTCATTTTCTTATCATTTGTATGTTCATTGGAGTGAACTTTTAATTTTCTTCAATAACTTTTCCCTCACATTCACAACTTTGCTAACAGGCACAAGAGGTCTAGCTTTTGGACTGTCTTGGTTTTCAATATGCCTTTCTCACTAAGCTTTACCATATTTAGCTTTTGATTTAAAGTGACAGATGTGTTACTCTTCCTTTCACTTCAACACTTAGAAGCTATTGTAGTGTTACTAATCGGCCTAATTTTAATATATTGTTGTGTCTCAGGGAACAGGGAGACCTGAGGCAAGGGAAGAAGATGGGGGAACAGCCAGTAAGTGGGGACGTCAGAACACACAACATTTACTGATTAAGTTTGCCATCTTATATGAGCATGGTTTGTGGTGCCCCAAAACAATTGCAATAGTAACTTCTAATTTGTGTTTCTACCTTTCTAAAACATTCATATAATTCTATAAACATCATTCTAAACAAAGGTTTAGATATCACACAGTTTTGATATGTGATATTTTCATTATTGTTCAGTTACAAATATTTTATAAATTTTGTGTAATATATTTTTGACCTATTGACCATGTAGAAATATATTTTTTCCTACAATATTGAACCATATTCAAATTTGATTAATTTCATTTGTTTGAGAGTATGCTATGAACTTGATTCTTTGCTATGCTTTGAGAAGTGCTTTATACCTTAGCATGAAGTCAATTTCTATAAATGCACCAGGTTCATTTGAAGAAAATGTGACTTTTTCAGTTGTTGGGTACAACATCTTATATATGTATTTTTGATTGATTGTGTGGTTTTGTTCAAACTTTCCATATTTTTATTGATGTTTTTCCTACTTATTCTTTCAATTGCTGAGGGAGATGTGTTAAAATATCTTACTATAATTTTCAAGTTTTGTTCTATCAACTTTTCTTCACCATAAACTGAGGCTACACTTTCAGTGCATACAAAATATAATATCCTGATAGATTAATCTTTTTATCATCATAATACAACTCCCTTTAACTTTAGCAATTTTTTTAAAAATTTACTCTGTATTTTGTCTGATATTAAGTCAGTGTATCAGCTTTCTTTTTGTATTAATTTCCATTCAAATTTTACTATTTCTATATCCTTATGTGTAAGATGTTTCAATTACAAGTGCTTTTAAAAAATGTGTTCTGATAATCTTTGTCTTTTTTAATTTGAGAGTGTACTGCATTTAAATATAACTGATTTTGGTACCTTCTATTATTTCTTTACAATTTGTTTTTTTCCTCATCATTGCCATCACTCATTGTAAGCTGAGTATACATCCTGCTTCATTGACTTTAGATTTCTCCATTTGTCTTTGACCATGGGATGTGGGTGCAGTTATCTCTACCTTCTGCCTACCTGTTCTTCATCATAGGAACATCATATTCCAGGTAAGATGTGCTCTTTCAGCCAGAGTCCCAGGATAAGAAGATAGGAGGGACAAAGTAGAAGCCAACTAACAGCCTGGAGCTGAGCTCCAGTTAAGAGTCTAGAGGTACGAGCTCCACTTAAGACTACAACTAATAATAACTAGAGTTTTCACCTGTGCCCAGCACTTTCAATGTATATTTTATTGGTGATCTCAACCCTAACAAAGAGCCTCTGGGGCTGGTGTTATTATCTTATGTTACAGATGAGAACAGTAAGACCAAAAGTTTAAGATATTTACTCAGATTTGCAAGGCTAAAAAGTAGTAGAGCTAGGCCTTGAAACCAAGTAGTTTTAACCTAAAGCCATGGGCTTTTTTTTGTTTGTTTGTTTGTTTTTTGTTTTTCATTTTTCGGTACACGGGCCTCTCACTGTTGTGGCCTCTCCCGTTGCGGAGCACAGGCTCCGGATGCGCAGGCTCAGCGGCCATGGCTCATGGACCCAGCTGCTCCGTGGCATGTGGGATCTTCCCGGACCAGAACACGAACCCGTGTCCCCTGCATCGGCAGGCGGACCCTCAACCACTGCGCCACCAGGGAAGCCCTAAAGCCATGTTTTTGACTACTGTGCTATGTTACTTCTTTTGAAGTCTGGAGAGTGGTTTCCAATTTCTTTAATCAGTTCTCTTCTATTGCCCTTTCAGAGGTTCTGATTTCCCATTTGTCCTTCAAGTTCAGAAATTCTAGGAGTCATCCCTTAAAATAAAATTCTCACCCATAAAAAGAAATTAAATTGGGTCATTTCTAGAGACGTGGATAGACCTAGAGACTGTCATACAGAGTGAAGTAAGTCAGAAAGAGAAAAACAAATATTGTATATTAACGCATATACGTGGAACCTGAAAAAATTGGTATAGATGATCTTATTTACAAAGCAGAAATAGAGACATAGATGTAGAGAACAAACATATGGATACCAAGGGGGAAAGAAGGGATGGGATGAACTGGGAGATTGGAATTGACATATACACTATTGATACTATGTATAAAACAGATAACTAATGAGGACCTAATGTACAGCACAGGGAATCCTACTCAGTGCTCTGAGGTTACCTAAATGGGAAGGAAATCCAGAAAAAAGGGGATATATGTATACATATAACTGATTCACTTTGCTGTATAGTAGAAGCTAACACAACTAACACAACATTGTAAACCAACTATACTTCAATAAAAATTAAAAAAAAAAAATCTCGCCTTTTACATGTAACCAAGGCCTACAACACTGGTAGAGAACATACTTTTTGATCAAGTGTCTCTCCCTTTCTCTCTTTTTAATATAGCTTATTTTCCCCTTAGGTCTCTATGGAAGAAGGCTTGAGTCTGTCCCAAGAATATAACCATGTTTTTTTTGAGACCTCTGCAGCCCTCAGATTCTGTACTGATGATACCTTCATGGCTTAGTGAGGGAAATCCACAAGAAGGAGTCCATGCCATCCTTGATGGAAAAGAAACTGAAAAGACAGCCTATGGAAGAAGTTAAAAGGCTCATTGAACTGTGGTTTTCTCAGGGTTTTTGCCCAGTAGTGGGATTGCTGGGTCGTATGGTAGTTCTAGTTTTCTAAGGAGCCACCATACTGTTCTCCATAGTGGCTGTATCAATTTACATTCCCACCAACTGTGCAAGAGAGTTCCCTTTTCTCCACACCCTCTCCAGCATTTATTGTTTGTAGATTTTTTGATGATGGCCATTCTGACTGGTGTGAGGTGATACCTCATTGTAGTTTTGATTTGCATTTCTCTAATGATTTGTGCTGTTGAGCATTCTTTCATGTGTTTGTAGGCAATCTGTGTATCTTTTTTGGAGAAATGTCTATTTAGGTCTTCTGCCCATTTTTGGATTGGGTTGTTTGTTTGTTTTTTTTTGATATTGAGCTGCATGAGCTGCTTGTAAGATTTGGAGATTAATCCTTTGTTAATGCTTTGTTTGCAAATATTTTCTCCCATTCTGAGGGTTATCTTTTTGTCTTGTTTATGGTTTCCTTTGCTGTGCAAAAGCTGTTAAGTTTCATTAGGTCTCATTTGTTTATTTTTGTTTTATTTCCATTTCTCTAAGAGGTGGATCAAAGGATCTTGCTGTGATTTATGTCATAGAGTGTTCTGTCTATGTTTTCCTCTAAGAGTTTGATAGTGTCTGGCATTACATTTAGGTCTTTAATCCGTTTTGAATTTATTTTTGTGTATGATGTTAGGGAGTGTTCTAAGAATCATGTACCACAATGTTCATTGCAGTTCTATCTACAATAGCAAGGACATGGAAGTAACCTAGTGTCCATCAACAGATGAATGGATAAAGAAGATGTGGCACATATATACAATGGAATATTACTCAGCCATAAAAATGAATGAAACTGAGTTATTTATAGTGCGGTGGATGGACCTAGAGTCTGTCATACAGAGTGAAGTAAGTCAGAAAGAGAAAAACAAATACTGTATGCTAACACATATATATGGAATCTAAGAAAAAAAAAAGTTCTAAAGAACCTAGGGACAGGACAGGAATAAAGACGCAGGTGTAGAGATTGGATTAGAGGACACAGGGAGGGGGAAGTGTAAGCTGGGATGAAGTGAAAGAGTGACATGGACATATATGCACTACCAAATGTAAAATACATAGCTAGTGAGAAGCAGCTGCATGGCACAGGGAGATCAGCTGGGTGCTTTATCACCACCTAGAGGGGTGAGATAGGGAGGGTGGGAGGGAGAGGCAAGAGGGAGGAGATATGGGGATATATGTGTAGGTATAGCTAATTCACTTTGTTATAAAGCAGAAACTAACACACCATTGTAAAGCAGTTATACTCCAATAAAGATGTTAAATATATATATATATATATATATTTTTTAAAGGCTTATTGAAGAAGAGAGAAAACATGACATGATATACTTGCTTCTCCCTTACTCTCACTCTCAATATTTTCAGTCAAGCAATTCTAGATATTGTATTGAGCTTTAATATTCTCTCTCTCCCTCCACCACTTCCTTTCTATCTCTCTCTCTCTCCCTCTCTCTCTCTCTCTCTCTCTCTCTCTCTCTCTCTCTTTCACACACACACACACACACACATTCAATATCTTCCTATAAGTAAAAGCAAAATCTGCATAACTGTACCTCTTGAGATAGTTTGTTTTGCCCTTAAGAGTTGGATGGATTTTGTCAATCAGCCAGATATGTTGCTTAGTTTTTACAATATATTACTAAATAAAATTGGCATTCCAATTCCCTCATTTCCCTTTAAAGACTCTAGCTTCATTTGGTATGCTGTCTGGTTATAGAGAAAATACTCAGAATTGCAGACTGAATGATAAAAGGCTCAGGGGATCTGCCTTTGCCTGATAAGTCTCCAGTTGTTTGCATTTCAGGAATCTCAGTAAATAATAAAGAAGTTCAGGAAACAATTCAAATCAGGAGTCTGCAACCTGGTCTTTCTTAAGTGCAAAAGCCATGCTGCTTTTTCTTGAATGCTTGAGATGAACCTTAGATGAATTATTAATAATAGGAGCTAGTTGTGGGTCATTCGAGGGCTGAAATAAAATATCCCCATATTTACAGTGCTCTGCCCCATCAGGATTCAGCAAAATTATCACAGTGAAGTCACCGGGCTGTGGCAAATGGATACTGTTTTTATAGCAGTAAGAGAGGCTTCTATGAATCTGATGGTTCACATACTTCCAAAAGGACATCCTGAAACCTCTCAGTAAGGAGTCCCTATTAGGACTGAGTAAAGACCACCTGCAAGGCAAGAGGCTTCTTGACTCCAGAGACCCTGTTTTCTCCATTTGTTGCCAAAATTTTCTTTCTCTTCTTCCTCAAATGATGAAACACCATCAGTTAGAGGGCTTTTTTCTTGTTTGTTTTAAAATGGATCATTTTGTAAATGAAATTGCCCATATACTCATTTATCCCATTGTGCTAATTGGTGTGTTCAAACTCACACTCAGAAAGCACCTTACCAGAAAGAACAGTTCTGACTGTTTAATAGACCAGAGTTAAAATAAAAAACATAAAGAACAGACAGCTAAACATGAGGTGGAATCCATAAAACTAATCTTCATGGGTTGGGGACAGTTTTCATCATAAATTAGAGAAAAGGAAGGACTAAGGCCAGAGTTATCATTAAACATGCAAGCACTTATTATTTTATTCACAATGCTTCTGGCACTGGATAATCTCTGAGAATGCAGGAATGAATCAAGGTAGTTTAACACTACCTAGAAGACTCACTTGTGGAAGAAAAATGGGATTATAAATTTGTAGATAAGAAGACACATTTTATATCGTAATATAGCTACAGCAAGAATGAATAGAGATTGTCATTTTTCAACCACTGGACTAAAATCTTAGCCTTTCAGAATATTGTACTTATGGATCCTTTTATTGCTTGGGGCCAAGGCCTTTCTCAAACCCACATGGACTTCACTGTTCTTATTCCTAAGCTCTGGGATCAAGGCAATCAGCTTGCATTTATTCACTTCTTAACTGCCTCTACTCTGTCCCTTTGGATTTTTCTCAACCCTCATCTTCTATGGAGTAGGGCACAATCTACTGAGTTTCCCCTGTCCCATATTACCTCTAAAATCAAATCCACTATATCTTTTCATTCTAAGGTATTCATAAGTAAGGAGAAAAACCAAAATATTTTTTAAAAATGTAGAGATGATATAAAAATAACAAGATTCTTATAGCCATAGAGCTGGTCTTTACTTCCTCGTTTCCTTTGCTCTAAATGTTTAATACTCTGCTTTTATCCTGATAAAATGGATTAGTACATTACTTTTCTCCCTCAGCTACCCTGACCCCTGGAACTCTTCCAAGTTTGGGAAGACTCTGTGAATACTGCAGTCCATTAGATTGTTCTGTTTGCTAGAAGATGCAATCTAAGAAACAGAGTAGTTGGCACCTAGTTTCATATGACAGACCTACATCTTTGAAAACCTGATGACTGCCCTATCTATGAATAATAGTAGTGTTTGACACCTTTCTTTAAACAACTAAAAGTCTTTGTAAATTTTATTTTACTGTCAGCTTCCTTGCCTTTGGCTCTAAAGTTTTGTATCTCATTTCTCTCTTGTTCCTTCTCTTTATACTTTTCGAGTCCTGATAAATAATTTACATGATTTAGAAATTCTTAGAGAGGTTTAGATTGTGGAACAGTTACCAAGTCCAACCATTTCATCCTGTGGAAGGAAGGAGGTCTGTAAATGATCACTCAGTGAAACTGCATGAATTTGAAATAATTATCACCAGCAGAGAGAGGCAGACTTCAAGTATTCTTTTAAGCCAGTCTGCTAAAAGGAAGTAAATGTTCTAGAAGAATAAAACCTAGTTATTTTTGCCCAAAGACTATTGACTCACTCTCTTTGATATGACCTAAATTCCAAAATCTCATACCTGATCACTATCCCTGAAAACTTCTAACCAGACCTAGGATACCTCAATCAATCTCAAAGCTTGAAGAAAAGCACAATGTGTACCTACCCACATAGCCAAGGGAGTGTCAAGAAACTATGAAACAATAAGCATCCATGTGCATTGTAAACAAATATGTAGTCACCCAAGACAATTTACCAAATAGTGACAAAATGCATGCTATGTGCAAGCACTTTTCTAGATACCACTGGGTGTGTGTGCATGCATGTGTGTGTGTTGGAGAGGCACTATGCAATTCCAAATACATTTTCTGCTCTCTAGAAATATATCATCTATTTTATGTATTTTTAATTAACTGGTCTTGTGGGTCCCCATAATAAAATAATTTGCCAGATTGTACACAAATGACAGTTTATAATGAGCCTTGGAACTTGTGTAGAAAATGCCAATAAGAAAAAAACATGGACGGCTAGAGCCAAGCATTATTCACAGCTGTTTTATTTCTCTACAACTTGTCTATTCTTTCCTATGCGTCCTTGACTGATGGGTAGCTGGGGTGAGGAGGAACTGAATTTTGGTTTAATCCAGTAATTCAGTGCTAAGATAAGGCAATAATTTAAGAAACATATTTAAAAAACACAACTTCTGCTTGGGGTACTTAGGCCAGTTTTCATTCAAAGTTCTGCCCTGTTCACTGTCCTTTCCAAAATTTCCCCTGAGTGTGGGGGAAAGGTGTGGCTTATGCAACCTCATGGCAGTAGAATTTCCTCCTCTCATCTTCTAAGTCCTACAGTATCCTCTGTATCGTTTTTGATATTTTTAACCAAGGGTCGGGTCTGATTCTTTTTTTTTTTTTAATTTATTCAATTGTCATCAGAACACTTAACATGAGATCTATCCTATTGACGAATTTTTAAGTGTACAATATATTATTGCTAACTATAAGTACAATGCTGTACATCAGATCTCTAGAGCTTCTTGCTTGAAACTTTGTGCACTTTGATTAGTAATTCCCCATTTCTCCCTCCCCCCAGCCCTTGGTAACCATTTGATTCTGTTTACTAGACTGGTTTACTCAGAGGAATGTCAAAGACAGGCAAGTGGGCCCATGATAAATAGGCACTTTCTACTGGAATACATGAACTGGTCCCTTTGCCTTTGGGTCTCAAGGTCCTTCTCAACACAGTCTCTTTATTGTTACACCAGGTCGCTTCCAGTCCATTTCTGCCAGTACTTTTGACTCTCTTTGGTATTATTTCCATGTCACACGTAGGCCATGGGGACTCCTGAGCATTGTCTCAATAAAGCTGTTGCAGCCCTCTGCCACCACCTCTGTCTAGCTCATGTGGAGCTGCCCCAGAGAGTCCAGTTTACTCCTAGCATTCCTTAAAAGTGAAATATAAACAAAGACCAATCAGAATGGAGATATAATGTAAACAGTAAGTGTGTTCATAACTGTGGGAAATTCGGTCACTAACCCCAGTGTTTTCAAACTTCCTTGTGATTGTTTGTAAGCAACCTCCCATTAGTTGGCTTGGAAGGCATAGAGTGGAGGATTAGGAAGAGGATGCTACTCTATGACCCATATGCTTTGTTACTGTCTCTCTTCCACAAGCCATCTGGTGGAAGGGGAGTAGGCTACTTACTTATTCTTTCTCTAAGTAACCCTTCAACAACATGCTGGCACCTAAAGTAAATAAGAAAACAGAATTTGATTGTCAAAGATGAGAAATGAGTTTCTTATTTTAGGGGGCTTCTGTTCAGTGAGTGATACACATTGAATAGACATTTTTCCAAAGAAGACATGCAGATGGCCAAACACACATGCAAAGATGTTCATCATTAATCATCATTCATCAGAGAAATGCAAATTAAAACCACAATGATGTATCATCTCACACCTGTCAGAATGTTTATCATCAAAAAGACCACAAATAATAAATGTTGGCTAGAATGTAGAGAAAAGGGAACACATACAATGTTGGTGGGATTATAAATTGGTGGAGCTACTGTGGAAAACATTATGACAGTTTCTCAAAAAATAGGAATACAGATACCGTATGACTCAGCAATTCCATCCTGGTGTACATTCAAAATAAAAACAAGAACATAAATTTGAAAAGATGCATGCACCCCAATGTTCATAGCAGCATTGTTTAGAATTGCCAAGATATGGGAGCAACCTAAGTGTCTGTCAACAGATGAATGGATAATGAAGATATGGTATACATATACAATGCATTACTATTTAGCCATAAAAAAGAATAAAATTTTGCCATTTGTTACAATATGGATAGATTTGGAGGGTACTATGCTAACTGAAATAAGTCAGAAAAAGGCAAATACTGTATAACATCACCTATATGTGGAATCTAAAAAAAACTAGTGAATGTAACAAAAAGAAACAGACTGATAGGTACAGAGTACAAACTAGTGGTTACCAGTAGGGAGAGGGAAGGGGGAGGGGCTAGTTGATAGTGGGGGGTTAACAGGTACAGCTACTATGCATGAAACAAATAAGCTATATGGATATATTTTATATCACAGGTAGTATGACCAATATTTTATAATAACTATAAATGGAGTATAAACTTTAAAAATTGTAAATCATTATGTTGTACACCTGTAACTTTATATAATATTGTAAAATATATGAAAACCCCATCTCAATAAAGTTGGTACATATTTTTTAAAAAAGGGTAAAAAGCCATGGGTCAAGAAAAATTTCAAGATAGGAGAATATACCTAAACATATTTTAAAACATAATGATCCCTGTTACACATGCACCAACTAAGACTAAGCCTCTTGAACTATATTTATATAAATTAAAGTTGTAGTTCTTCTAGTTTGGTTGTTTACATGTTACTAGAGAATGTTCTAACATCTACCTGGCCTAAATCGTCTACTGTAAGGTTACATTTGAACACTTCCACTTGGCCTAAGGTTTCCCAATTAGAGTTACTATTTGGGTTTAGATGGCAAAAGTGAAGTTGTTCTTTCAAGCCATCCATATACTATTAAATACAAATGTTAGAAAGTACAAAATTTAGTCTTCTATTAAAATGCCAAGAGCATAAATATATTTGTTATATAATCTTGTTGCCAGTTGTAAAAGCAGAGCAGAAGGGACTGTGGTGGAAAGGATAAAGAATATGTGAATTTTTATCAGTAAAAAAAAGAGTACCTAGACCATTCATCATTTTCAGGTCTAAGTAGCCTACTGGGAACTCTGGACATACAGGATATAACAAAGGAATCAGAGTCCCCAAGGTAAAAGGATTATTAAGGGGAGTAAAGTGATGCTGGTCACAAAAGCAGGGTAGGAGGCAAGAATGCAACACAAAACTCACACCAACAGACTATCATCTACTTCATTCCACTTTTTGCTTCAGTCCAGCTCTGTCTCTAACACACACACACATGCACACACACATAAATATATCAGTATAACTGTCACTCTTCAAACTATTGGTGTGAAAAATTAAATATTATAAAAAAGAAATCACATCAGTGCTCACTTCAGCAGCACATATAGTAAAATTGGAACAATACAGAGAAGATAAGCATGGACCTTGCACAAGAATGACATGTGAATTTGTGAAGCATTACACATTTTTAGGCCAGAAGGGAGTGGCAAAATGTATTTAAAGTCATGAAAGGGAAAAACCTACAACCAAGAATATTCAGCAAGACTCTCATCCATATTGCATGGAGAAATTGAAAGCTTTGTAGACAAGCAAAAGCTGAGAGAATTCAGCACCACCAAACCAGTTTTACAACAAATGCTAAAGGAACTTATTTAGGTAGAAAAGAAAAGGCCACATCTAGAAATAAGAAAATTACAAAATGGAAAATCTCAATGGTAAAGGCAAACCTATAGTAAAGGTAAGAAATCATCCACACACAAACTAGTAGGGAAGTTAAAAGACAAAAGTAGTAAAATTATCTGTATACACAATAAGCACTTAAGGGGTATGCAAAATAATTACATGTAAAATATGATATCAAAACCAGGAATCATGACAGGAGGAGAGGACAAGTGCAGGAGATTTAAAATGCTTTTGAAATTAAGAGATCAGAAAACTAAAGCATTCATGTGTGTGTATATATATATATATATATATATATATATATAGACTGCTATACCAAAGCCTCACAGTAACTGAAAAACAAAAATCTATAATAGATATAAAGACATAAAGATAGTCATCAAACCACAAGAGAAGAGAAAAAAAGAAGAAACAGAAAATAAAGACTGACAAAAACAAATCCAAAACAATTAACAAAGTATAAATAAGAATACACATATAGATAATTACTTTAAATGTAAACAAATTAAATACTCCATCTAAAAGACAAAGACTTCCTGAATGGGTACATAAACAAGACCAGTATATATGCTGTTTACAAGAGACACACTTCAGATCTAAAGACAAATACAGACTGAAAGTGAGGGGATGGAAAAATGGTATTCTATGCAAATGGAGATAAAAAGAAAGCTGGAGTCGCAGTATTTATATCAAATAAAATAAACTTTAAAATAAAGACTTTTATGAGACAAAGAATGACACTTCATAACGATCAAGGGATCAATTCAAGAAGAAGATATAATAATTGTAAATATACATGCACTCAACATAGAAGCACTTCAGTGTATAAGGCAAATATTAACAAACATAAAAGGAGAAATTGACAGTAACACAAAAAATTGATAAACCTTTAGCCAGATTCACCAAAAGAGGGCCCAAATCAATAAAATCAAAACTGTAAAAGAAGTTACAACTGGCCACAGAAATAAAAAAGATTGTAAGAAACTATTATTAACAATTATACACCAATAGAATGGGCAACCTAGAGTAAATGAACAAATTCTTAGAAAGGTACAATCTCCCAAACTGAACCAGGAAGAAATAGAAAATATGAACACACCAATTATCAGTACTGAATTGAATCAAAAACAGTAATATAAAACTCCCAAAAACAAAAGTCCAAGACAGATGACTTCACAAGTGAATTCTACCAAATATTTAAAGAAGAGTTAACATCTATCCATCTGAAACTATTCTAAAATATTGCAGAGAAAGGAACACTTCTGAACTCATTCTATGAGGACACCATCACCCTGATAACAAACCAGACAAAGATGTCGCAGAAAAAGAAAACTACAGGCCAATATCACTGATGAATATAGATGCAAAAATCCTCAACAAAATACTAGCAAACCAGCTCCAAAAGCACATTAAAGGGATCATACACCATGATCAAGTGGAATTTATGCCACAGATGCAAGAAATTTTCAATATCCGCAAATCAATCAGTGTGATACACCACATTAACAAATTGAAGAATAAAAACCATATGATGATTTCAATAGATACACAAAAGTGTTTTGACAAAATTCAACACCGATTTATGATAGAAACTGTCCAGAAAGTAGGCATAGAGGGAACATGCCTCAACATAATAAAGGCTATATATGACAAACCCACAGCTAACATCATACTCAGTGGTAAAAGCTGAAAACATCACCTCTAAGATCAGGAAGAAGACAAGGATGCCCAGTCTGGCCACTTTTATTCAACACAGTATTGGAAGTCCTAGCCACAGCAATCTGAGAAAGAAAAGAAATAAAATGAATCTAAGTTGGAAAAGAAGTAAAACTGTCACTGTTGGCAGATGACATGGCAACGTACATAGAAAATCTTAACAATGCTACAAGAAAGCTACTAGAGATCATCAATGAATTTGGTAAAGTTGCAGGATATAAAATTAATATAGAAATCTGTTGCATTTCTATACACTAACAGCTAAAGATAAGAGAGAAAAATTAAGGAAAAGGTCCCATTTTCCATCAAAAATAAAATAAAATACCTAGAAATAAACCTACCTAAGGAGGCCAGAGACCTGTACTCCAAAAACTATAAGACATTGTTGAAAGAAATTGAAGACAACACAAACAGATAGAAAGATACACAGTGTTCTTGGATTGGAAGGATCAATATTTTTAAAATAACTACACTACCCAATGCAATCTACAGATTCAATGCAATTCCTATCAAATTACCAATGGCATTTTAAACAGAACTAAAAGAAAAGATTTAAAAATTTGTATGGAACTACAAAAGACTTTGAATAGCCAAAGCAATCTTGAGAGAAAAGAATGCATCTGGAGGAATCAGGCTCCCTGACTTCAGACTATATCACAAAGCTACAGTCATCAAAACTGTATGGTACTGGAATAAACAGAGACATATAAATGATTGGAACAGAATAGAAAGCCCTGAAATAAACCAACTCACCTATGGTCAATATGGTCAATTAATCTATGACAAAGGAGGTCAGAGTATACTATGGAGATAAAGACTGTCTCTACAATAAATAGTACGGGAAGACTGGACAGATACATGTAAAAAAAATGAAATTAGAACATTCTCTAACATCATATAAAAAATAAACCCCAAATGTATTAAAAACCTAAATGTAAGACTGGATACTATAAAACTCCTGGATGAAAACAGAGGCAGAACACTCTTTGACATAAATCTCACCAATATTTTTTTGGATCCATATCTTAGAATAATGGAAATAAAAACAAAAATAAACAAATGGGACCTAATGAAACTTAAAAGCTTAACTATAAACAAAACAAAAAGACAACCCACATAATGGAAGAAAATATTTGCATACAATGTCATCCACAAGGGATTAATTTCCACAATACATAAACAGCTCAATATCAGCAAAGCAAACACCCAATCAAAAAATAGGTAGAAGATCACATTTCTCCAAAGAAGACATACAGATGGCCAACACACACATGAAAAGATGCTCAACATCACTAATTATTAAAGAAATGCAAAGCAAAACTACAATGAGATATCACCTTACACTGGTCAGAATGGCCATCATCAAAATGTCTGTAAATAATAAATACTCGAGAGGGTTTGGAGAAAAGGGAATCCTTCTACTCTGTTGATGTGAATGTTAATTTGTGCAGCCACTATGGAAAGGAGTATGGGTGCTCCTTAAAAAAACAAAAATTAGAGTTAACATATTATCCTGCAATCTCACTCCCAGGCCTATATGTAGAGCAAACCATAATTTGAAATGATGCATGCCCCCCAATGTTCATAGCAGCACTACTTCCAATAGCTAAGACATGAAAGTAACCTAATTGTCCATCAACAGATGAGTGGATAAAGAAGATATGTTATATATACATACTATAATACTACTCAGTTATAAAAAAAGAATGAAATAATGCCATTTGCAGCAACATGGATGGACATATAGATTATCATACTATTTGAAGTAAGTCAGAGAGAGACAAATATCACTTATACATGGAATCTAAAATATGACACAAATAAACTTATATAAGGCAGAAATAGACACAAAGACATAGAAAATAAACGTATGGTTACCAGAGGAGAAGGGAGGTAGGGATAAATTAGAAGTGGGGGATTAACAGATACAAACTACTGTATATAAAATAACAACAATGTCCTACTGGGAAGTATACTTAATATCTTGTAATAACCTATAAGGGAAAAGAATCTGAAAAAAATAGATACGTAGTTTTTACTATATCTCCCAGTTTTAGTAAAACTTATCTCAAAAGAAGAAAAATTTTGTTTTCTGATATACCTCGCATGTGACAAAGATAACAAAATAATTTAATCTTCTGACTCTGTTGCAATCAGGGCTTCATTCAGCTTTCTCTAGAGGTTTAATTAAAACCAGCTAATAAATAAAATAAAAATATGGTTTCTGGAATAGATCCATAGTATCTCTTTAAAATATATAAAATATGAGGATGGTTTACCTCCCTTTATAGGTTAGGGAAATAGGACCCTGAAAACATTGCTATTGGAAGTCACTCCCTCCAGGGAAGTTAATTAGACAAGGGAGTGAGACATCAATTAAGGGAAGTCGGCCAAAGGTTTTAAATTTATTGCTGGTAAGAAGTGCTGGACTTGCAGCAATTAGAATCTGAATTTATGTGTGGAAAAGGTGAAGAAAAATAAAAGTACTACCAGCATGCCACTATCCTGATGATGTTTGGGAAGCTTAAACAACTATAACTCAAGAGTTTTCTGTTCATACTGAGTCTGAATCACAGAATTTGTGACTTTCAGAGGATATGCTAAAAAAAATGTTGGGCTGAAATAACAGATGACTCATGAATTCACAAGTACTCAATTCACTAACAGATAATTCAGCATTGAATTATTCATATATTTATTCACTTAATTTTTTATTGAAATATACTTAATTACAATATTATATTAGTTTCAAGTGTATGACATAGTGATTTGATATTTTTATAGATTATATTCCATATAAAGTTATTATAAAACATTTGTTATATGCCCTGTACTGTACATTACATCCTTGTAACTTATCTATTTTATACCTGTTAGTTTGTACCTCTTAATCCCCCTCACCCATTTTGCCCCTTCTCTCACCCTCTACCCGCTGGCAACCACCAACCTTTTCTCTGTATCTGTGAATCTGTTTCTGTTTTGTTTTATTCTTTAGATTTCACATATAAGTGAAAACATACAGAATTTGTCTTTCTCTGTTTGACATTTCACTAAACATAATACCCTCTACCCTTCAGGTCAATCCAGTTATCACAAATGGTAAAATATCATTCTTCTTAATGGTTGAATTGTACACATAATTATATTATATATTATATAGTTACGTATAATATAAAATACATAATATATATCTCACATATTCTTTATCCATTCATCTGTTGATGGACACTTAGGTTGCTTGTTTTAATATTTTGGCTATTGTAAATAATGCTGCTATGAACATTGAGGAGCATATATCTTTTCTATTTAGTGTTTTCATTTTATTCAGATAAAATACCCAGGAGTACAATTGATTCATCATATATTAGTTCTATTATTAATATATTTCGGAACCTCCATATAGTTTTTCCATAGTAGCTGAATCAATTACATTCCCACCAACAGGACATTACAGTTCCCTTTTCTCTATATCCTTGCCAACATTTGTTATGTGTGGTCTTTTTGATGACGCCATTCTGACAGGTATGAGGTGATATCTCACTGTGGTTTTGATTTGTATTTCTCTGAGGATTAGTGATGTTGAGAATCTTTTCATCTCTTGGATATCTGTATGTCTTCTCTGGAAAATGCTTATTCAGGTCCTCTGCCCATCTTTTAATCGGGTGGTTTGTTTTCACTTAATATTTTTGAGCTCCTATTGTGTGCAACACACCCTGATTAGCATTTTTATTAACTCCTCAGTAATCACACACACAAAAACAAACAATTCATACACAAAGAACATAATTTCTGAGAAGTTACTCTGTGTCAAATACTGCACTAAATCAAGGGGATAATATTGTACCAAAATAACTATTGTCCTTGCTCTTTTGGAGCTTACAGTCTAATCAGGAAGAAAGATAGTGATAACATATTTAGATTTATAATGTTTAAACTAGGACCATAATCAATGCTATAATGGAGAATTGTGGTGTGTAAATATTGCCCATAATAGGAGCATTTGAACTAGTTGAGGAGCTCAGGAGCTTCCCTGAAGACATGAAGATTGGGTTGCAATATGAAGGAGGAACATTATTTATTTAGGCCAAGAGGATAGGGATGATGTTAATGTATTTCAATCAGCAATAACAGCATGGGCATCAGCCCTCTGGCAAGTGAATGCATCATGAGTAAAGGTGACCAGCATGATTGGGAGGAAAAAAAGAGGTCTGTGAAATGATGACACATGAAGGGAGACTTGGAAAAAAGAAACATGCAGATCTACTTAGGTGAGAGTTATGAGTTTGGTCTTTATTTTGAGAAAAATGGGAGGCTATCAAATGGAGTTAAACAGTTAAATGAGGTAACAATTATTTGGTCTTTAAAATGTAAATTTTGGAGGGAAGAGGTAAGATGATGGAGTAGAAAAACTCTGAGCTCACAACCCCTCATGGAAACACCAAAATTACAGCAATTTACAGAACACCTATTGAAGAAAAAGACAAGAACCTACCAGAAAAGATCTTCTACAACTAAAGATATAAAGAAGGAACCACACCAAGACAGCTAGGAGGGTTAAAGTCATGGTATAGTCAAGACAAATAACTCAGGTGGGTGACCCACAAACAGGAGAATAATTACAATGGCAGAGGTTCTCTCCATGGACTGAAGGCACTGAGTCCTATATTGGGCACCCCAGCCTGGGGGTCCTGTGCCAGGAAGACAAACCTCATTAAGAAAAGAGAGCATGAGAGAGAGGGCCCAAATCAATAAAATCAGAAATAAAAAAGGAGAATTTACAACTGAAACTAGAGAAATACAAGGACCATAAGAGATTATTGCAAACAAGTGTATGATAATAAAATTGACAAATTCTAAGAAAAGTACAATCTCCCAAAACTGAACCAGAAAGAAATAGAAAGCATGAACACACCAATTACCAGTAATGAAACTGAATCAGTAATTGTAAAACTTCCAACAAACCAAAGTCCAGGACCAGATGCCTGAATTCTGCCAGACATTTAGAGAAGTGTTAATACCTATCTTTCTTCAAACTATCCCAAAAAATTATAGAAAAAGGAATGCTTCCAAATTTATTCTGAGACCAGCATCACCCTGATACCAAAACCAGGCAAAGATATCACATAAAAAAAGAAAATTACAGGTCAATATCACTGATGAACATAGATGCAAAAATCCTCAACAAAATATTGGCAAGCCAAATTCAACAAAATTTAAAAGGATCAGACTCAAAGACATAGAAAACAAACTTATGGTAACCAAACTGGAAGCGAGGGCAGGAGGGATAAATTAGAAGTTTGGCATTAGCAGATACAAACTGCTATATACAAAAGAGATAAACAACAAAGTCCTACTGTATAGTGCAGGAAACTATATTCAATATTTTGTAGCAAAATATAATGTAAAAGAATCTGAATCACTTTGCTGTACACCAGAAACTAATACAACATTGTAAATCAAATATACTTAAAAAAAAAAAAAGATCATACACTATGATCAAGTGGGATTTACTCCAGGAATGCAAGGATTTTTCAATATCCACAAATCAATCAGTGTGATACATCACATTACCAGATTTAAGAGTAAAAACATATGATAACCTCAATAGATGCAGGAAAAGCTTTTGATAAAATTCAACATCCATTCATGATAAAAACTCTCCAGAAAGTTGGTATAGAGGGAACATACCTCACCATAATAAAGGCTGTATGTGACAAACCCAGAGCTAACATCATACTCCACAATGAAAACTTGAAAGCATTTCCTCTTAGATCAGGAACAAAACAAGGATTCCCACACTTTCTACTTTTATTCAAAGTACTATTAGCAGTCCTAGCCACAGCAATCAAAGAAGGAAAAGGGATCCAAATTGGAAAAAACAGAAGTAAAACTGTCATTGCTTTCACACAACATGATACTATATATAGAAAATCCTAAAGATGCGACCAAAACTGCTAGAAATCATCGATGAATTCAGTAAAGTTACATGACACAAAAATAACATGCAGAAATCTGTTTCTATACACTAACACTAAACTATCAGAAAGAAAAATTAAAGAAACAATCCAGTTGCAATGACATCAAAAATGATAAAATACCTAGCAGTAAACCTACCTAAGGAGGTAAAAAACCTGTATTCCGAAAACTATAAGACACTGATGAAATAAACTGAAGATGAAACAAACAGACGGAAAGATATACTGTGTTCATAATTTGAAGAATTACCATTGTTAAAATGACCATAATACTGAAAGCAATCTACAGATTCAATGCAATCCCCATCAAAACACCAATGGCATTTTTCACAGAATGATATAGAAGAACAGATTTGTAGGTATCATGCTCTGTAACTTCAAACTGTACTACAAAGCTACAGTCATCAAAATTGTATGGTACTGTCACAAACGAATCAATGGACAAAGGATTAATCTCCAAAATATATAAACAGCTCATACAGCTCAATATTAAGAAAACAAAAAATTCAATCCAAAAATGGACCGAAGACCTAAATAGAAATTTTTTCCAAAGAAGACATACAGATGGCCAAGAAGCACATGAAAAGCTGCTCAGCATCACTAATTATTAGAGAAATGCAAATCAAAACTACAATGAGGTATCACCTCACACCAGTTAGAATGGGCATCATCAGAAAATCTACAAACAACAAATGCTGGAGATGGTATGGAGGAAAGCAAACCTTCTTGCACTATTGGTGGGAATGTAAATTGATACAGCCACTATGGAGAACAGTATGGAGGTTCCTTAAAAAACTAAAAATAGAATTATCATATGATCCAGCAATCCCACTACTGGGCATATACCCAGAGAAAACCATAATTCAAAAAGACACATGCACCCCAATGTTCATTGCAGCACTATTTACAATAGCCAGGTCATGGAAGCAACCTAAATGCCCATTGACAGATGAATGGATAAAGATGTGGTACATATATACAATGGAATATTACTCAGCCATAAAAAGGAACGAAATTGGGTCATTTGTTGAGATGTGGATGGATCTAGAGACTGTCATACAGAGTGAAGTAAGTCAGAATGAGAAAAAGAAATATCATATATAAACACATATATGTGGAACGTAGAAAAATGGAACAGATGAACTGGTTTGCAGGGCAGAAATTGAGACACAGATGTACAGAACAAATATATGGACACCAAGGGGGGAAAGCCATGGGGAGGTCGGGGTGGGGGTGTGATGAGTTGGGCAATTGGGATTGACATGTATACACTAATGTGTATAAAATTGATGACTAATAAGAACCTGCTGTATAAAAAAATAAATAAAATTCAATAATTAAAAAAAAATAAAGAAGATATATGAATGGCCAATAAGCACATGAAAAAAGAAAAAGTCTGCAGTTAGCCTTAGATTACTAGTTAAGAGATGCAGGATATGGTCTCAGGTATATTGGTAACTAAATTTGTGATTATGAAAACATTTTATATTCTTCTGGGTTTTAATTTCTCCATTTTAGAAATAGGAATAGTAAACCCTACCAACCGCTCTATTGTGAGGATCAAATGGGGTTAAAAATTAATAAACATCTTTCACTAGGGAGAATTTGGCATTGTGTTCCTTAAATTCATGTAAATTGTTAGGAATATTATGTGAATGTTGAAATAAGATGCCAACTTCGGTGGAGAAGAAATGGACAGGAATGCAGAGAAGAGATTATTACTATAAAAGAAAGGTGCAATCAGGATAGAGATTTTGAAAAGGCTGGTTTGGAGATTCTAATTCTTATGAATAATAATCCCTAATAATCAAGTTTGGTGGGAGGGGGAAGCAAAGTGAGAAATGGTAATAAAGTGTTTAGAGAGATCAAGAGCAGGACAGGAAGTAAAAAAGAGAAGTGCAGACTTGCAAGAAAAATATTCATTTTTTACACAAAGCTCTGGATCTAATAAAAATGTACCTAACACTATAGCCTGAAGTATATGTTAGATGTACAAAATGATCAGGGAGAATAATTAGAAATCCTAAGAAGTAAGTCAGGGTCTGCCTGTGTTCTTATGTAGTCGTTGTGGAATGAAGATGTTAAACTTTTTATAAAGCAAGAGTTTTTATTAAATCTTTTTTGTGTTCTGTATTATTTTTGAGCCTGGTGAAACTATGGAGTCTCAAGAAAAATGTACACAAAAAATTTCCTACTTGTCCATGTATATGAACTCACACTTAATATGTATACTTACATCTATATGTACCCATACAACTACATCTACAGCTTTACCTACAGTTACAGAGACTTATACATATACAATTTCATGGAGTTCATCAACACCCTAAATTTGGTCTATAGACTGCTAGACACAAAAATGTCTACTCTTCTCTAGAGATTAGCTAGAATCTTTGTTTTTATGATTTGATGGTAATTTAAGTAAGTAACAGAGAAGGAAAAATTCTAAGAGAATGAGCATGTTAATACTATGGCACAACATAGTGTAACAGAACAACATTTTGACTACAACTCTTTAAGTTTGTTCTAAAATAAATGGACAAGCTTTCAACAGTTCTTTTTATTTATAATAGAGTACATCACATCTCCTGTGATAGTTGGTAAGTTATGTAAAAAAGTTGGTTAAAGCAGGATAGTTTTAAAAACTCATACACAGCTAAACAAATATTTTAATTTATATGTATATATTCAAATTTATCTATCAATATTTTTCTATGCATTTTATAATTTTGACAATTTTAACCCTGTTTATATAAAGAAAAAATGATTTTTGCATACCCAAGTTGTTTGCACTTTGAACTGAGAATACATCAGCTTTAAAATCAGAAGGCATGAGCAGTATTCCTGGACTAGACACTCAGAAGCTAAATGATCTCAGTGAAGTTACTTAAATTATATGCCTTACTTCCTGAAACTTCATGGACTGTTATTAGATTGGGGTGAAGTATGCAACCAAAGTATTTAATAAAGGCTTTTACCTGGGTACTCCTGAACCCACAGTTGGGGGCATAAGTCTCTGACTAGCGGGACCACAAAGAATTAATTCAGATTCAGGACGGTTTTTTGTTGAAAGGTTGGGTGGAAAAAATTCTGAATGGGAGTCAGCAAGTGGTTTATGAGTCCTGACAACAACATTCTGATTCACCCTGACAAAATAATTAAAACATTTTAGTTTAATTTCCCTATTTATAAAAGGACAGGACAAAAATAAAATGCCAGGCCAAACACGTTATTATTCCTACTCCTCTGAATTTTCTGCAAATTTCTTTGTATATTTATATTATAAGTCAATATATAATTCATATTAAGCTTTGAAAATAGCTCTACAGGAAACCTAGATTAGGAATCACTATATAAAATAATCCCGAAGCTCTCTCTCAGCTCTCAAAAAAATTATGATTTTAATATATTCTATCAATATACCTATGTGGCTAATAAACAACACAATTTGCTAGAAACAAAAACATTTTTTCTTTGCCTTTATTATCTGAAAAAAAATTTATGTATATATATATATATATATATATATATATATATATATAAAGATTTTAGGGTAGTCACAGCTAGTGGCATACATGAGACTAGGAC
Source organism: Monodon monoceros (assembly GCF_005190385.1). Taxonomy (NCBI): domain Eukaryota; kingdom Metazoa; phylum Chordata; class Mammalia; order Artiodactyla; family Monodontidae; genus Monodon; species Monodon monoceros. Next base: position 30,185,930 of record NW_021703765.1, read on the forward strand.
ATAAAATAAACTTTTACTACCTTTCAAATAGTCATTGTCCCCTTTGTTTCTTGTACCAGCACATAAGCTTTCAGTCTTCTCAGGAAATAGAACACACACACAAGCAGTTTTTGTGTGAATACACTGGGATTTTATCTGTGTCATTAAATTCACATGTCAGACTGCTCATGTTGTGAAATCAAGGGAAGAAGACCAAATGGAGCATTTAAAAAAGTTAAGTTTATTTCACCAATAAAGAAATAATTTCTTATAATACAGAACAGAAAGGGACAAAAAGACTGGAGTACCAAAAATCTAATCTCTTTATCCATCTGCAGATTAAGCCTCAGAAAAAGATGGAGTATATATAAGGAAAGTATGACTTTCAGAAGTCAGAACTGAAAGAAAATTTAAACATATTCATTTAAATTAAAAGTTGAATAAACTAAATTCCAGAAGTTGAGTGACTTGACCTGTCATTAGCTAGGTGGTACAAGCGTCTAAGCTCAACCCAGGTATTCATTTCTTTTGGTAGTTACAGAGAGATATTTTAATAGAGATATTGAGAATATGGGAAATACCCACCCACCTGGAGTGGTCTGTTTCAAAAGAGATTTGAAAAAATTTAGGAGCCAATGTCATTTAAAAAAAATATTTAAAAATTCAAGGTCCAACTTAATTCAGCAAACACACATAGAGTTACTTATTGCAGTCACTTATATGTATAAGGCACTTCAAAGAGTAGAGAAATAAGATACCCTCCTTACAGGCAATTATTAGGGGGTAGAAATAATTATAACTAAAAAAATACAAGTCTCTTGGAGAAGAACAAAAAGTACAATCAGATTTCAAAAGGAAGAGATTGTATCTGAATTAGGTGAACATAAGAAGATCTCCATGGAAAATAAAGAATAGAATGACAATAACAATGATAAGGAACTGTTATTAAATGCTCACATGGCAAGCACTAAGTGTTTTACAAGTGCTACCTTATTAATCTGTACATCAATTCTTTGAGGTAGGTAAATATTATTCACATTTAGATGTATGAATGTTACTTGTCCAAGATCATACAGTTTTCAATGAGCAGAACTAGAGCTCAAACTTGGATCCATTTGACTCAGAGTCAATGTATTTAAACTCTAGGTTATACTGCAAATGTGATGTGCTTTGAGCTCTGGATAGTTTGGTGATAAGAACTTCTTTTCATCCTAGGAAATCCACATACAAAGACTTGGCATCCTGAAAGCATAATTCCAGCAAAAAGTCTAGTTTTATTTAGATGTCAGCTCAGGGTATATATAGAAGTGTATTGTGACAAGCTTGGAAAAATAAGTTGAAGTGAACTTTGGAGATCAGTCTTAAAGGTATATATTTTACTTTTTAACAAATGAGACTCCAAAGAAAGGGAAAGCATCTTTGAGAGGAGCTATGGTGCATCTCTGTATTAATTACCTATTACTGTATAACAAATTTCTTTCAAACTCAGCACCTCAGAGTAACAAAAAATTTTATTTCCCATTTTCTGTGTGTCAGGAATCCAAGATTACTTACAGAGGTGATTTGTACTCAAGGTCTCTCATTAGTTGCCATGCTAGACTAGACTAGACTACAGCTAGTGCTGTATTCTCATCAGAAGGCTTGACTGAAGAACAATACACTTCCAATCTCAATCAAGTGACTTTCGGTAGGCTTCTGTTCTTTGCAGGCTGTTGTACTGAGGGCCTTAGTTCCTCACTGGCTGCTGACTAGAGGCATTCTCTGTGCCTCATTACTTAGGCCTCTCCATAGAGCAGCTTTCAACATAGTACCTGGTTTCCCTCTGAACAAGTGATCAGAGACGGAAAGAGAGAGGACTCGGTCATTCTACTACCTATTTTCAGAGGGTACAAACCATAAATTCTGTCATATTCTGTTCTTGAAGGTAAGAATATCAAATAGTATGTAGATATATTTTTAAAGCCACCATAACCTCCCTACATTCAAATTAGATTAATAATAACTATCCAAGAGTGTTGATTATCAATTATCTTAGCTAGCTCTCTGAACATTCACTTTCTTTTCTCTGAGAATCAAGACATTCCTGTACCTAAATTTTAGGCCATGTTTTCCTTGTTCAGAGACTTGTAGAAAAAAAATCCTAAATGTACTTTATAAGCACTTTCTCTCCTTAAAAAAATACTTATGTCACATCTTAGGCTTCTTGCCCTAGAATAAAAACATCCCAGGAGAAGTGAGAATTATAGAATTGTGGCCCTGGAAAAGTTCAGGGACTTTCTGCTCTCAGTAAAACTGCTTAAACCACACCAGCAAGATCTATTTAGACACTAGAGATATTCTAATCCAGCTGTGTCATTCCATGACTGAAGATACTAAACTCCAAAATGTAACATGATATAACCAGCCAGTAGTACTAGTAGTCAACTTGATAGTAGAATCTGGATCTGTTTCTATTTCCATTTCATCATCTTGCCATTTCATGTGCTTTTAAATCATTGATTTCTCATCTCATCTTTATCAACTCTAGTCTGGAAACAGTTCAATTTCCAATGGAATTGATAGCATACCAACACTGATTGGGAGCATACATCTGTAGTCAGGATCTCAACATGAATAGAATAATTTATGAACCTTTGCTTAGTCAAAGATAGCAAGGTGGGAGAGGGGTAGATTGGGAACCAAAAATTATTAGCACATTGGAGGGCCTTTGTCATTTTCTTTCTCAGAATGAAATCTGAGAACTATTCAGAAAGCTTCTGAGGAAGAAATAAGATAGGAAACCAAAATTTATTTGTCCGCATTTCAGAATACAGTCAAAAAAAAAAAGCAGTAGCTTAGAGGTTTCTGAAGAGGTGAGATCATTCAGGCCAGGTACTTGCCCCAAATGGGGCAAAAATACAAGAGTTATTGAGATTTAGCATGGAGAGGTTTTTGTTTTGTTTTGTTTTAATAGAAAAAATTTCCTTCCTCTTTTCTTGACCCTGTCCTTCCCAAACTCCACATAAGAACCAAGCCTTCATACCTCTTCACATGCATATACACCTTTCCCATTTTGTCATTGGCAAGCTTCTTCTTCTTTTTATTTTTAGATTCTTATTTAACTTTCTTTTATTTTTTATTTTATTTATCTTTTAACGTTTTTATAGAAGTATAATTGCTTTACAATGGTGTGTTAGTTTCTGCTGTATCACACAGTGAATCAGCTATATGTATACATATAACCCCGTATCCCCTCCCTCTTGAGGCTCCCTCCCACCCTCCCTGTCCCACCCTTCTAGGTGGTCACAAAGCACTGAGCTCATCTCCCTGTGCTATGCGGCTGCTTCCCACTATTTTACATTTTGTAGTGTATATATGTCCATGTGCCATTGGCAAGCTTCTTAATGATGATTCTTTAGATGTAGAATTTAAGGACTCCAGGGAGGAACCTTATTTTGTTTTTTTGTTTACTGCTGGATTCTTAGTGCTTAAGAAAGTGCCCTGCTCACAACAATGAATGTTAAGTGGTAGAAAGCATGGAGGAAGCCTGCAGGTGAGCAAGATAATCACTAATTACTAACTTTTTTGCAATTGTCTCCCCTTATTGATTTTTACAGTAGTTATTCTTCCCAAATAACTCTAATTGACAGATGCAATTCGTCTTAAAATCAAAGATAATTAGTTTTATGGACAATAGTTATTTGATTGATATCATTGACACTTCAAGGTATTTAGCGGTAACTTGGCTCAGGGTCAAGAATTACTGATCGAAATAAGTTTTTAGAGGAATAAGCTAGTATTTGAAGGGATCCTAAAGACTTCTTTGCTCATCTCTACAATTTTGTAAAGAAAGGGACTGAATGGAAGCACACAAAATCTAAGTAATTTGTCCAACATTTCTTAGGTAGTTAATTAAATAGTAAAGATCCAAACCCAGATTTTTTTGAAAGTTAGTTCGTTGTATTTGCCATTTAGCTTATTACGGACTCTGACATGTCTGTTTCTTTGTGAAGCTTGTGTGAAGTGAAGGAAGCCTTAAAGGTTGATACGTTTGTAAACAAGAAAGATGAAAACATAAATAGTCAATAATTGGTGAGTAGTTATGTAAATGCTGCTACTCAGAGAAGAAACATATCAAGCTTAAGAAATTTTTCTATCTGGAGGTAAATAAAAACTGCAATTTCAGTAGATCGCCTATTGCTTCAAGAGTACAATTATGAAAAAAAAAAGAGTACAATTATGAGACTTCATTACTTATAAATGAGTAGGCCCTGGACATGTCCTGAAGTGGAGGAGGATATGTAAAGAGGGAATGGAGGTTGTCCTCTTTGTGAGAATTATTATTTGTAATGTGTGTGTGTGTCCATATGCATAAATGTATTATATATAGTGAATTAGATCCAATAGTTTCCCACCATGAAGACTGGAAAAAGATGAGAAATTAAAGGGCTTATCTTCTCCTGACACCGGCAAAGATCACACAGCAGACTAGATCTGGAGCCTCCCTGTGCCTGGCCTGAACTGGTCTTCTGGGGAACATACACTGGCCCCTCTCCAACTAGCCACTGATTACCCCACCTCTGTGTGTGTATTTCTGAAAATAAATAGCTCAGACTTTGGGAAATACGATTCTTCAGGTTACTGTGTCCTTTTGTGGGTGGCAGGGTCAGGGAGAGCACATTTCAAGACAGTGCAGCAAATAAAGGCAATGGTGAACCCAGGAAGGTTTTAATATTTGATCTTTTGCCTTAGATTCTGGGAATTTCCTATTTAGTATATAGGTTATCTCCCACCCTACACTCTATCCCCAGAACATTAATCACCTCTGGTTATTATTCATCCTTCAGTAAAGTACGTTGTGCATCTAAAGTTTCCAGGAAATTTTATAGATGGGGACCATCGAGGAGTGTGCCCTTCTCTGTATTACCCCTTTGGTGAGGTCAGTAGAGTACTGGCCAAATTAGATTAGGGAGAACTGACTGGAATTAATCGTTGAGCCTCTGGAAAGGGAATGTTGGTACTAGAAGGGCAGCAAACTTTCAAAAAGGAGCACCTGCAGAACAAATGGACTCAGGGATAACTGTCTGGAAAATTCTCCTTTGCATAAATTCTGCTAGAAGAAGACATTTGAAAGAGGTGAGGCTAATACTCAGGGCTATATAAAATTCTAATTTTTTTACAATTGTTAGTGGTAAAAAACAGGTCATGTAAGATTCTATACATAGTATAATCACACTTCATATAAAGATCTATATCTCTATATATCTATCAAAATATATATATATATATGTTTCATATAATTATACATATATATGTGATTATAACTATACATGACAAATACATACATATAACCATTTTATACACATGTATATTTCACAGTATACAGATAAAAGACTAAAACTTAATACTCTAAAAATTTAATAGTGGGTTACATCCAGGATTTAACATTTTGAATTATTTTAACATCAGCCTTTTCTAAATTTTCCAAAATTTGCATCTATTTCTTTTGTGTTTAGAAGAAAAAAAAATTAATCCTGAGTAATAGTCCCTATTTGAATAGCCATCTAATAGTTGTGTCTTCAGGGAAACATGAGAAATAGCAGAAGGCCTCCTCCATCATCAGTTCTCACTTGACTGCTTTAAAACCAGCCTGAGCTCCCTGTCGAAATGAATTGCCAATATGGCACATTAATTAAATCTGACTTCACAATGGAGCACTGTAAGCTTTATTTGGTTAATTCTTTTTAGCTTGTTTATTTCAGGAGAAACCAAATGATACTTAAAGAAATATCTATTGTTATGCTTCAATTCAGTTTCTACTCCACTGAAGTCTCTGCTCACCTGAAGAACAGTCTACCTTAGAACCTGTGATGCTGCTGCTCACTCTGTAATGCTGATCACCTGACAGATCAGGTATCCAGTTCTTTAAGATGCAATGTCTGAAGGATTCCTGATTATGGTTCCTGCTATTGTTCCTTCTTATTAACTATTGCTGTCATTTGGCACTTTCTCAGATATCACCTTACTTTCTCTGTATTCACACTGCTTTCTTGTGCTGCCTGCTTTGTAACTAGTTCAGATGTGGACTAGCTCATAAGCACTGGCAAGGTCATGAACTCCTACTTGGCAGAAGCTGTTTCATGTCTCTGGTCTTTCTTGAAATGCCACACCCTCTAGGTAGCCTCTTATTTCTCCAGCTACTTGATGTGAGCCTCTGGATAACAATTTGTGTTATAACTCTCTGTGTTGCCCTTTGAGACAGCAAGTACTTGTGTGATGGCATGGAAAGGGCACTGAGTTGGGAAGTAAGTGCCTGATTTGCCTTGAGGCTTTACCACCTGCTTCACCACATACAAATTTTGGTTCAGTGACTTTTGAGAAGCCACTTTGCCTAGATAGCCTTGGTTTTATTGCCCTGTACACTTCCAAAATTTGTTCCAGGAGTCAACAAAATAATGTACACAAAACCAATTTTTAAATTAAAAAGTACTCAAAAGTATATGAAAAATGTTTATGCAATCTTCCATACTTCAGGTATGAAGAGTGGTTGATTATCCTTGTGGTCTCCACCACACTCAAAACAAGTCTTGGTACCTTCTGAGTACTCCACAAGTATTGCTACCTAAGTTAAGAAATAAATAATTGATCCATGAGAAAATCATGCAACATAACCAAACAGAAAAGTTTAAGAACAATCCCACCCTTGGATTCCTTTTTTTTTGATAAAATTTTCCAACTTTCTTAAAAATTAATGCTTTGATGTGTCTCCTGTGCCTCATACACATTTCTTCTTATTTCTGGTTTATGGGAAGTTGCTTTATTCATGGACAGATTGCTCCTGTCTCAGATGCCTTCTACTTACAATCATCTCTCATGCTGAGCCATATTTCTTACTGATAGCTTTTAAAAAGTGAACTAGCCCTTCATCCCAGCACAGCCACTGCAGTTTTCCTTTTGGATCTTGTTTATCTGTTTACAAGGCAACAAAACACACAAAACATCCTTGACACAGCTCAGTGGTGGGAAAATATGTTAGTAATAGTCTTGGTTTTCAGGAAAGTAGTGAATGGTATATCTGTATCCCTGAATAGATGATTTAGAAATGATTACAGCATGCAGCTGCCATATGACCTGCTTCATATAAATGATGCTGACAGAAACTAAGATAAAAATGTATTTTGTGGTCCTAATGATGTTAACAGCTAAGATGATGATTAGAGTGATGATACTAATAAAAATATGTCAGAATAGACTTGTGCATTCCTATATCTTATTTATCGTAAAGATCCTTTAAGTGAGGAAATTGAGGTACTATTAACTTTTTCATGCTCCATTCATTTATGAAGTTTTTATAATGTTGTGTAGCTAGCCCTATGTGTTCAGCACTATCCCATGAAAATATCTGCCTCAGCAGCCTGTGTTCTACCACTGGGAGTTATACAGTGCCCATATAAACAAGTAATGTGCAAGATAGTTCAGATAATGACAAATGTACTAAAGGTAATAAAAACATACTGTAATTTTAAAAAAGACATAGAGATTCCTAGAAGGGAAGGTAGACGGGTTTCTCTCAGAGTGGGTGGTCAAGAAAGATCTATCTGAGGGTTAAATATTTGGCCTGATATGAAGAAAAGAGTATCTAGTCAGTAGGAAAGCTGTTGTAAAAGAATTTCAGGAAGAGAAATATAGGTATATATTATACATCAAGTTATACATCAAAAGTTATATTATACATCAAAAGTTATACATCAAGAAAGAGCATGATTCTGTATAGAACAAAATACTTGGTGGCTAGAATCTAGCATCAATGAAGACAGACACAAATTAAGTTGAAACAGGTAAGCAGGGGCCCGATTATGCAAGTTTTATAGGCCATGTTTAGGAATTTGTATGGTAATTTATTTTTAACCATCTTAGAGACTGATAAATCCTATTTAACAGGGATGTATATTTTTGTATAGAACAGCTGGAATTGATTACCTAATATTTGCTTTTAAATTTTTATATTTGTCTTCTCTTGTCCTATCTATATCTGATTGAGAATAAAATTTATATAAGCCCCATAAATAACTAAACCATCATTCCTTTTTTTCTGGAAAATATTGTATAAGAGAGAAAATATCTATTTCTTAAAAGCTTGATAGAAGACTCTCTAGACCAAGTACTTTTAAATTTGGGTAAGGGAAAGGAAGTAGCTTTTATTTATTTATTGGGCATTTCACTATCATTAAAAATTGTTGATCTATTCATTTTCAGTTTCTTTTTTGGGTCAATTTACCATTTTATAATTTTCCAAGGATTTCTACCTCTAATTTTTTCTTAGTAAATTTATTGTCATATACTTTATGATGTTTTACACACTATTATAACCAACTTATTTTTTAAGTTATGTTTTACTTACATCTGTCTTTTAATTTTTATTGTTCCTGCCAGAAATTTGATTATGCACTTAAGACTAAGAGGATTTTTCCTAAAGAAACATCTTGTGATTTTCTTCCTTCTTTTTTTTTTGTTTAGTTTAGTTTTCTTTCTTTTGTATATATATATATATATATATATATAACCAAGTGAAAAATATAGCTTCATGTCATCTTTTGAAATACTGCATAATCATAATTTTAATAATTTCCCTATTAATAGATTATTGTATCTAATTTTCCCTATTTTAAATTATTCTGAACATTGTTCCATTTTTTTATTAAGAAAAACTCTTAAAAATGGACTTACAAAATAAAAGGTTATAAACATTTGAGGCTTTTTTTTTAAACATTTGAGGCTTTTAATGCATATTAACAAATATTCCACCAGAAATATTGATCTAAGAATTTTCTTGCCAAAACACAAATAAGCTTTTAAGCTCCTATTTCTTTTTACTTTTTCCAGAGCTCAGTGTAATTAACCATTTTAATCTTTGGTTGTGTTAAAAAAATAATAAAATACCTGTTCATCTCATCCAGCATAAAATACAAAGTCTTTAAAATACCTACAAAACCATACATGATCTGGCCATTGCCTCCCCAGTGCTTTACATCCCTGATGACTCATATCTTCTCATTAGCCCCTCTTTCATTTGGTTTCACTCAGTTCACACCAAGTTCTTCACTGTTCCTCACACTAAGCAAACTCCTGCCTTAGCATTTTTGTACCTGCTCCTTCCTCTAACTAGACCACCTTGGACATTTGCTAAGCTTGTCTACAGTTTCTTCACATCACTTATTCATGAGACCATCCCTGAAAACCCTATTTTAAAATTACCCACTCCCTACCCATACTCACACTGTAATGTTAGAGCTAATGTAGAAATAGCAATTTAAACTCATGATTTAAAAAATATATGTATCTTTATGTATCCAACAAAATTGTCAAGGACACAGGTCATCCCTATAATGCAAACCTGATATATACCACAAGAATACAAACTTTTCTAATATGATTTTCAACTGACAGAATCCTGGGTTTCTTGTAAAAATGGCTAATTCCCTTATGTGAGCAAGGAGAATAGAAGGAGAGCATGGAATCTTTTGTGTATGAAGAGGGAAGTTTGCAAAGATTAATATGACAATATCTAAGCACAAAAGTGACTCTGTTTCTATTTTGTTATATTTGTTTGTTTCATTTTTTAGATTCCACATATAAGTGAAGCCACACAGTATTTGTCTCTCTCTGTCTGACTTATTTCACTAAATATAATATGCTCCAGGTCCATTCATATTGTTACAAGAGGGGAGAGGGTGGGGGAAAGTGCAAAATAGGTGAAGGGGATTAATAAATATAAACCACTAGGTATAAAACAAATATGTTACAAGGATGCAATGTACAGCACAGGAGGTATGGTCAACATTTTATAATAACTTTGTATGGAGTGTAATTTAAAAAATATCAAATTACTATGATGTACAACTGAAACTAGTATGATATTGTAGGCCTAATATATTTTCATTAAAAAAAGAAAGAACAAACATGACAGCTTGAAGGGAGTTCAGATGACTAACGTTGTTACAATGTGAACATCAAAAAGGTAATAATGGTTATTGAAATACATTGAGTCCATGAAAAGTCATTGGTCCATAGTGTTTCTCAAAGTGAGAAAATAAATGTGCAACATATAAAATCACATCTGATATCTCTTTGGAAAAAAGTAACTTGGTTTTAGTTGAATATTTAGAATTAACTTCTGATTTATAGGAGTTACAGGGATAAAGGAAAAAAATGAAATGATGTCAACAAGGAAGTAATCACACAAATCCCAAGTTAACAATGAACAGGTCAATAAGTAGAATGACATTGCAAAAACAACTTGAACTGAAAGAAACTTAAGGGGTGTAACAACCAGATATAATATGTGGTTTGGGTTAGATTATGATTGGGATGGAAGAAAATACAAAGGACATTTTTAGACAGAAGGGAATCTTTTTTGGTTATGAGATGATGTTGAGAAATTATTTTTCATATTTTTGTTTTGATCACATTTTGCAGCAATGGAAAAGACACTTTTATTTTTCAGTAAAGCACCTTGAAATATTTAGGGATGGATCATTATGATGTCTGTGATTTGTCTTAAAATATTTTGGGATAGGCAATATGTATATGTGTGAAGCAGGGAGATTGGCATTAATGTAACAGAGAATAATAAAACTGACTCCATATTAGATTTGTTTCTTTTACTTTAACCTTTGTGCTCTGTTGCCTGTGCTTAGTCATGCTGGATTTGCACCTTTTGTGAAAGAATGTTGCTCACAGCCTGAAATACACAGGATAGCTTATTTGCAAGGCTCTGACCATTAAAAGTCCATTCATATAGAGATAAAAAGTTACAGAACAAAGAATAACATTTGTCTTTTTGGAGGTTTACTGAACATCATGACCTGACCTATGTGGACCATTGAAAGAACAAAGGATTCCCACACCAAGAAGTTTGCAACAACTAACCACGACCCACCCTCACCTTGCCTTTAAAAAAGCTTTGCTGAAGCTAAAAAACAATCTTGTTCCTATACAGACTGCTTTATCAAAACTTTATGGTAACCACAAACCAAAAATCTACAAGGCACACACACACACACACACACACACACACATACACACACAAAGAAATACAAACCCAATACTAAAGTTAGTCATCAATTCACAAGAAAAGAGAACAAAAGAGGAAGGGAAGAAAAAAGACCTGCAAAAACAAATCAAAATACATATTGATAGTTATCTTAAATATATATGGATTAAATGTTCCAACCAAAAGACATAGACTGGCTGCATGGTTACAAAAACAATACCTGTATATATTCTGTCTACAAGAGATCAACTTCAGACCCAGGGACACATATAGACTGAAAGTGAGGGAATGGAAAAAGGTATTCCATACAAATGGAAATCAAAAGAAAGCCAGAGTAGCAATGCTCATACCAGAAAAAAATGGACTTTAAAATAAAGACTGTTACAAGAGACAAAGAAAAACACTACATAATGATCAAACAATCAATCTAAGGAGATATAGCAATTTCAAATATATATGCACCCAACATAGGAGCACCTTGGTTTATAAGGCAAATAATAACAGCCATAAAGGGAGAAATTGACAGTAACACAATAATAGTGGGGGACTTTAACATCCCACTGTCATCAATGGACAGATCATCCAGACAGAAAGTCAATAAGGAAGCAGAGGACTTAAATGACACATTAGACCAGATGAACTTAGTTGATATTTATAGAGCTTCCATCCAAAAGAAGCAGAATACATATTCTTCTCAAGTGCACATGGAACATTCTCCAGGATTGATCACATGTGGGAACACAAAGTGAGCCTCAGTAAATTTAAGAAAATTGAAGTTATATCAAGCATCTTTTCCAACCACAATGCTATGAGATTAGAAATAAAGCACAAGACAAAAAAAAAAAACTGTAAAAAACACAAACATGTGGAGGCTAAACAATATGCTGTTAAACAACAAATGGATCACTGAAGAAGACAAAGATGAAATGAAAAAGTACCTAGAGACAAATGATAATGAAAGCACAATGATCCAATACCTATGGGACATAGCAAAGCAGTTCTAAGATGGAAGATTATAGCAATACAGTCTAACCTCAGGAAACAAGAAAAATCACAAATACACAACTTAACTTTACACCTAAATCAACTAGAGAAAGAAGAAAAAAGAAAACTCAAAGTTAGCAGAAGGAAGGAAATCATAAAGATTACAGCAGAGATAAATGACATAGAAATGAATAAAACAATAGAAAAGATCAATGAAACTAAAAACTTATTTGAAAAGATAAACAAAATTGATAAAACTTTAGCCAGACTTATCAAGAAAAAAAGGGAGAGGGCTCAAATAAATAAAATTAGAAATAAAAACAGAGAAGTTACAAATGACACTACAGAAATACAAGGATCTTAAGAGACTACTAAAAGCAACTATATGCCAAAAAAATAGAGAGCCTAGAAAAATGGACAAATTCTTAGAAAGTCACAATCTCCAAAGACTGAACCATGAAGAAGTAGAAATTATGAACAAACAAATTACAGGTACTGAAATTGAAACTATGATTAAAATTCTTCCAATAAACAGAAACCCAAGACCAGATGGCTTCACAGGTAAATTCTATCAAACATTTACAGAAGATTTAACATCTATCCTTTTGAAACTATTCCAAAAAATTGCAGAGGAAGGAATACTCCCAAACTCATTCTATGAGGCCACCATCGCCCTAACACCAAAACCAGACAAAGATACAAAAAAAAAAAAAAAAAAAAAAACAAAGAAAAAACAGTATCACTGATGAATAGAGACACAGAAATTGGTAACAAAATACTAGCAATCTGAATCCAACAATACACTAAAAGGATCATACATCATGATCAAGTGGGGTTTATTGAAATGCTGCAAGGATTTTTCAATATCTGCAAATCAATCAGTGTGATACACCACATAAGCAAACTGAAGAATTAAAAGGATATGATCATCCCAATAGATGCAGAAAAAGTATTTCACAAAATTCAACACACATTTATAATGAAAACTCTACAGAAAGTGAGCGTAGAGGGAACATACCTCAACATAATATAGGCTGTATATGACAAACCTATAACTGACATCATGCTCAACAGTGAAAAGCTGAAAGCACTTCCTCTAATATCAGGAATGCAACAAGAATGGTCACTTTTATTAAACATAGTTTTGGAAGTCCTAGCCATGGCAATTAGAGAAGAAGAACTAAAAAGAATCCAAATTGGAGAAGAAGAAGTAAAACTGTCACTGTTTGCAGATAACATGATACTATACATAATAAATCTTAAAGATGCTACTAGATCTCATCAGTGAAGTTGATAAAGTTGTAGAATACTAAGTTAATACACAGAAATCAGTTACATTTCTCTACACTAATAAGAAAAGATGAGAAAGAGAAATTAAAGAAGCAATCCTATTTACCATTGCATAAAAAGAAAGAAAATACCTAAGAATACACCTACCTAAGGAGACAAAAACCTGTACTCCAAAAACTATAAAACACTGATGAAAGTAATCAAAGATAACACAAACAAATGGAAAGATATAACATGTTCTGGGATTAGAAAGCCCACACACAACAACAAAGGTCAAACTCAGCCAATATATATATATATATAAATAAATAAAAAGAAACTTTATTAAAAAAAAAGTTACAACAAAGCAAACTTTGAAAGGCCCACGTGGTAAATTACCATTCTTGCTGTGCTTATGTAAGTAAAGCCAAATCTAATAAGACCAGACTTATTTTGTAAAGAAGATTCAAAAGGGGATGACTCTACAGAGAAATTTTATGTTTCAAGTGCACTCTTGTGAGTTATTAGATTATAATCTTGTGCATTATCTTTGAGCTATTTTTCACCTCTTAGTAAACTCCATTTTATGTTCAACTTTGATATCTACCTGTACATTTTATCTTGCCTCTTGTACATTTTATCAATAATTAAAATTTCTAGTTTTTCTCCCCCTCAAAAAAAAACCCGACTATATTACCCAAGGCAGTCTACAAATTCAATGCAATCGCTATCAAACTACCAATGGCATTTTTCACAGAACTAGAACAAAAATCTTAAAATTTGTATGGAGACACAAAAGACCCCAAAGAGCCAAAGCAATCTTGAGAAACAAAAATGGAGCTGGAGTAATCAGGCTCTCTGACTTCAGACTACACTACAAAACTACAGTCATCCAAACAGTATGGTATGGGCACAAAAACAGAAATATAGATCAATGGAACAGGATAGAAAGCCCAGAGGTAAACCTACGTACCTATGGTCAATTAAGCTATGACAAAGGAGGCAACACTATGCAATGGAGGAAAGACAGTCTCTTCAATATATAGTGCTGGAAAAAATGGAGAGATACTTGTAAAAAAAAAACAAATTAGAACCTTCTTTAACACTATACACAAAAATAAATTCAAAGAGCCTAAAGACCTAAATGTAAGACAAGATACTATAAAAGTCTTGAGAAAAACATAAGCAGAACACATGCTGACAAATGGCAGCAATATCTTTTTTGATCCATCTCCCAGAGTAAAACAAAATAAACAAATGGGACTTAACTAAACTCAAAATCTTTTGCACAGCAAAGGAAACCATGAACAAAATGAAAAGACAACCCACAGAATGGGAGAAAACATTTGCAAGTGATGTGACTAACAAGGGATTAGTCTCCAAAATTTACAAACAAATCATGCAGCTCAATATCAAAAAATAAACAATGCACTCAAAAAATGGGCCAAGGTCCTAAAGAGACATTTCTCCAAAGAAGGCATACAGTTGGCCAAGAAGCACATGAAAAGATACCCAACGTCACTAATTATTAGAGAAATGCAAACCAAAATTACAATGAGATACCACCTCACACCAGTCAGAATGGCCATATCATCAAAAAATCTGCAAACAATAAATGATGGAGAGGGTGTTGAGAAAAAGGAACCCTCCTACACTGTTGATGGGAATGTAAATTGGTACAGACACTGTAGAGAACAGTATGGAGGTTCCTTAAAAAACTAAAAATAGAGCTACCATATGATCCATCAATCCCACTCTTGGACATACATCTGGGGAAAAACATGGTTCAAAAAGATACATGCATCCCAATGTTCATTGCAGCACTGTTTACAATAACCAAGACACGGAAGCAACCTAAAAGTCCATTGACACATGACTGGATAAAGAAGATGTGGTACATATATAAAATGGAATATTACTCAGCCATTAAAAAGAATGAAATAATGCCATTTGCAGCAACATGGGTGGACCTGGGGATTATCATACTAAGTGAAGTAAATCAGAGAAAGACAAATATCATATGATATCACTTACATGTGTAATCTAAAAAAAACAATACAGATGAACTTATTTACAAAACAGAAACAGACTCACAGACTTAGAGAATGAACTTATGGTTACCATTGGGGAAGGGTGGGGGGAAGGGATAGATTGGGAGTTTGAGAGTGACATGTACACACTGCTATATTTAAAATAAAATGACTTTTCAGGAAATAAGCAAATGAATAAAAATGCTTTGCTGAAACCCTTCAGAGAGTTCAGGGTTTTCTGGGCACAAGTCATTCATTTCTTTGCATCCTCCAACCACAAACTTTTCTCTCCTCCAAACTCCAACTTTTTGGTTTGTTTGGCCTCATGTGTGCTGGACACATGAACTTGTGTTCAGTAATATTAGTTTTGATCTATATACCAGAGTGATCAATTGATTTAATAACTGACTAGAAATGATGATATATACCTTCACACTTAGCTTCTGGTGAATATTGATCTTACCACTTAGCCATTTGGCATTTCAGCCAAAATGTGTATTTGATGTACA
Organism: Monodon monoceros; assembly: GCF_005190385.1. Taxonomy (NCBI): domain Eukaryota; kingdom Metazoa; phylum Chordata; class Mammalia; order Artiodactyla; family Monodontidae; genus Monodon; species Monodon monoceros. Next base: position 30,201,733 of record NW_021703765.1, read on the forward strand.
AGTTCATCATTGCTAAACAGCATCATGAATATTAGAAATAGGTTTGCAGTAGTAGAATTAATGACTTGTTAATTAGCACAAAGAATGTAAAATTTTGAGGTTTTGTTGGCAAGATTAATGGTGGTCAAAATATATGGATTATCTAAAATATTACTGAGACAGCCCACAATATTGCCTAGTATAAGCATAAGGGTATAAGAATCTTGAATTCTTTATTGTTCAAATTTCACAATCATTCTCTAGGACTGATTCATAACTGGACTTTTATCCAGCAACTGGTTTTTGGTAACCTGATTCTGACTATCAGGGTCAGCTGGATCATGTACCTAAAGTTATTATCACATTTATTTCTAGTGCAAAATGCTTTGGAACCCACAAACGGCCAGATATGAGATTTTATCAAGCCTACTGATAAGGTTATGTGACTACTTTATGCCTCCTTGCTAATAAATATTTGTATGTGTGAAATTACCTTTCCCTATAGTTGTGGAGGAAGAAAAGTATAGTTACCATCTATCTATAACTATTGATAAGTATTGATTTTTATCAAAAATATTATGATATTTTTCATGACCAAATTGTCTTAGTTCATAATAACAAGCCCTCTGAAAAATTCTAAATGCAAATGTATTCATCTGTTCATGCACACACACAGGACCATCTTCATTGTTATCCTTTCTATTTTTGTAACAGTTCTTACCTCTTCTATCATTTTTTCCTTTGGGTGAAAATTAGTAAATACTAATAAAAAAACCCAAACAAACAGAGAATTATGTATGCCATGGATGTCCCCATTTTACCTCAAATGGTAATGACACCTAGCTATAAAAGTGGGTGAAGTAGGTATTACTTAAATGAAATATTTATATTCCATTCTATGACTGTTATGAAGTATCTCAAATACAATTTCAGTAACATAAATACAAACTTTACTTTAATGATTAAATAAATAGATATACCAATTTTCCCTACATTTTTCCTCCTTTTTCTTCCCCTTCCTCCTTTTCTGAGTCTTGGTTTTGGAAGTTGTGCCAGCGTGGATGTTAGAAGTATGCCCGAAGATGAACTTTGTGCTATTGTGGCAAACTGATTGGTTATATACATGGGAGACTGAACAAGTAAGTGAATAATTTGATGATGATTGGAGCCAGATTTATCACTGTACATGTAATAAAAGTGGATACTAAAATCAACCCTGTAGTTTTGAATCGAAATTGGAGAAAGTAGGATGAAATTTTGGGTTTTGAGATAGATAGACAGATGAGAGAGAGAGAGAGAGAGAGAAGAGAGGTTAGATAGGAATACATGTGTATATGTATGTATGTGTGTGTATGTTTGATTTCTAAATACCATTCTCTACTAAAGAGAAAAAATGAAAGATCCTTGGTGAAATGGCCAACTCAAAAACTGTAGCACAAAAAAATAGCAGGTTATCCCAGAAGAAAACATAACAGATTGTAAAATGTATGAAGAAAATTATGGAGGTATGCCTAAGAGACAAGGAGCCAGCTTGAAAGGTTTCTTATTACACAAGACTGGGATAATCTGAGCATAAGGTAGAGATAGAGACAGACATAGAGACAGAAACAGAGATAGAGATAGAGATATTAAATAATTTTAGATTGTAAATTATAAGTAAAGTAATAAGAACCCATGATTATATTCTGGTATAAATTAATAAGTGAGAAAGATTAAATGAGTAAGAAGGAACAGCTCTACATTACAGTAGAAGTCTTAATATCTTCTCCTAAAATTATTATTATTTATTAATTATTTAACATAATTATTAATTAACTTTACAGTGGAGAAATGTCAGGTATCATCTTAGCCATGTGATAAAAGTTAATACCCCCAGTATGGAACAAATTGGTATCATATGCTTATTAATGTGCTCCAATGAAAAGAAAATAGCATCACTTTTAGTATTTTCCTGCCCTTCCCAAATTATTATTTATTTATGTATAAGTTCCACATAAATTATGAGCCAATAAAATCAAATCCAAATTGACGGAAATTCTACAGAGAGTTTGGGCTATAATCTATAAAAATATCAATATAAAAGTCAGGAAACATAAGGAAAGACTGAGGCACTATTCCAGATTGGAGGAAATTAAAGGAACATGATGACTAAATGCAATAAAAGCTTCTGGATTTTGTAAATATCACTTAGACAGTGGCTAAAATTTGAGTGCGATCAGTTAAGAAGATGATGATATTGGATAGTATTAACTTTTTGATATTGATAGTTGTACTATTGTTATGAGGAGAATGTCTCCTTTTTGCAAATATACATTGAAACATTAAATGTTAATAAGATAACATACATGCAGCCTATTCTCACATAGTACAGTAAAAGACAACAAAAACAAGAGAGAAAATGTTAGCACAAATATAACAGTTAACAATTGGGGAAGCCCTGTGTAAGGGCATATAGGAGTTCTGTGCACTATCAAAATTATTCTGTGAATTTGAAAATATTTTCAAAAAAACAGTTCAAATAAATAATATTGTTACAACATATCGTCATATAACAACAGCAGAAACAGTAGTCCTCACTCTCTCTCAATTCTGTTGATAGAATTTGGAGATGTCTAATGAAGTTAGAAAAGAATTCTTGGCCTAGTCTTCCTTCTTCAGGTTTCTACCACTTGCTGTCCAACTTGTGGGTTTTCTTGTATTTTTTTCCTCAGAGTTCAGTCCTCCACCTCGGCCCTTTAGTTTCGCAGTCATGGCGAATGGTTGCTGTGTTTAAGGAGCCAGTGGATGACAAAATTCACCTGAGACCACATAACCAGAGAAGTCCAAACTGAGTTTTGAAACTAGGAAATCTTGACTCCATAGTCCTCTGATCTAAAGCCATCTGGCTGGGTCCTGGTGCTCCAGCCTGGTGTCAGACCTAGGCCTCTGAGGTGGGAGAGCTGAGTTCAGGACATTGGCCCACCAGAGACCTCCTGGCCCTATGTAATATCAATTGGCAAGAACTCTCCCAAAGATCTCCATCTCAATGCTAAGACCCAGTTTCACCCAAAGGCCAGCAAGCTCCAGTGTGGGATGCTCCATGCCAAACAACTAGTAAGACAGGAACACAATCCCACCCATTAGCAGAGAGGCTGCCAAAAATAATAATAAGTTCACAGAGACCCCAAAACACACCATCAGATGTGGCCCTGCCCACGAGAAAAACAAGATCCAGCACCACGCATCAGAACACAGGCACAAGTCCCCTTCACTAGGAAGCCTACACAAGCTACTGAACCAAGCTCATCCACTGGGGGCAGACACCAAAAACAATGGGAACTATGAATCTGCAGCCTGTGAAAGGAGACACCCAAAACAGTAAATAAAGCAAAATGAGAAGAGAGAAATATACAGCAGATGAAGGAGCAAGGTAAAAACTCACCAGACCAAACAAATGAAGAAGAAATAGTCAGTCTACATGAAAAAGAATTCAGAGTAATGAAGGTAAGGATGATGAAAATCTTGGAAAGAAAATGAAGAAAATACAAGAAATGTTTAACAAGGACCTAGAAGAACTAAAGAGCAAACAAACAATGATGAACAACAAAATAAATGAAATTAAAAATTCTCTAGAAGGAATCAATAGCAGAATAACTGAGGTGGAAGAATGGATAAGTGACCTGGAAAGTAAAATAGTGGAAATAACTACCACAGAGCAGAATAAAGAAAAAAGAATGAAAAGAATTGAGGACAGACTCAGAGATATCTGGGACAACATTAAACACAACAACATTCAAATTATAGGGGTCCCAGAACAAGAGAAAAAGAAAGGGTCTGAGAAAACATTTGAAGACATTATAGTTGAAAAAGTTCCTAACATGGGAAAGGAAATAGTCAATTAATTCCAGGAAGTGTAGAGAGTCCCATACATGATAAATCCAAGGAGAAACATGCCAAGACACATATTAATCAAACTATCAAAAATTAAATACAAAGAAAAAATATTAAAAGCAGCAAGGGAAAAACAACAAATAACATACAAGGGAATCCAGACAAGGTTAACAGCTGATTTGCAGCAGAAATTCTACAAGCCAGAAGGGAGAGGCAGGACATAATTAAAGTGATGAAAGGGAAAACCTACAAGCAAGATTACTCTACCCAGCAAGTATCTCATTCAGATTCAAAGGAGAAATTAAAACCTTTACAGATAAGCAAAAGCTAAGAGAATTTAGCACTACAAAACCATCTTTATAACATATGCTAAAGAAATTTCCCTAGGCAGGAAACAGAAAAGAAGGAGAAGATCTACAATAACAAACCAAAAACAATTAAGAAAATGGTAATAAGAACATACATGTCGATAACCACCTTAAATGTAAATTGATTACATTCTCCAACCAAATGACATAGATTGGCTAAATGGATACAAAAACAAGTCTCATATATATGCTGTCTAAGGAGACCCACTTCAGACCTAAGGACACATACAGACTGAAAGTGAGGGGATGGAAAAAGATATTTTGTGTATATGGAAATCAAAAGAAAGCTGGAGTAGTAATTCTCATATCAGACAAAATAGGCTTTAAAATAAAGACTACTACTAGAGACAAAGAAGGACACTACATAATGGTCAAGGGATCAATCCAAGAAGAAGATATAACAATTGTGAATATTTGTGCACCCAACATAGCAACACCTCAATACATAAGGCACATGCTAACAGCCATAAAAGGGGAAATCAACAATAACACAATTAGTGGGGATCTTTATCACCCCACTTTCATTAATGGACAGAAAATCCAAATGAAAATAAATAAGGAAACACAAGCTTTAAATGACACATTTAACAACATGGAATTATTTGATATTTATAGGACATTCCATCCCAAAACAACAGAATACACTTTCTTTTCATGAGCTCATGGAACATTCTCCAGGACAGATCATATATAGGGTCACAAAAAAAGCCTCAGTAATCCTAAGAAAATTGAAATCATATCAAGTATATTTTAGGACCACAATGCTATGAGACTAGATATCAATTACAGGAATAAAACCTGTAAAATTACAAACAAATGGAAGCTAAACAATATGCTACTAAATAGCCAAGAGATCAGTGTAGAAATCAAAGAGGAAATTTAAAAATATTTAGAAAAAAATGATAATGAAAACACAACAACCCCAACCCTATGGGATGTAGCAAAAGCAGTTCTAAGAGGGAAGTTTATAGCTATACAATACTACCTCAAGAAACAAGAAAAATCTCAAATAAACAACCTAACTTTACACCTAAAGCAATTAGAAAAAGAAGAAGAACAACAACAAAAAAAAAACAAAGTTAGCAAAAGGTAAGAAATCATAAAGATCAGAACAGAAATAACTGAAAAAGAAATGAAGGACACAATAGCAAAGATCAATAAAACTAAAAGCTGGTTCTCTGAGAAGATAAACAAAATTGATAAACCATTAGCCAGACTCATCAAGAAAAAAAGAGAGAAGACTTAAATCAACAGAAATAGAAAGGAAAAAGGAGAAGTAACAACTGACACTGCAGAAATAGAAAGGATCATGAGAGATTACTACAAGCATCTATATGCCAGTAAAATGGACAACATGGAAAATTTGTACAAATTCGTAGAAATGCACAACTTTCTGAGACTGAACAAGGAAGAAATAGAAAATATGCACAGACCAATCATAAGCACTGAAATCAAAACTGTGATCAAACATCTTCCAACAAACAAAAGCTCAGGACCGGATGGCTTCACAGGCAAATTCTGTCAAACATTTAGAGAAGAGCTAATACCCATTCTTCTCAAATGCTTCCAACATATAACAGAGGGAGGAACACTCCAAAACTCATTATACAGGCCATGATCACCCTGATACCAAAACCAGACAAACATGTCACAAAAAAATAAAACTAGAGGCCAATATCACTGATGAATATCAGTGATGCAAAAATCCTCAACAAAACAATAGCAAACAGAATCCAACAACACATTAAAAGGATCATACACCATGATCAAGTGGGGTTTATCCCAGGATTGCAAGGATTCTTCAATATATGCAAATCAATCAATGTGATACTCCATATTAACAAACTGAAGGAGAAAAAACATGATAATCTCAATAGATAGAGAAAAAGCTTTTGACTAAATTCAACACCCATTTATGATAAAATACACTCCAGAAAGTAGGCATAGAGGGAATCTACCTCAACTTAATAAAGGCCATATATGATAAACCCACACCCAATACTGCTCTCAGTGGTGAAAAACTGAAACCATTTAAGATCAGGAACAAGACAAGGTTGCCCCCACTCACCACCATTATTTAACATAGTCTTGGAAGTTTTAGCCACAGCAGTCAGAGAAGAAAATGAAATAAAATGAATCCAAATTGGAAAAGAAAAAGTAAAACTGTCACTGTTTGCAGATGACATGATACTCTACATAGAGAATCCTAAAGATGCTACCAGAAAACTACTAGAACTAATCAATGAATTTGGTAAAGTAGCAGGATACAAAATTAATGCACAGAAATCTCTTGCATTCCTATACACTAATGATGAAAAATCTGAAAGAGAAATTCAGGAAACACTCCCATTTACCATTGCAAAAAAAAAATAAAATAAAATACCGAGGAATAAACCTACCTAAAGAGACCAAAGACTTGTATGCAGAAAACTATAAGACACTGATAAAAGAAATTAAAGATGATACAGATGGAGATATGTACTAAAAATCAACATTGTGAAAATGACTCTACTACCCAAAGCAATCTACAGATTTAATGCAATACCTATCAAACTACCAGTGGCATTTTTCACAGAACTAGAACAAAAATTTCACAATATGTATGGAAACAAAAAAGACCCCAAATAGCCAAAGCAATCTTGAGAAGGAAAAATGGAGCTGAAGGAATCAGACTCCTTGACTTCAGACTATACTATAAAGCTACAGTAATCAAGGCAATATGGTACTGGCACACACAAAAAGGAAATTTGGATCAATGGAAGAGGATAGAAAGCCCAGAGGTAAACCCACACACATATGGTCACCTTATCTTTGATAATGTAGAATAGAAAACCTCTTCAATAAGTGCTGCTGGGAAAACTGAACAGCTACATGTAAAACAATGAAATTAGAATACTTCCTAACACCATACACAAAAATAAACTTTAAATGGATTAAAGACCTAAATTTAAGGCCAGACACTATAAAACATTTAGAGGAAAACATAGGAAGAACACTCTTTGACATAAATCACAGCAAGACCCTTTTGACCCACCTCCTAGAGAAATGGAAATAAAAATAAACAAATGGAACATAATGAAACTTAAAAGCTATTGCACAGCAAAGTAAACCATAAACAAGATGAAAGGACAACTCTCAGAATGGGAGAAAATATTTGCAAATGAAGCAACTGACAAAAGATTAATATCCAAAATATGCAAGCAGCTCATGCAGCTCAATATCCAAAAAACAAACAACCCAATCCAAAAATGGGCAATAAACCTAAACAGTCATTTCTCCAAAGAAGACATACAGATTACCAGCAAAAACATGAAAGGATGTTCAATATCACTAATCATTAGAGTAATGCAAATCAAAACTACAATGAGGTATCAACTCACACCAATCAGAATGGCCATCATCAAAAATCTACAAACAATAAATGCTGGAGAGGGTGTGGAGAAAGAGGAACCCTCTTGCACTGTTGTTGGGAATGTAAATTGATACAAGCACTAAGGAGAACAGTATGGAGGATCCTTAAAACCTAAAAATAGAACTACCATATCACCCAGGAATCCCACTCCTGGGCATATAACCTGAGAAAACCATTATTCAAAAAGAGTCATGTACCACAATGTTCACTGCAGCAGTATTTACAATAGTCAGGACATGGAAGCAATTTAAGTGCCCATCTACAGATGAATGGATAAAGATGTGGCACATATATAAAATGAAATATTACTCAGCCATAAAAAGAAATGAAATTGAGTTATTTTTAGTGAGATAGATGGACCTAAAGTCTGTCATACATAGTGAAATAAGTCAGAAAGAGAAAAACAAATACCATATGCTAACACATATGTATGGAATTCAAAAAAAATAAAAATGGTTCTGATGAGCCTAGGGGCAGGACAGGAATAAAGACGCAGACGTAGAGAATGGACTTGAGGACATGGGGAGGGTGAAGGGTAAGCTGGGACGAAGTGAGAGAATTTCATTGACATATATACACTACCAAATGTCAATTAGACAGCTAGTGGGAAGCAGCCACATAGCACAGGGAGATCAGCTTGGTCCCCTGTGACCATGTACATGGGTGGGATAGAGAGAGTGTGAGGGAGATGCAAGAGGGAAGGGATATGGTGATATATGTATACATACAGCTGATTCACTTTGTTATACAGCAGAAACTAACACAACATTGTAAAGCAATTATAGTGCAATGAAGGTGTTATAAAAAAAAAGGAATTCTTATAAAAACTCTTGTGTACCAATCACAGCAATATCAATCGTCATCTGTAAGGTTCTGAGAACTCCTATTTGTTAATACAAAAGGCCTCTGCACCCTAAATCATGACTTTAATGCCATCCCAGGCTGGATTAACTTCCATTACCAACAAATACCATATAATTATAGCATATTTACCCTGCTATTTTAAATCTAAATTACATAATTTAAGTCGATTAAATGTAGTATGTAGAAATACCTTTATGAACCAAAGGATATACTAGCTAATCATTTTTTTCTTTCTTCTATGTTTCTTTAAAACTCAACCTGAAGATGTGCAGAAAAAATAAAAAAGTTGCTCACCAGCATTTTACCCTCTAATCATCTCCAAAGGATACGTAAGAAAGAGTAGATTAAAATCTCTCTAGTCATTTGCCATCAATTGTGATATCTCCTCCTCTCACAAAACTCACAGTAAACTTATTCCCAAGAGAAACTGTTAATGTCCAGGTAATAAATTTTCTAAAGGTGTGTAAAGTTATTTAGGTGCAAGGATGTGTATAGAACAAAGTGTTTCAGCATAAAACAAAGCTGACTTCACATTCCCACTGGGCTTGCTCTATGGATTCATTCCATGTTGAGCTGACTATACCTCCAAACTATGGATAAATCAAGCTCAAGGTACCTTCTTCATAGGGTAACCTGTAAACTGTTACCAAGAAATGGCTCGCTGCCCAACTCACACAGAAACCAATACTATGACACTGGCTTTTTAGAAAAGAAAAATCTTTATTGAGAGATCTACTGGGAAAGGAGGCAGGAGGCAAGACTTTTAATATGTTTCTCCCATCTGAGGTCAGATCAAACTTTCATGGGTTAGGGGTGGGCGGGCTGGTATGCAGAAGCACTGGTGGGGCAGGTTTCAATTGGAGGGCTTTGGAACCTGGAAATGCAAGATGTGGTAAAGGGGCTTCAGCGCCAGATCTTCTTGGACAATGGACCATTCATTTCTGAAAGGGTTCTGGCATTCAGGTTGTGGTCCTGTCCTGGTCCTTTGGTTCCATGCAGATGGGAGAAATTTTGGTTCTGGGTATTATATGAGATCAAAATTTTTCCTCTGCACATGTTTGTCTGCATCACTATATTTCCATAATAATGTCACATTCTGAAGTATTAAGGGTTAAGACTTCAAATATGATGTGTTTTTTTTAGAGGGAATGCGTGGAGGGGAACACAACCCAAGCCATTACACACATGAAACAACCAAAAGCAAAGAAAAAATCAAACAAAAATATTAAAACTAATATCAGAAATAATAAATGACATCAGAACAACTCTATGCCAATAAGTTTGAAAATATAAATGAAATAAATTCCTAGAAAAACTATTAAAGTTTATTTATGAAAAATAGATAATTGATTATCCCCTACATCCATTACAGAAAATAAATTTGTAGGTAAAACAAACAACAAAAGCCTACCACAATGAAAAGCCCAGATGGCTTTACTGATACTTTCTAACAACATCTGAAAATTAATAATACTAGATCCATACAAACTGTTGTAGAAACTCATTCTGTGAGGCCATTATTACCTTGTATGTTAGTTTCTTAAGGTTACTACAACAAATTAATACAGACTAGGTGACTTAAAATAACAGAAATTTATTTTTTTCTAGTTCTGGAGTCTGGAAGTCTGAAATCAAGGTGTCAGCAGGACCACACACCCTCTGAAGCCTCTATGGGAGAATCTTTTCTTGCTTCCTCCAGCTTCTTGTGTCTTGAGGAGTTTCTTGGCTTGTAGCCACATCATTTCAATCTTTGCCTCTGTGGATATATTGACTTCCCTTTTCTTTGCCTATGTGCCTGTGTCTTTCCTCTACTCTCTGTCTCAAATATCCCTCTACCTCTGTTTTATGGATTGAGAGCCAGCCAGATAATCTAGGATAAACCCTGCCTCTCAAGATCCTTAATGTAATCTTATTTCTCTTTTTGGTCACATAAGGTGATATAATTTTACCATATAATATTCACAGGTTTTGGGTATTAGGATGTAGACATATCTCTATAATAACTACCATTCAGCAACTAAATGTTGATGCCAAAACTGGACAAAACCATTATTATAAAGGAAAACTACAGATCAACATCTATGAAATCACTAGGAAAATTATAAAGGCAGTTTTAGAAATTTGAATACAATATATTTTAAAAGTACGGTTTGACCAACTAAGGTTTATCCAAGGAATGCAAGTTTCGTTGAATATTTAAATATCAATTAATACAATTAACCATATTAAAAGATTAAAAAATAAAAACTTTATAATGTAGAATTTGATTTAAACTAGTAGCTCAACATCATTGAATAGTAAGTTTCCCCTTTCAGACTTTCTAATTCACAATTAATGAAGTCTTCACCTGACCAGAAGAAATTTGAAAAATAAGATTTCTTTTAAACACAAATTTATTATTTTTTAAAACTCTGAGATTATTTAATTATGTTTATATTTTTTATGTCAAAATGTCCTTTATGTTATCAAATTATGATGATGATAGATTATATGTTTACTTACATTTATTTATACATAACTGTATATTTTACTTGCCAAAATAGTATCAGCATGCTTATGTAAGTCCCTGGAAATGTTACCAACCCATGAAATTCCAAAGTCTTGGAATCACTGTTATAAAATATTACACCACATTATTTGTCATTGTGTATTATATATTCTCCTCTGTCTCCCCTGTTCTGACGGAGAGAAAAAGACAAAGACAGAGAGAGAGAGTGAACACACAAGCTATCCTCTCTCTGGAGTAAGTGTAATAGACTAGAAACAAGAAGGAAGAGTAACTTTATCCACTATAAAACATAATCCACTCTTTGTTCTGGAATCTTCTTTTCTTTTTTATATATTTCAACAAGTAATTTTATTTGTTTAACATCATTATTGGAGTATAATTGCTTTACAATGGTGTGTTAGTTTCTGCTTTATAACAAAGTGAATCAGCTATACATATACATATATGCCCATATCTCCTCCCTCTTGCCTCTCCCTCCCACCCTCCCTATCCCACGTCTCTAGGTGGACACAAAGCACTGAGCTGATCTCCCTATGCTATGCAGCTGCTTCCCACTAGCTAGCTATTTTACATTTGGTGGTGTATATATGTCCAAACCACTCTCTCACTTCATCCCAGCTTACCCTTTTCCCTCCCCGTGTCCTCAAGTCCATTCTCTACATCTGTGTCTTTATTTCTGTCTTGCCCCTGGTTCCTTTTTTTTTTTTTAATTTTTGAATTTTATTTTATTTATCTTGTTTATACAGCAGGTTCTTATTAGTCATCAATTTTATACACATCAGTGTATACATGTCAATCCAAATCGCCCAATTCATCACACCACCATCACCACCCACCCACAGCTTTCCCCCCTTGGTGTCAATATGTTTGTTCTCTACACCTGTGTCTCAATTTCTGTCCTGCAAACCAGTTCATCTGTATCATTTTTCTAGGCTCCACATACATGCGTTAATATACGCTATTTGTTTTTCTCTTTCTGACTTCACTCTGTATGGCAGTCGCTAGAACCATCCACGTTTCAACAAATGACCCAAGTTCGTTCCTTTTAATGGCTGAGTAATATTTGATTGTATATATGTACCACAACTTCTTTATCCATTCATCTGTCGATGGGCATTTAGGTTGCTTCCATGACCTGGCTATTGTATGTAGTGCTGCAATAAATATTGGGGTGCATGTGTCTTTTTGAATTATGGTTTTCTCTGGGTATATATCCAGTAATGGGATTGCTGGATCATATAATAATTCTATTTTTAGTTTTTTAACGAAACTCCATTCTGTTCTCCATAGTGGCTGTATCCATTTACATTCCCACCAACAGTGCAAGAGGGTTCCCTTGTCTGCACACCCACTCTAGCATTTGCTGTTTGCAGATTTTCTGATGATGCTCATTCTGACTGGTGTGAGGTGATACCTCATTGTAGTTTTGATTTGCATTTCTCTAATAACTACTGACGTTGAGCAGCTTTTCATGTGCTTATTGGCCATCTGTATATCTTCTTTGGAGAAATGTCTATTTATGTCTCCTGCCCATTTTTGGATTGGGTTGTTTGCTTCTTTAATATTGATCTGTATGAGCTGTTTATATATTTTGGAGATTAATCCTTTGTCCATTGACTCATTTGCAAATATTTTCTCCCATTCTGAGGGTTGTCTTTTTGCCTTTTTTATGGTTTCCTTTGCTGTGCAAAAGCTTTTAAGTTTCATTAGGTCCCATTTGTTTATTTTTGTGTTAATTTCCATTACTCTAGGAGACGGATCAAAAAAGATCTTGCTGTGATTTATGTCAAAGAGTGTTCTTCCTATGTTTTTCTCTAAGAGTTTTATAGTGTCTGGTGTTACATTTAGGTCTCTAATCCATTTTGAGTTTATTTTTGTGTATGGTGTTAGGGATTGTTCTAATTTCATTCTTTTACATGTCGCTGTCCAGTTTTCCCAGCACCACTTATTGAAGAGGCTGTCTTTTCTCCACTGTATATCCTTGCCTCCTTTGTCATAGATTAGTTTACCATAGGTGCATAGATTTATCTCTGAGCTTTCTATCTTATTCCATTGATCTTAGTTTCTGCTTTTGTGCCACTACCATATTGTCTTGATTACTGTAGCTTTATAGTATATTCTGAAGTCAGGGAGCCTGATTCCTCCAGCTCCATTTTTTTTCCCTCAAGACTGCTTTGGCTATTTGGGGTCCTTTCTGTCTCTATACAAATTTTAAGATTTTTTGTTCTAGTTCCATAAAAATTGCCATTGGTAATTTGATAGGGATTGCATTTAATCTGTAGATTCCTTTGCGTCATATAGTCATTTTCACAATATTGATTCTAACAATCCAAGAACATGGTATATCTCTCCATCTGCTCGTATCATCTTTACTTTCTTTCACCAGTGTCTTATACTTTTCTGCATAAAGGTCTTTTGTCTCCTTATGTAGGATTATTCATGGGTATTTTATTCTTTTTGTTGAAATGGTAAATGGGAGTGTTTCCTTAATTTCTCTTTCAGATTTTTCATCATTAGTGTATAGGAATGCAAGAGATTTCTATGCATTAATTTTGTATCCTGCAACATTGCCAAATTCATTGATTAGCTCTAGTAGTTTTTTGGTGGCATCTTTATGATTCTCTGTGTATAGTATCATGTTGTCTGCAAACAGTGACAGTTTTACTTCTTTTCCAATTTGTATTCCTATTATTTATTTTTCTTCTCTGATTGCCATGGCTAGGACTTCCAAATCTATGTTGAGTAATAGTGGTGAGAGTAGAAATCCCTGTCTTGTGCCTGATCTTAGAGGAAATGCTTTCAGTTTTTCACCATTGAGAATGATGTTTGCTGTGGGTTTGTCATATATGGCCTTTATTATGTTGAGGTAGGTTCTCTCTATGCCCATTTTCTGGAGAGTTTTTATCATAAATGGGAGTTGAATTTTGTCAATAGCTTTTTCGACATCTATTGAGATGATCATCTGTTTTTTTATTCTTCATTTTAGTAATATGGTGTATCACATTGTTTTATTTACATATATTGCAGAATCCTTGCATCTCAGGGATAAATCCCACTTGTTCAAGGTGTATGATCCTTTTAATATGTTTTTGGGTTCTGTTTATTAGTATTTTGTTGAGAATTTTTGCATTTATATTCATCAGTGATATTGTTCTGTAATTTTCTTTTTTTGTAGTATCTTTGTCTGGTTTTGGGTTCAGGGTAAAGGTGGCCTCATAAATGACTTTGTGAGCTTATCTTCCTCCCCAGTTTTTTGGAAGAGGTTGAGAAGGATGGGTGTTAGCTCTTCTCTAAATGTTTGATAGAATTCACCTGTAAAGCCATCTGGTCCTGAACTTTTGTTTGTTGGAAGGTTTTTAATCACAGTTTCAATTTCATTGCTTGTGATTGGTCTGCTCATATTTTCTATTCCTTCCTGGTTCAGTCTTGGAAGGTTATACCTTTCTAAGAATTTGTCCATTTCTTCCAGGTTGTCCATTTTATTGGCATAGAGTTGCTTGTAGTAGTCTCTTAGGATGCTTTGTTTTTCTGTGGTGTCTGTTGTAACTTCTCCTTATTCATTTCTAATTTTATTGATTTGAGTCCTCTTCCTCTTTTCCTTGATGAGTCTGGCTAATGTTTATCTTCTCAAAGAACCAGCTTTTAGTTTACTTAGTCTTTGCTATTGTTTTCTTTTTTTCTATTACATTTATTTCTGCTCTGATCTTTATGACTTCTTTCCTTCTACTAACTCTACATTTTGCTTGTTCTTCTTTCTCTAGTTCCCTTATGTGTAAGTTTATATTATTTGAGAATTTTCTTGTTTCTGGAGGTAGGCTTGTATAGCTATAAACTTCCCTCTTAGAAATGCTTTCGCTGCATCCCATAGGTATTGGATCATCGTGTTTTCAATATCATTTTTCTCTAGGTATTTTTTGATTTCTCCTTTTACTTCTTCAGTGATCTCTGTTATTTAGTAACATATTTTTTAGCCTCCATATGTTTGTGTTTTTTTATGTTTTTTCCCTGTAATTAATTTCTAATCTCATAGCATTGTGGTCAGAAAAGATGGTTGATATGATTCCAATTTTATTATATTTACTGAGGCTTGATTTGTGACCCAAGATGTGATCTACCCTGGTGAATGTTCTGTGCACCCTTGAGAAGAAAGTGTAATCCTTTGTTTTTGGATGGAATGTCCTATAAATATCAATTAAATCTTTCTGGTCTATTGTGTCATTTAAAGCTTCTGTTTCCTTATTTATTTTCATTTTGGATGCTCTGTCCATTGGTGTAAGTAAGGTGTTAATGTCCCCCACTATTATTTTGTTACTGTCGATTTTGTCTTTTATAGCTGTTAGCAGTTGCCTTATGTATTGTGGTGCTTCTATGTTGGGAGCATATATATTTATAATTTTTATATCTTCTTCTTGGATTGATCCCTTGATCATTATGTAGTGTGCTTCCTTGTCTCTTGTAATATTTTTTTATTTTAAAGTCTATTTTATCTGATATAAGTATTGCTACTCCAGCTTTCTTTTGATTTCCATTTGCATGGAATATCTTTTTCCATACCCTCACTTTCAGTCTGTATGTGTCCCTAGGTCTGAAGTGGGTCTCTTGTAGATAGCATATATATGCATCTTGTTTTTGTGTCCATTCAGCAGGCCTGTGTCTTTTGGTTGGAGCATTTAATGCATTCATGTTTAAGGTAATTATCAATATGTATGTTACTATGGCCATTTTCTTAATTGCTTTGGGTTTCTTTTTGTAGGTCCTTTTCTTCTTTTGTGTTTCCCACTTAGAGAAATTCCTCTAGCATTTGTTGTAGATCTGGTTTGGTTGTGCTGAAATCTCTTAGTTTTGCTTGTCTGTAAAGCTTTTGATTTCTCCATCGAATCTGAATGAGATCCTTGCCAGGTAGAGTAATCTTGGTTTTAGGTTCCCTTTCATCACTTTAAGTATATCATGCCTCTCCCTTCTATCTTATAGAGTTTCTGCTTAGAAATCAGCTGTTAACCTTATGGGAGTTCCCTTGTAGGTTATTTGTCATTTTTCCTTTGCTGCTTTCAATAATTTTTCTTTGTCTTTAATTTTTGCCAATTTGATTACTATGTGTCTTGGTGTGTTTCTCCTTGGGTTTATCCTGTATGGGACTCACTGCTCTTCCTGGACTTGGGTGGCTCTTTCCTTTCCCATGTTAGGGAAATTTTTGACTATAATCTCTTCAAATATTTTCTCAGGTCCTTTCTCTCTCTCTTCTCTCTCTGGGACCACTATAATGCAAATGTTTTTGGGTTTAATGTTGTTCCAGAGGTCTCTTAGGCTGTATTCTTTTCATTCTTTTTTTTTTTTTTTTTATTCTGTTCTCCAGCAGTGAATTCCACCATTCTGTCTTCCAGGTCACTTATCTGTTCTTCTGCTTCAGTTATTCTGCTATTGATTACTTCTACTGTAGTTTTCATTTCATTTATTGTATTGTTCATCTCTGTTCGTTTGTTCTTTAATTCTTCGAGGTCTTGTTAAACATTTCTTGCATCTTCTCAATCTTTGCCTCCATTCTTTTTCCAAGGTCCTGGATCATCTCCACTATCATTATTCTGAATTCTTTTTCTAGAAGTTTACCTATCTCCATTTCATTTAGTTTTTTTTCTGGGGTTTTATCTTATTCCTTTATCTGTTACATAGCCCTGCCTTTTCATCTTGTCTATCTTTCTATGAATGTGGTTTTTGTTCCACAGCCTGCAGGATTGTTGTTCTTCTTGTTTCTGCTGTCTACCCTCTGGTGGATGAGGCTATCTAAGAGGCTTGTGTAAGTTTTCTTATGGGAGGGACTAGAGGTGGTTAGGGCTGACTGTGGCTCTGTGGGCAGAGCTCAGTAAAACTTTAATCCACTTGAATGTTCATAGGTGGGGCTGGATTCCCTCCCTGTGGTTGTTTGGCCTGAGGCAACCCAAAACTGGAGCCCACCTGGGCTCATTGGTGGGGCAAATGTCAGACTCTGGGAAGGCTCAAACCAAGGAGCACCCCCAGAACCTCCGCTGCCAGCATCTCCACCCCCACGGTGAGCCACAACCACTCCCCACCTCTGCAGGAAACCTTCCAACACTAGCAGGTAGGTCTGGTTCATTCTCCTCTGGGGACACTTCTCCTTCCCCTGTGTCTCCATGTGCACACTACTGTGAGTGTGCTCTCCAAGAGTGGAGTCTCTGTTTCCTCCAGTCCTTTCAATGTCCTGCCATCAAATCCCACTAGCTTTCAAAGTCTGATTCTCTAGAAATACCTCCTCCCATTGCTGGACCCCAGGTTAAGAAGCCTGATCTGGGCCTTAGAATCTTCACTCCAGTCAGTGGAATTCTGTGATATAAATGTTCTCCAGTCTGTGAGTCACCCACCCTGCCATTATGGGATTTGATTTTACTGTGATTGCACCCCCTCCTACCATCTTGCTGTGGTTTCTCCTTTGTCTTTGGATGTGGAGTATATTTTTTGGTGAATTCCAGTGTCTTCGTGTTGATGATTGTCCAACAGCTAGTTGCGATTCTGGTGTTCTCACAACAGGGAGTGAGAGCACATCTTTCTACTCTGCCATGTTGGTTCATGGCAGCCTGTTCTGGAATCTTCTGATGCACAAAATTAGCAACTCTTTCCCCCACCTCTTTTGTTGATGGGAATACATAAGAAGGATAAGTTTTCATCCTTATAAGAGATTTCAGTAATTAAAGGAAGACTCATTCTTGTACCAGTCTTTGCTTTAAGTCCCTGTCCTCTTTCCTAGTCTGATAAAATGAACTGAACACATAGAAACAACCTACAAGGTCTCCATGAACTGTTACCTATTTGTTTTCTCTCAGGCCTCACCCCTCTTATCTTTCAAAAGCAAAAGTAATACCTGTCACCAATTTGAGCCCCCCCAAATCTTACCACCAAGAATGACACACCAAAGGGCCTGAAAAATAGTTTGCAATGAGAGTAGACATGTATTCCTCCTCCAAATACAGTATTCTCTCTGCCACCACCACCATCACAATCTGAATAATATTGAGTGCTTGATGTTTATGAAGCCTCATATGGAGGGGGATGAGTAGAGGAAGAGGGACATGAAATCAACCTAAGATTTTAGGAAATACATTTTAAGTAGTAAATGAAGACAGAGAGAAATAATTCAGGGTGTGTTCTTCAGCACACCTCTGGCCAGGTGTGCTGTTCAGACCATCTGAATTCCTTTGTTTGGAAAGTAAAGGATAGGGATATCTGTTTGCTAGCTATCATTTCTCTCTACTTCTGCTTCCCAAACTCATTTTGGGACTCTAAGCTGCCCCTCATCCTGCTCCCACAATGTAAAGCTCCATAAATGTACTGTTCACCAGTTAAATATGTCTCAGGGAGAAAAAATGTTGCATTCTTAGTCTGAGATTGTCATTCATCTTTAACTAGAACAATAAAGGGGGAAAAAAAAACACATCGACAGGCACATACTTCATAGTACAGATATTTTATCCTACCTTAACTCAGTCTGGCCACAGATGGGATGGCTGGCACAGCCCAAGATGCATTGAGCCAGGCTCTTTTTCATTCGGACCTGCACAGATGTAATCCCCTCCATTCCTTGGACATTTCTCTCTCTCTCAATTCTTTCTTTAGATGTTTCTCACTCTGATGGCAAGACTCAAGCCTTAATAATCCATAATTTTAGAAGGAGCAATTTACAGTGTCACTTCCTTGGCACATTGATACAAGTTTTGATCCTAGAACATCCTCTTTCCATGTAAGGTAAAGAAACTTTTCCTTAACTGTAAATAAGAATTGGAGAAGCCAACTGAATTCATACTGAGCAAATTTTATCTAATGTAATTGAGCACAGAAACACGTGGAATTCCTGCTGATTTTGTAAATTGCTTATGAATGGCTCAATAGAGCTTGTGGGAAAGATGTCTTTTCTCATGAAAAGGAATATTTTTATAATCCCTTCTTTCCTTTCCCCTAGAACTGCATAGAGTAACTGGGAGCACACCTATCTTTTCACCCCCAAGAAGCACAAGATCTTTGATTCTTTTCAGAATGAGATTTTGCAAAGCAAGCAGACTGAAAAGGCTTAAGACAAGTGCAATCAAGAAAGTTTAAGGTACATGCAGCAAATATCGAAAGCCCAAGTTTATTTCGAGAGAAGGGTTTCTGTAGGCTATACCTAGCAATGTCTAAACTGCCAGGTGAAGGTATTTGGATTTCATCTGTGAGAAATATGTAACTGTTGAAAGGTTATAAATTGGAGAAGAATATGATAAATCTGGAGATTAAGGAAGATGAATCTGGCAGCAGTGTATAGATGGACAGGTGGAAGGCAGTGACTGGGTTAAGGTGTATATATTCCACATAAGGAGCCCTGCAGCCTTCCACATTAGTAGGAATTCTTTAGCAGATTACCAGGGGTCACTTGCAAGACCCCTCTAATTGTGCTGCCCTCCCTGTTCAACATCTAAGGGTGCATCCTTCTGAAAGCATGCATTCCCACAGAGAATTAGACTGAGAAAAATACACATATCCACATGCACATATCTATTCATATTGTAATATACTAAATCTGAAGGTGAATGTTTTATAGCATATAAAATATATATTAAGTTACATTTCAATGACAAATAGCATCCAGGTTGTCAAATGGTTTCATACAAAATGTCCTCATTAATTCAGCTCCATGAATCTGTGTTCATAGAGCATCTAAGCTCCTGATGTTCTTTTGGCAGCATTATTTATTTAATACCACTTTCCCTGGTGTTGATATTCCTTCCCAAAAATAAGCTTCTCAAAAGTGCTTCACAAAAGCATTACTGTTATCTCCTCAAATCCATATCCTCATTTAATTACATCTCCTTTTTTAAGTCAATTCTTTAGATTTCCCAACTTCAACTTGTTTATTTCCTGAAAAAAGATAACTTTTTCAGTGTGGGCTCTTCATACTTGCAATAGTATATGTGGCCTTCAAATTTTGAAATAAGTAGCAACAAAACTCAATCCCTTCTTCCAAATCCCTCTACTCTTAGTCATCTAAAATGCTTAATAATCCCCACTAAAAGTTGTATAGTTGTCCCACAGGGTGTTGGTTCCAGGACCCCCACAGATACCAAAATCCTCTGATACTCAAGTTCCTTTTGTAAAATGATATTGTACAGTTGGCCATCCCGTATCCCAGCTTCTGCATCCAGGGAGTCGACCAATAGTAGATGAATAGCTAAATTCACCAATAAAAATATTTCTCCCACTCACCAGTCTGACTTGTGTAATAGGACGTGCTGATCAAGATACCTTGTAGTAGCTGCTTCTAGAATATAGACTTTTGCTCATAATGAAAAAATCCCTGCAGTGTGCATTATAAATGAGGACAATGGCTCCTAAAACTGAGGCTTAAACTACTTAGCATATATACAATATATCACTGCCCAGAACAGATTATTTTGAAGTTCATTGTAGATGTAGCATAAGCTAGCTAACATATTTGAAAAATACTGGACTGGGAGTAAATAAAACTGAAATCTACTGATGAATTTATTACAAGTAACATTTGTGATCTTAGAAAATTATTAATTCTAGTCATTCTAGTTATTAGTTCTCTTGCTCCCTTACTCTGTCCTTTCATCTGTCTCTCCCTTCCTACTTTCCTTTCTTCTTCTTCATTTATTGAATAGGTAATCTCTAATACTCTTTGAACTCTTAATATTATATACCACACTTTATAGTATAATATACTGATATTATCATTACTAACTTACAGATGGAAATGAGGCTCAGAGAGAGAATGTACTGGAGCCTCCAATGGGCCAAATCTGGTTGATAGTGTGTGGTCAAGAACAATAAAATTTCATTATCTCTTTTCCTGTGATGTTTCATGTTAGAGTTTTACTGTTGGAGGGCCACCTCTTTCTCTACTATCTGATCTAGGTCTTATTAAAAACAGCTTTTTCAATGTTTTCTCACACTCCTCTCCCCTATTAAGTATACCTTAAGTATAACTTAATAGGTAAGTTATAGGTAAGTATAACTTACCTATTAAGTTATACTATAAGCCTCAGTTCAAATCCAATAGACACATTCACCTGCTAGTTACTAGGGTTGCATTAACGGGTCAAGCTTTTCTGTTTGATTCTTCTCTTCAGAGAAAGTCTCTCCAGTGAGGCTTCTCAGCCCCTCAGAGAAGCAGATTTCTGGTGAACGTGTCATACAAATTGGTCAGACATAGCTGGTGACAATAACTATTTTAATACCTATATAAATGTCATTGAAAAACCTTCATTGCCAGTCTTTTAAATTGTTCCCAGAATTATAAATGCACAAAGATGCAAGGTCCTCAGCTATATGAATGATTTCTTTTCCTAGCTTTGTAGAGCAGTAGTTGTATAGGTAGATTTGAACAGAGGATAGATATATTATTTCTTTGTTCTAATTTTTTTTCCAACAAATTTCTCCTTGGAATGACAATTTTATGCTTCTCAATAACGTTCTGTTCTAGATGATGGCATCTCTGGCTCTTTTGGTCCTTCATGCTGTGGGAGATAAATAGCATGTTCAAAGGAGCTATAGTCTGAGAAGCCATCATAGGTTGGATTAAACCTTGTATATATGTTTCCCTGCATCAGAATTTAGTGACAGTTTCTTTCTCCTTCCTCATCTTTCTCTGTTTCATAAAGAGATATGGCAAGAAAGACTTCAAAATCCTTTCTGCAGAGTTCATGTTATCCCTGATTAACTATTTGCCAATTGGGCTCCAGGGTGGCAAGTCATCAACACTATCAGTCTCCATATAAGCAGAGTATATTGTGTTGTCTGCCAAAATTAGTGAACTTTTTCTCCTCAGGACTAGAGTGAATTTTGTTTATGTAATTGGAATGAGTCAAACATTTGAAGAACTAATTAAAATTGTTTTATAAGAACTTTTGCACTATCACACACTATGCCCAGACTCTATTTATCTATTTTCTACTATGCATTAAATCTTCTGTCTGAAGGTCAGACAACCACTTCTCTGAATGGACCTGGTATTGCTCCCTCATTATTAAGGGCAAACAATGACAGTGTCTATATGGTAAAATTTATTGACAGTCTGCTCTCTTGTGCTACACTTCCACCTGTGGTAAAATCTCATTAGACCTAACTGCTTTGTAAGGACAAATCTCTGTTCAGATATGTTAAGGGACTTACATCTCAAATGGTAAATAATTTCAAATGTTAAAGGAAGGAATTTTAAGCAGGAGATACTTATGTGTTATTCATTTTCCCACAGTGCACTACAGATAACTTATGGGGAATAAACAGCATCTTGATTTCAAAAGTGTTCATGACTTATTGATTTCTCTGTTCTAGTAAGATGGAAAAAGTGCTCACGTAAAGAATCTATGAGCTTGGGCTTGGGTGGAGCTATTCCCAAGGAACTGACAGAGATGTCTGTGCCTCTCCTTAATTAAATCTGCGTGACTTTCTACCTGTAGTTTTATCTGCTCTTCTACCATCACATATAGGGATTTATTTCCTTAGATAAAATGGTATCATCCAACTTTCTCTCTGGTACACTGGATCCTGCTCTGCAGAGGATCAATGAGAATCCCACCATCATCTCTCCCAGAAAAGAATTTTGAGATAGAGAGAGGAACCAAGATGGCAGAGTAGAAGGTTGTGCTCTCACTCCCTCTTGTGAGAACATAAGAATCAAAACTAGCTGCTGGGCAATCATCGACAGGAAGACACTGGAACTCACCAAAAAATATACCCCACATTCAAAGACAATGAGACAGTAGGAGGAGCACAATCATACTAAAATCAAATCCAATAACTGCTGGGTTGGCAACTCACAGACTAGAGAACACTTATACCACAGAAATCCACCCACTGTAGTGAAGGTTCTGAGACCCACATCAGGCTTTCGGCAAGGGGAGGAGGAATTCTTAGACAATCAGACTTTGAAGGCTAATGGGATTTGATGGCAGGACATTGACAGGACTGGGGGAAACAGAGACTCCACTCTTGGAGGGCACACACAAAGTAGTGTGTACATTGGGACCCAGGGGAAGGAGCAGTGACCCCAGGGGAGATGGATCCAGACCTACCTGCTGGTGCTGGATGGTCTTCTGCAGAGGTGGTGGTGGCTGTGGCTCACTGTGGGGACAAGGACACTGACAGCAGAAGTTCTGGAAAGTACTTCTTGGCATGAGCCCTCCCAGAGTCTGTCATTAGCCCCTCCAAAGAGCCCAGGCAGGCTCCAGTGTTGGGTTGTGCCAGGCCAAACAATGAACAGGGAGGGAACCCAGGCCCACCCATCAACAGTCAAGCAGATTAAAGTTTTACTGAGCTCTGCCCACCAGAGCAACAGTCAGCTCTACCCACCACCAGTCCCTCCCATCAGGAAACTTACACAAGCCTCTTAGATAGCCTCATCCACCAGAGGGCAGACAGCAGAAGCAAGAACTACAATCCTGCAGGGTGTGGAAAAAAGACCACATTCACAGAAAGATAGACAAGATGAAAAGGCAGAGGACTATATACCAGATGAAGGAACAAGATAAAACCCCAGAAAAACAACTAAATGAAGTGGAGATAGGCAACCTTCCAGAAAAAGAATTCAGAATAATGATAGTGAAGATGATCCAAGACCTCGGAAAAAGAATGGAGGCAAAGATTGAAAAGATGGCAAGAAATGTTTAACAAAGACCTAGAAGAATTAAAGAACAAACAAAGAGAGGTGAACAATGTAAAAACTGAAATGAAAACTACACTAGAATGAATCAATAGCAGAATAACTGAGGCAGAAGAAAGGATAAGTGACCAGGAAGACAGATTGGTGGAATTCACTGCTATGGAACAGAATAAAGAAAAAAGAATGAAAAGAAATGAAGACAGCCTTAAAGACCTCTGGGACAACATTAAATGCAATAACATTCACATTATAGGGGTCCCAGAAGGAAGAGAGAGAGAAAGTACCAGAGAAAATATTTCAGGAGATTATAGTCAAAAACTTCCCTAACATGCAAAAGGAAATAGCCACCTAAGTCCAGGAAACACAGCAAGTCCCATACAGGATAAACCCAAGGAGGAGGAGAAACACACCAAGACACATAGTAATCAAATTGGCAAAAATTAAAGACAAAGAACAATTATTGAAAGCAGAAAGGGAAAAATGAAAAATAACATAGAAGGGAACTCCCATAAGGTTAACAGCTGATTTCTCAGCAGACACTCTACAAGCCAGAAGGGAGTGGTATGATATACTTAAAGTGATGAAAGGGAAGAACCTACAACCAAGGTTACCTGGCAAGGATCTCATTCAGATTCGTTGGAGAAATCAAAAGCTTTACAGACAAGGAAAAGCTAAGAGAATGCAGTACCACCAAACAAGCTCTACAACAAATGCTAAAGGAACTTCTCTAAGTGGGAAACACAAGAGAAGAAAAGGACCCACAAAAACAAACCCAAAAGAGTTAAGAAAATTGTCATAAGAATATATATACAAATAATTACCTTAAACGTGAATGCAATAAATGCTTCAACCAAAAGATACAGTCTTGCTGAATGGACACAAAAACAAGACACATATATATGCTATCTACAAGAGACCGACTTCAGACCTAGGGACACATACAGACTGAAAGTGAGGGGATGGAAAAAGATATTCCATGCAAATGGAAATCAAAAGAAAGCTGGAGTAGCAATACTCATATCAGATAAAACAGACTTTAAAATAAAGAATGTTACAAGAGACAAGGAAGGACACTACATAATGGTCAAGGGAGCAATCCAAGAAGAAGATATAACAATTATAAATATATATGCTCCCAACATAGAAGCACCACAATACATAAGACAACTGCTAACAGCTATAAAAGACAAAATCGACAGTAACAAAATAATAGTGGGGGACATTAACACCTCACTTATACCAATGGACAGATCATCCAAAATGAGAATGAATAAGGTAACAGAAGCTTTAAATGACACAGTAGACCAGATAGCTTTAATTGGTATTTATAGGACATTCCATCTAAAAACAGCAGATTACACTTTCTTCTCAAGTGTGCATGGAACGTTCTCCAGGATAGATCACATCTTGGGTCACAAATCAGGCCACAGTCAATTTAAGAAAATTGAAATCATATCAAGCATCTTTTCTGACCACAAAGCTATGAGATTAGAAATTAATTACAGGGAAAAAACATAAAAAAAACAAAACACATGGAGGCTAAATAATACATTACTAAATAACCAAGAGATCACTGAAAATCAAAGAGGAAATCAAGAAATACCTAGAGACAAATGACAATGAAAACATGATGATCCAAAGCCTATGGGATGCAGTAAAAGCAGTTCTAAGAGGGAAGTTTATAGCTATACAAACCTACCTCAAGAAACAAGAAAAATCTCAAATAAACAATCTAAACTTACACCTAAAGGAACTAGAGAAAGAAGAACTAACAAAACGCAAAGTTAGCAGAAGGAAAGAAACATAAAGATCAGAGCAGCAATAAATGAAATAGAAACAAAGAAAACAGTAGCAATGATCAATAAAACTAAAAGCTTGTTCTTTGAGAAGATAAACAAAATTGATAAACCATTACACTCTTCAAGAAAAAGAGGGAGAGGACTCAAATCAATAAAATAAAAAATGAAAAACGCGAAGTTACAACAGACACCACAGAAATTCAAAGCATAATGAGACTACTACAAGAAATTCCATGCCAATAAAATGGACAACCTGGAAGAAATGCACAAATTCTTAGAAAGGTATAACCTTCCAAGACTGAACCAAGAAGAAGTAGAAGATATGAACAGACCATTAACAAGTAATGAAATTGATAGTGTGATTAAAAATCTTCCAAGAAACAAAAACCCAGAACCAGATAGCTTCACAGGTAAATTCTATCAAACATTTAGAGGAGAACTAACACCAATCCTTCTCAAACTCTTCCTAAAATTTGCAGAGGAAGGAACACTCCCAAACACATTCTATGAGGCCACCATCACCCTGAACCAAAAGCAGACAAAGATACTACAAAAAATGAAAATTATAGACCAATATCACTGATGAATATAGATGCAAAAATCCTTAACAAAATACTAGCAAACAGAATCCAACAACATATTAAAAGGACCATACACCATGACCAAGTGGGATTTATCCCAGGGATGCAAGGATTCTGCAATATCCACAAATCAATCAATGTGATACACCATATTAACAAATTGGAGAATAAAAACCATATGATCATCTCAATAGATGCAGAAAAACCTTTTGACAAAATTCAACACCTATTTGTGATAAAAACTCTCCAGAAAGTGGGCATAGAGGGAACCTAACTCAACATAATAAAGGTCATATGCAACCAACCCACAGCAAACATCATTCTCAATGGTGAAAAACTGAAAGCATTTCCTCTAAGATCAGGAACAAGACAAGGATCTCCACTCTCACCACTATTATTCAACATAATTTTGGAAGTCCTAGTCTTGGCTATCAAAGAAGAAAAAGAAATCAAATAATACAAATTGGAAAAGAAGAAGTAAAACTGTCACTGTTTTCAGATGACATGATACTATACATAGAGAATCCTAAAAATGCCACCAGAAAACTACTAGAGCTAATCAATGAATTTGGTAAAGTTGTAGGTTAAAAATTAATGCACAGAAATCTCTTGCATTCCTAGGCACTAATGATGAAAAATCTGATAGAGAAATTAAGGAAACACTCCCATTTACCATTGCAACAAAAAGAATAAAATAACTAGGAATAAACCTACCTAGGGAGACAAAAGACCTGTATGCAGAAAACTATGACACTGATGAAAGAAATTAAAGATGACACCAACAGATGGAGAGATATACCATGTTCTTGGATTGGATGAGTCAATATTGTGAAAATGACTATACTACCCAAAGCAATTACAGATTCAGTGCAATCCCTATCAAATTACCAATGGCATTTTTTTATGGAAGTAGGACAAAAAAAACTTAAAATTTGTATGGAGACACAAAAGACTCTGTATAGCCAAAGCAGTCTTGAGGTAAAAAAGCAGAGCTGGTGGAATCAGACTCCCAGACTTTAGATTATACTACAAGGCTACAGTAGTCAAGACAATATAGTAGTGGCACAAAGTCAGAAGCATAGATCAATGGAACAATATAGAAAGCCCAGAGATAAACGCACACACCTATGGTCAACTAATCTATGACAAAGGAGGCAAGGATATACAATGGAGAAAAGACAGTCTCTTCAATAAGTGCTGCTGAGGAAACTGGACAGCTACATGTAAATTAATGAAATTAGAACACTCTCTAACACCATACACAAAAATAAACTCAAAATGGATTAGAGACCTAAATGTAACACCAGACACTATAAAACTCTTAGAGAAAAACATAGGAAGAACACTCTTTGACATAAATCACAGCAAGATCTTTTTTGATCCGTCTCCTAGAGTAATGGAAATTAACACAAAAATAAACAAATGGGACCTAATGAATCTTAAAATCTTTTGCATAGCAAAGGAAACCATAAACAAGACTAAAAGAAAGCCTTCAGAATGGGAGAAAATATTAGATAATTAATCAATAGACAAAGGATTAATCTTCAAAATATATAAACAGCTCGTGCAGCTCCGTATTAAAGAAACAAACAACCCAATCCAAAAATGGGCAGAAGACCTAAATAGACATTTCTCCAAAGAAGACATACAGATGGCCAAGAAGCACATGAAAAGCTGCTCAACACCAGTAGTTATTAGAGAAATGCAAATCAAAACTACACTGAGGTATCACCTCACACCATTTATAATGAGCATCATCAGAAAATCTACCAACAACAAATGCTAGAGTGGGTGTGGAGAAAAGGGAACCCTCTTGCACTGTTGGTGGGAATGTAAATTGATACAGCCTCAATGAGAACAGTATGGCAGTTCCTTAAAAAACTGAAAATAGAATTACTATATGATCCAGCAATCCCACTACTGGGCATACACCCAGAGGAAACCATACTTCAAAAAGACACACACACCCCAATTTTCATTGCAGCACTCTTTACAGTAGCCGGTTCGTGGAAGCAACCTAAATGTCCATTGACAGGCAAATGGATAAAGAAGTCGTGGTACATATATACAATGGAATATTACTCAGGCATAAAAAGGAATGAAATTGCATATTTGTTGAGACGTGGATGGATCTAGAGACTGTCATACAGAGTGAAGTAAGTCAGAAAGAGAAAAACAAATATCGTATATTAATGCATGTATGTGGAACTTAGAAAAATAGTAGAGATGAACCAGTTTTCAGGGCAGAAGTTGAGACACAGATGTAGAGAACAAACATATGGACACCAAACAGAAAGGTCGTGAGAGTGTGAGGATGGTGGTGTGCTGAATTGGGCGATTGGGATTGACATGTATACACTGATGTGTATAAAATTGATGACTAATAAGAACCTGCTGTTTAATAAGAGAATTAAAATAAAATTCAAAAAAATGGTATCATCCTTTCCACGTAAGCCTATATTTTATAAAAATTTATAATTTCTTGCACTGCCCTGGAAAACCACACTTAATGCTTTTCAGTGTTGCATTTGTGGTCAAATGTTAAGCTTCTTACTGTCTCTTATTTAGTTTAAGCTCATACAGATTGGGACTTGCTGAATCCTCTCTGGTATCATTCAATCCACAGTAGAGGTCTGAGTCCACGTTTCTCATGACACTATAGACATGCACCAGGAATGTTATTTGCAGGTCACTTTATTCCAGAATACTCAAATTTACGATTGAAACTCTAAAATGGTAGATTTATCTAAAACACAATGAAGTGATGTTAGTTTATTATGTATCATTCAACTAATTCCTTGCTTGGAGCTTTCAGTTCTGCCACCTAAAGGAAAATATCCCATTCTCTAGCATTCTCAATGGTCCTGATTCCCCTACTGGTGCCTTATTTTTGGTATTCTGTGAATATACTCACTGAAAAGAGGAAACTGTTTGCTAAGCTCAAACCTATAATATGCACCTTACAGTTACAGCCACCACTGACCATTTCTGTCTAACATGATACTAGTTATAAAGCAAGTAACAGAACTCTTGTTACTTCACTTCTAGAAAAAAATGCCATATATTTATTTTTAGAATTTCTCTATGATTGCTAACTCTGGAATTAAAAACTCAGATTTTTGATGAAATTTCTGTTGATAAAAGCAATAGCCTGCTTACCTGTTTTCTTTGTACTCATATACAGCTTTAACCATCTGAAAACAGTTATTAATGAAAACTTTATTAGTGAAAAATATATAGGACTTAGTAGGATCTATAAATATCTGTGTTAGAGAATGAACCAAGGACCCCCCCAAAGTTTTCTAGCATAGCTTCATTGACTTACTTCTCACAATTATTCCCAAAGAGTACAAGAGTCTAAAAGGTCTTATTTCCCTTTGTCTATGAAATGTCCCTTTTGGGATCTATTTTCAATCAGGGTCCAAGCTGAGATTTGAAACCCATTTGTCAGGTTTTTTTAATGATGGATTAGTTCTTCATAAATATCCCAGAGTACACATTGCATTCAAATAATGCCTTAATCCTCAGGAATTGATGGATGTGGTGGATAACCAGTGAAGAAATCTGCCTGATGAATTCTTATTCCTACCGGGTCAATACCCCACATATTTCAAAAAAGCCCACCAGAATTAATGCCTATTCATGGACAATTTCACACTAGATTTAACCTGGAAATCTGGAATGTGCAGAAATTATGTCTTTTATGTCCTGGTAATGACAATAATTTCATCTGAGTGTATGCTAGAATCTTTTTGAAGTTCATGTCAGCTATCATATACTCCATTGGTTTTTAAGGATGTCCTGCTTTGCCAACTATAAACTTTGTAACCTTAGTTTTATCTAGGATTCCCAGATTCAGAATATAAAATTGTAGGACACCCAGCTAAATATGAATTTCAGATAAGCATGCAATGTTTGAAATATATTTAACTAAAATTTGTTGCTTATCCAACATTCAAATATAACTGGATGATATATCACACTTGTACTTTATCTGGCAATACTTATTCAATCACTTCCCAAAACTAAATTTATTTTCTTCATCTCTAAAAAGTTGCCTCTTGTGAGCTGCTGAATACTTTAAATGTAAACTTTAAAAGTTTAGTCACATGTTATTATTTCTCACATCTAATTCTACAACTTCTATTTCCATAAGGTTTTTGTTTAATATACTTTTAAATGGATTATTTAAATATTTTAATATTAATGATACATTTTCCCCCAAAGGGTCAAAATAATGGTCTATGTTTATTTTTTGTTTTTTTTTGGGGGGGAGGGGTTTCACCATACCACGTGGCATGTGGGATCTTAGTTCCCTGACCAGGGAATGAACCCACACCCTCTGCATTGGAAGCATGGAGTCTTAATCACTGGACCTCCAGGGAAGTTCCTATGTTGTTTTTTTGAGAGCATTTACTTGTGTTTCAGTGTCTATGGTTATGAGAGCAATTTCCTCTCAGTTTCTCCTGGATTTGATGGATTGCCTGCATCTGTTGTACAAACAATCATGGTGAAACAGTAAGAGAAACAGAGTTCTAACTTGACTTTACTCCCTGAAATATGCTAAGCATATGGTGAGTTGGCAATAACCTGGTCCCAGGATAGGAATTTTGAGAGAGAGGGGAAGCTTATATTTTTACATTGCCCAGTCAGATCCCTGGAACCTTTATTAGCAGGGTAATCTCAGGAAAATGTGACAAAAGAAGCTGGGTTCCTTCCCACTCATACCTAAGATGATAGAACTTGGGAAATTTTAAATGCTAGGAATCAGCAAAAGACATGTCTATAAAGAAGACATGTTTTCAATGTATTTTCAAAGAAGAGTTTACCTTTTGGGAGGATGGAAAGGAAGAGAGGTAATAGAAAAAAATCTAGAATGTTTGACTTTATACCAAGGTATTTAAATGAAGTTCCACAGTCTGGACACTTTCCAGATGTGAAAAAAGAAAAAGAAAGAAAAAAATCCTTCACACAAACATTCAAGGTCTAGAAAGCAATGAAGAAGTCAAAGTGAGATTATTAGTATTTAGGTTCCTTTGTAGTTCAATACACTCTTAGCAGATATAGCTTCCTTCACAAAATTATAAAAGATGTTTGTTCTGAAGAAAAGTGGAAGACTGGACATCATGTACAGATAGACAAAGGATGACTTAGTGGACCTTACATATCCCAGGGCATATTAGTAATCAACAATTTTAATTGCCAGTAACAATGATTTAACTCAATCTAACTTAAGGAAAAATAAGACTGACTGGAATATCTCATAAAATCATCTCCAGTCTGCCTCTAAGAAGGTCAATATTGTAACCTAGCTTCTGGAACAACTAGAACCAGGCACTCAAACACTTCTGGTACTCTCAATCCTTTTCTCATCTCTGATTCTTTATGTATGTCAGGCACATTCTCTCCTATTGTAGACATCTAGGATTTCACCAAATTGTGGTGACAAGACTATCAAGAGCCTCAGAATTCTACTTGAGAAAATGTTGACTATGATAATTGCGGTTTGAAAAATCCTAGGGAAGAACTGTGGCTAGATAAAGGTGCCTATTACTCTACTAGAAATTGTTGTTGGGGTGAGATTACAATTATAAAGGAGTAAAGGTATTTCTAGGGGAGATAACATAGATGGAGTGGGGAAGAATTTTCCAGAGAAGTCACAGAAAATATGGAGGAATACTGAGCAGGTAAAACAATAGTCACTCACTGTAGAGAATTGACAACTATTAAATTAATAATCTGACACAAAGCAAATTACAAACCTCATAAGTGTTTACTTATAACAGGACACCTTAACTGAAGGTTGGGGAAAGCCTTTTTGAAGAAATGCCACCTGGAACAAAAGGAAGAGTGAGGAAAAGAGTATTCCTGTAAAGGGAACACTTAAAGTTCAAAGAAAAAAAAACCTTCCCAATAAAAGGCTACTCTGTCTAGAGAATGATGAAAACATATAATACCACAGCATGAGCTTATGAAGGCATGGACAAAATCATGCCCATTGGAGAGCAAGTTAAAGATTTTGTATTTTTTTTCCTTAAGTGGAATTAGTTTTTATTAAAAATGTGGTAGAATCCAATAGATGTTGTCATAACTTATATCACTCAGATGAGAATTCTGAGATCATGAAGGATAAAAATATAAATGAAGAGAAAAAAATTGTAGTTGGGGTAAGATAGGGGATGGAGACTGAAGTTACTACTATCTTGTTATTTTGCCAGATGAACATTTTTTTCCCAATACATTGAAAATCATTACATATCTATATTTAGTGAGGTTGACATTTCCAAGTCTGTGCCCACCTGTTCCAAGATCATGAAAACAAATTTAAATGTATTGTTGAAACACTAGATTAGGCTGTATGTGAGGAAAGAAAAAGTAGTAAGTTTGAAATGACAGCTTTCTCTAATAATTATTGAGTAAAAATAAACATGTCATAGTCATAGGAAGCTAGAAATGCCTATGAGAATTCATATGTCACACTATCCTGTTTTCATCAAGACATCACCAAACTGATCAGTATAGTAAATAAGGTCTGCCATTTTTAAAGACATCACAGAAGTTGAGTCAGCAATATGAATTAAACAAACAAATGCTAGAAATATTTGTCTTCTTTCTTTGTAATGTTTCTGGAATATAATTTGCTTGAGGTAAACTTGAGACATAGGTACAGTGGAGGGCAGCAAAGGAATAAATATACTTTTGCTTGAATGTACTGAGGACACACCTAATCTGGCATTGAGTCCACATACTACTCTTAAAACAGAGCAGAAAGGGAAATCAGTAAAAAAAATTAGCAGTAACTTTTTCTACACATTGAGCACCAACCAATTTGATGGAATTTTTTTAATATATTGACTTGATGGTTAATTTTGGACATGCATAAGGATATTAATTTAATCATCAGAATAAGTTCACCAATAGAACAAATGCATTTACAAGGTGTTATATCTGCATATAGTAAAACCCTATATGTTAATTAAATTAACTAAAAATATAAACAAAGTGCTCCCTGGTTAGGATAGACTCAGATGTTCTGCTGCAAAGGAGACCCAAAATTAATTCAGTCGCTTAAGAAATAAAAAGCTTTGTTTCTCACTCATGTAATAGTCCAGGGTGGGCGTTTTGGGGCAGTAGGCAGCTACCCACATACCATGATTCACATAGGGGAGCAGTGGCTCCACTATCTTCAGCAAATGACTTCCTGAGTGGCCATGCTCTGGTCATCTCAGTCAGTAGGAAGGCAGAAAAGAAT
Source organism: Monodon monoceros (assembly GCF_005190385.1). Lineage (NCBI taxonomy): Eukaryota > Metazoa > Chordata > Mammalia > Artiodactyla > Monodontidae > Monodon > Monodon monoceros. Next base: position 30,235,028 of record NW_021703765.1, read on the forward strand.
ACATACAGAAAGACATCCAAGTTTGGGGCTGCCAGGCACAAATTCAGTTATATAGTGATACTTAGTTCCAAAGAAGGCTGAGATATGTGCTCCCTAGAGAGCTGAGTCCTAGCCCAATTCTATAATTTTGGAAGAAGAAGAATATGGATTTTAGTGGACACCTAACCATCTCCAATAGGTGTTTAGAAGAACATAATTCACATATCTACAAAGGGTTAAAATTTAAGTCCAATCCTCAGTTCTGATATGGGTCTGTGGGATCTCTATCACCTTGGCCAGCAGAGCAACTGTTGGAGCTATGAGAGGGAAGTTCCATCTTGGGGGTGGGTGTTAGCTGCAGCTCTGACACTTAGGGGATGTGTGATTTCAAGTGTTCTCATGACAGCATTTACCTCACAGGATTATGGTGTGAACTGAATGACCTTTAAGTAATATAACAAAGTAAAACAAATAACTCAGTGGTGGGTACACAGTGAGAGCTCAACATATAAGAGTTTATTCCTCTCTTTTCTTCTGCCCAGAAAGGTTCTATCTTGTGATGGAACCATACCTAGACAGCTTCAAGAACATATAGCAGTCCCCTCACAGGCCCCAGCAAATTTAAGGATTAGGATATGTTCACAGATTAGGTAGAATTTAGGGTTATACTTGATTATAATTGGCTTAATCTAAAAAGGCTTGTCCTCACTTTAGTATTCCCAAGTGAGCTGCACACACCAGGAGGAGGATCACTTTATTTTAGTCAGGGACCCATAAGAATCAACGTGGAAGTCCCTGGGCTGGGCTGAAGCCCACAGCCCATGCTTCCTCCCACTAAGGGAAAATCCAGATTGCTGTTGGTAAAGTATTACAACTTTAGGACAATATATATTGAGAGAAAGAAAGGAAAGAAAGAAGGAAGGAAGGAAATTGATCTTATATAGTAAACTTCCTCAGCCAACCAAATAGAAATAAAAAATAGGAAAGCTCTGTTAGCAGGTATATTCATCAGAGTTCAGAACAAATAAGATATATATAGATATATAGATATATAGATATATAGATATATAAAGGGTAGGTGACAAAGCTACTAAATGATATTTATGAGGAAAGAGAATCAAATTAAACAAGGAAGAATGATCCTTATATAGGCATTGCAGTAGATTATGAAAATCTCTGAATAATTTTACAAAAACTGCACCCTAAATAAATAATATCTATGTCTTTTTTATGGGAAGGAGAGTTAATATTTATTATTAAACTTACTCATGTCAAAAGCAGTCAAGAAGGAATTTGGTTTCTAGTTCTGGAAACATGGTAAAATGCAAGCAATGTGATAAATCTTGTGTAAATTGTATTTTTATAAGTTTGCTATAAATAACATTGAACATTTTCTGATAAATTGTACAGGAAATTGGCATCCTTCACATCTTCTGAGGAACCAAATAGTAATATTAGAATGAAGCATGGCTGAAATTTATGGTAAGCATCAAAGACACGGGATTAATTAGCTTTAAATGAGAAAACTTTATGAAATTGTTATGCTGGTTTTCTGATTAAGAAAATATAATTTAAGCCTAGTCCTATAGAACTAGCATATTCCTTTTTTTTGTGGAGGTTGAAATTTTATGGAGATATAAACCACAAAAGGAATTGACAAACTGTAATGTGTCTAAAGAAGGGAAAACTGTATCTGCATAGAAATTTTTAAAAGTGAACAATGGTTCATTTTTGTTATATTTAGTCAGTAGATATTTTGAAAGCCTGGAATATGCAGGGCTCTGATATGTAAGATAGAATCTCAATCCTCAGAGCAACTGTTCTCAGTCTCAGGTTGAGAAATATTCTATAAGATAATAAGTTACGATTTTTCAGCTCATCTAATCAAAATGTCTGCTCTGTTAAGATGCAGTAATTTTGATAATAAATGTAAACCCATGTAACATTGTTCAAAATAGAGTAACGCCCATCAAGGGCCACTATCAAGTCTTTTTCAGACACCCAAGGACTGGAAAATTACTGAAGACAAAAAGTTACAGATTCTCAGAAAAACCACATCCTATAGAAGCATAGCCAGTTCGAATACAACTGTGGACCAAAACACACAAGAACCCACCACCTCTTTCCTGCACCTTGCCCTTCGTAGCCCAATAAAAGACTCAAACCCGCATCCTTCAGGGACGACACGATTCTATGCGTCTGGCCCCTTTCTTCCCTTGGAAAGTGAATTAAAACTTTCTTTTCTTCTCACTTCTGTGAATTCTTTCACAACACGAGTTGGCTCACCTAACAATAACTTCATGAGAGTGCTTCACAGAAAAGGGGGTGGGAGGCAAAAGTATTTCAGACTAACTATATTGAAATCTTTTCTTCCCTGAAATAATTTTACTAATATTGGGCATGAAGAAAAATATAAATGTAAAACCCAAATGTAATGAAGAAATCCAGCATTGATAATATCTCTGTTTTGCTCAAGCGTAATGTTCCTATTCCTATTGTTCTTTTCCTATTGCCACCAGCACTGTGGCTATCCACATTATAGATTCTCTTAATCATGTAATCACTGTTACAGAGATAAACAGCACAATTCTCCTTAGGTTTTGTACAGTGTTAGGTCCCACTTGCCACTTCAGTATAATCTACTGTTTTTCTAAGACTTACCTTGTTAACTTCTGCTTTTATCTTTATTTACTTTCTTGAGCTTTCTTTTGCTTGTTCTTTTTTCAGTTTCTTCAGCTGGGTATTTAATTTGTTTACATTCTATCATTTTTACTAGTGAAAGAGTTTGTTATGAATTTTCCTGTGACCACTGTTTTAAGTGTATCCCAGGATTTCTTGTATGTAGTAGTTTTATTATTTGAATGACTTCTCTGGTTTCAATCTATATTTCCCTGTTTCACCCAAGATTTGTCTAATAGAAAGAGGAAGGGGCTTTTAATTTCTTCATCTGTTAATAATTTCTAGTTATATTGCACTGTCATCAGAGAGTATTGTTTGTAGTATTTATGCTTTGTAGGACATCTTGACATTTTTCTTGTGAAATAATATGTGAAAAACTTTGTAAATGTTCCATAAGCACTGGAAAGGAAGACTATTTTCTAATAGTCTTCCTAATAGTCTAATAGTTTAATATCTAAGACTATTTTCTAATATTTGTTATATGATGATAAAATCTACTTTATTGATTATGTTGGTTAGGTTTTCTGGCTCCTTAATTATTTTTGGTTTGTCCACTTGTTCTTTCTTGATCTGAGATTGCTCTCTTAAAGTCTCTTACTATTATGGTGTTTCTATATATGTTCTACAGTTTTTACTTCATAAAGGTGGTTGCTATATTATTTGTTCATATATATTCATAAATTACATATTTTTAAATATGAGCATTAAAAATCTCAATTTTTTCTTAATTTTTAAGTTGAATACTGCTTTACAGATATCAAGTTCACATTCTTCTGTTCTTACTCTTTTTATGGGCCTGGGGTACTTTTGTCTATATCATTTGCTTGCTTTCCTGAATCACTTTGTTTTAATCATGTCTCTTGAATACAGCATATAGCTGGGTATTGCTTTTTTTTTTCTTTTTTTTGCCTTGACTTCTTTTTTTTTTTTTTTAAACATTTTTATTGGGGTATAATTGTTTTACAATGGTGTGTTAGTTTCTGCTTTATAACAAAGTGAATCAGTTATACATATACATATGTTCCCATATGTCTTCCCTCTTGCGTCTCCCTCCCTCCCACTCTCCCTATCCCACCCCTCCAGGCTGTCACAAAGCACCGAGCTAATATCCCTGTGCCTTGCGGCTGCTTCCCCCTAGCTATCTACCTTACTACGTTTGTTAGTGTGTATATGTCCATGACTCTCTCTCGCCCTGTCAAAGCTCACCCTTCTCCCTCCCCATAACCTCAAGTCCGTTCTCCAGTAGGTCTGCGTCTTTATTCCTGTCTTACCCCTAGGTTCTTCATGACATTTTTTTTCCCCTTAAATTCCATATATATGTGTTAGCATACGGTATTTGTCTTTTTCTTTCTGACTTACTTCACTCTGTATGACAGACTCTAGGTCTATCCATCTCATTACAAATAGCTCAATTTCATTTCTTTTTAAGGCTGAGTAATATTCCATTGTATATATGTGCCACATCTTCTTTATCCATTCATCCGATGATGGGCGCTTAGGTTGTTTCCATCTCCAGGCTATTGTAAATAGAGATGCAATGAACATTTTGGTACATGACTCTTTTTGAATTTTGGTTTTCTCAGGGTATATGCCCAGTAGTGGGATTGCTGGGTCATATGGTAATTCTATTTGTAGTTTTTTAAGGAACCTCCATACTGTTCTACATAGTGGCGGAACCAATTCACATTCCCACCAGCAGTGCAAGAGTGTTCCCTTTTCTCCACACCCTCTCCAGCATTTATTGTTTCTAGATTTTTTGATGATGGCCATTCTGACTGCTGTGAGATGATATCTCATTGTAGTTTTGATTTGCATTTCTCTAATGATTAATGATGTTGAGCATTCTTTCATGTGTTTGTTGGCATTCTGTATATCTTCTTTGGAGAAATGTCTATGTAGGTCTTCTGCCCATTTTTGGATTGGCTTGTTTGTTTTTTTGTTATTGAGCTGCATGAGCTGCTTGTAAATTTTGGAGATTAATCCTTTGTCAGTTGCTTCATTTGCAAATATTTTCTCCCATTCTGAGGGTTGTCTTTTGGTCTTGATTATGGTTTCCTTTGCTGTGCAAAAGATTTTAAGTTTCATTAGGTCCCATTTGTTTATTTTTGCTTTTATTTCCATTTCTCTAAGAATTGGGTCAAAAAGGATCTTGCTGTGATTTATGTCATAGAGTGTTCTGCCTATGTTTTCCTCTAAGAGTTTGATAGTTTCTGGCCTTACATTTACGTCTTTAATCCATTTTGAGCTTATTTTTGTGTATGGTGTTAGGGAGTGATCTAATCTCATACTTTTACATGTACCTGTCCAGTTTTCCCAGCACCACTTATTGAAGAGGCTGTCCTTTCTCCACTGTACATTCCTGCCACCTTTATCAAAGATAAGGTGTCCATATGTGCGTGGGTTTATCTCTGAGCTTTCTATCCTGTTCCATTGATCTATCTTTCTGTTTTTGTGCCAGTACCATACTGTCTTGATTACTGTAGCTTTGTAGTATAGTCTGAAGTCAGGGAGCCTGATTCCTCCAGCTCCGTTTTTCGTTCTCAAGATTGCTTTGGCTATTTGGGGTCTTTTGTGTTTCCATACAAATTGTGAAATTTTTTGTTCTA
>NW_021703765.1:30240391-30245341 GCF_005190385.1 Monodon monoceros
GTGCGTGGGTTTATCTCTGGGCTTTCTATCCTGTTCCATTGATCTATATTTCTGTTTTTGTGCCAGTACCATACTGTCTTGATTACTGTAGCTTTGTAGTATAGTCTGAAGTCAGGGAGCCTGATTCCTCCAGCTCCATTTTTCGTTCTCAAGATTGCTTTGGCTATTCCGGGTCTTTTGTGTTTCCATACAAATTGCGAAATTTTTTGTTCTACTTCTGTGAAAAATGCCAGTGGTAGTTTGATAGGGATTGCATTGAATCTGTAGATTGCTTTGGGTAGTAGAGTCATTATCACAATGTTGATTCTTCCCATCCAAGAACATGGTATATCTCTCCATCTATTTGTATCATCTTTAATTTCTTTCATTAGTGTCTTATAATTTTCTGCATACAGGTCTTTCGTCTCCTTAGGTAGGTTTATTCCTAGATATTTTATTCTTTTTGCTGCACTGGTAAATGGGAGTGTTTTCTTGATTTCACTTTCAGATTTTTCATCATTAGTATATAGGAATGCCAGAGATTTCTGTGCATTAATTTTGTATCCTGCTACTTTACTAAATTCATTGATTAGCTCTAGTAGTTTTCTGGTAGCATCTTTAGGATTCTCTATGTATAGTATCATGTCATCTGCAAACACTGACAGCTTTACTTCTTCTTTTCCGATTTGGATTCCTTTTATTTCCTTTTTTTCCCTGATTGCTGTGGCTAAAACTTCCAAAACTATGTTGAATAAGAGTGGTGAGAGTGGGCAACCTTGTCTTGTTCCTGATCTTAGTGGAAATCCTTTCAGTTTTTCACCATTGAGGATGATGTTTGCTGTGGGCTTGTCATATATGGCCTTTATTATGTTGAGGAAAGTTCTGTCCATGCCTACTTTCTGCAGGGATTTTATCATAAATCGGTGTTGAATTTTGTCAAAATCTTTCTCTGCATCTATTGAGATGATCATATGGTTTTTCTCCTTCAATATGTTAATATGCTTTATCACATTGATTGATTTGCATATATTGAAGAATCCTTGCATTCCTGGAATAAACCCCACTTGATCACGGTGTATGATCCTTTTAATGTGCTGTTGGATACTGTTTGCTAGTATTTTGTTGAGGATTTTTGCATCTATGTTCATCAGTGATATTGGCCTGTAGTTTTCTTTCTTTGTGACATCCTTGTCTGGTTTTGGTATCAAGGTGATGGTGGCCTCGTAGAAGGAATTTGGGAGTGTTCCTCCCTCTGCTATATTTTGGAAGAGTTCGAGAAGGATAGGTGTTAGCTCTTCTCTAAACGTTTGATAGAATTCACCTGTGAAGACATCTGGTCCTGGGCTTTTGTTTGTTGGAAGATTTTTAATCACAGTTTCAATTTCAGTGCTTGTGATTGGTCTGTTCATATTTTCTATTTCTTCCTGATTCAGTCTTGGCAGGTTGTGCATTTCTAAGAATTTGTCCATTTCCTCCAGATTGTCCATTGTATTGGCATAGAGTTGCTTGTAGTAATCTCTCATGATTTTTTTTTATTTCTGCAGTGTCAGTTGTTACTTCTCTTTTTTCATTTCTAATTCTATTGATTTGAGTCTTCTACCTTTTTTTCTTGATGAGTCTGGCTAGTGGTTTATCTATTTTGTTTATCTTCTCAAAGAACCAGCTTTTAGTTTTATTGATCTTTGCTATTTTTCCTTCATTTCTTTTTCATTTATTACTGATCTGATTTTTATGGTTTCTTTCCTTCTGCTAGCATTTGGGTTTTTTTGTTGTTCTTTCTCTAATTGCTTGAGGTGCAAGGTTAGGTTGTTTATTCGAGATGTTTCCTGCTTCTTAAGGTGGGCTTGTATTACTATAAACTTCCCCCTTAGAACTGCTTTTGCTGCATCCCATAGGTTTTGGGTCGTTGTGTCTCCATTGTCATTTGTTTCTAGGTATTTTTTTATTTTCTCTTTGATTTCTTCAGTGATCACTTCATTATTAAGTAGTGTATTGTTTAGCCTCCATGTGTTTGTATTTTTTATAGATCTTTTCCTGTAATTGATATCTAGTCTCATGGCGTTGTGGTCAGAAAAGATACTTGATACAATTTCAATTTTCTTAAATTTACCAAGGCTTGATTTGTGACCCAAGATATGATCTATCCTGGAGAATGTTCCATGAGCACTTGAGAAAAATGTGTATTCTGTTGTTTTTGGATGGAGTGTCCTATAAATATCAATTAAGTCCATCTTGTTTAATGTATCATTTAAAGCTTGTGTTTCCTTATTTATTTTCATTTTGGATGATCTGTCCATGGGTGAAAGTGGGGTGTTAAAGTCCCCTACTATGAATGTGTTACTGTCGATCTCCCCTTTTATGGCTGTTAGTATTTGCCTTATGTATTGAGGTGCTCCTATGTTGGGTGCATAAATATTTACAATTGTTATATCTTCTTCTTGGATCGATCCCTTGATCATTATGTAGTGTCCTTCTTTGTCTCTTTTAATAGTCCTTATTTTAAAGTCTATTTTGTTTGATATGAGAATTGCTACTCCGGCTTTCTTTTGGTTTCCATTTGCATGGAATATCTTTTTCCATCCCCTTACTTTCAGTCTGTATGTGTCTCTAGGTCTGAAGTGGGTCTCTTGTAGACAGCATATATAAGGGTCCTGTTTTTGTATCCATTCAGCCAATATGTGTCTTTTGGTGGGAGCATTTAGTCCATTTACATTTAAGGTAATTATCGATATGTATGTTCCTATTCCCATTTTGTATATTGTTTTGGGTTCGTTATTATAGGTCTTTTCCTTCTCTTGTGTTTCTTGTCTAGAGAAGTTCCTTTAGCATTTGTTGTAAAACTGGTTTGGTGGTGCTGAACTCTCTCAGCTTTTGCTTGTCTGTAAAGGTTTTAATTTCTCCATCAAATCTGAATGAGATCCTTGCTGGGTACAGTAGTCTTGGTTGCAGGTTTTTCTCCTTCATCACTTTCAGCATGTCCTGCCACTCCCTTCTGGCTTGTAGGGTTTCTGCTGAGAGATCAGCTGTTAACCTTATGGGGATTCCCTTGTGTGTTATTTGTTGTTTTTCCCTTGCTGCTTTTAATATGCTTTCTTTGTATTTAATTTTTGACAGTTTGATTAATATGTGTCTTGGCATATTTCTCCTTGTATTTATCCTGTATGGGACTCTCTGTGCTTCCTGGACTTGATTAACTATTTCCTTTCCCATATTAGGGAAGTTTTCAACTATAATCTCTTCAAATATTTTCTCAGTCCCTTTCTTTTTCTCTTCTTCTTCTGGAACCCCTATAATTCGAATGTTGGTGCATTTAACGTTGTCCCAGAGGTCTCTGAGACTGTCCTCAGTTCTTTTCTTTCTTTTTTCTTTATTCTGCTCTGCAGTAGTTATTTCCACTATTTTATCTTCCAGGTCACTTTTCCGTTCTTCTGCCTCAGTTATTCTGCTATTGATCCCATCTAGACTACTTTTAATTTCATTTATTGCATTGTTCATCGTTGCTTGTTTCATCTTTATTTCTTCTAGGTCCTTGTTAACTGTTTCTTGCATTTTGTCCATTCTACTTCCAAGATTTCGGATCATCCTTACTATCATTATTCTGAATTCTTTTTCAGGTAGACTGCCTATTTCCTCTTCATTTGTTAGGTCTGGTGCATATTTATCTTGCTCCTTCATCTGCTGTGTGTTTTTCTGTCTTCTCATTTTGCTTATCTTACTCTGTTTGGGGTCTCCTTTATACAGGCTGGACGTTCGTAGTTCCCATTGTTTTTGATGTCTGTCTCCAGTGGCTAAGGTTGTTTCAGTGGGTTGTGTAGGCTTCCTGGTGGAGGGGACTAGTGCCTGTGTTGTGGTGGATGAGGCTGGATCTTGTCTCTCTAGTGGGCAGGTTCACGTCTGGTGGTGTGTTTTGGGGTGTCTGTGGCCTTATTATGATTTTAGGCAGCCTGTCTGCTAATGAGTGGGGTTGTGTTCCTGTTTTGCTAGTTGTTTGGCATAGGTTGTCCAGCACTGTGACTTGCTGGTCGTTGAGTGAAGCTGGGTGCTGGTGTTAAGATGGAGGTCTCTGGGAGATTTCCGCCATTTAATATTATGTGGAGCTGGGAGGTCTCTTGTTGACCAGTGTCCTGAAGTTTTCTCTCCTACCTCAGAGGCAGAGCCCTGACTCCTGGCTGGAGCACCAAGAGCCTTTCATCCACACGGCTCAGAATAAAAGGGAGAAAATGTAGAGAGAATTAGTAGAAGTATGAGGAAATAAAGAAGGAAAGGAGGAAAGGAAGGAAGGAAGAAAGAAGCAAAGAAGGAAAGAAAGGAGGGAGGGAGGGAGGGAGTGAGGGAGGAAGGAAGGAAGGAAGGAGGGAAAGAAGGAAAAAAGACAGAAAGAAAGAAGATACAGTGAAAATAAAATAAAGTATAATATAGTTATTGAATTTAAAAATATTTAGAAAAAAAAAAAAGGGACGGATAGAACCTTAGGACAAATGTTGGAAGCAAAGCTATACAGAGAAAATCTTACACAGAAGCATACACATACACCTTCACAAAAAGAGGTAAAGGGGGAAGAATCATAAATCTTGCTCTCAGAGACCACCTCCTCAGTTTGGGGTGATTCGTTGTCTAAAGGAGGGAAGGAAGGAAGGAAAGAAAGAAAGAAAGAACGAAGGTAAAGTATAATAAAGTTATTACAATTAAAATTAATTATTAAGAAAAAAAAAATTTTTTTAAAAACCATAGACGGATAGAGCCCTAGGACAAATGGTGGAAGCAAGAGTATACAGACAAGATCTCACACAGAAGCATACACGTACACATTCACAAAAAGAGGAAAAGGGAAAAAAATCATAGATCTCGCTCCTAAATTCCACCTCTTCAATTTGGGATCATTCCTTGTCTATTCAGGTATTCCACAGATGCAGGGTATATCAAGTTGATTGTGGAGCTTTAATCCGCTGCTTCTGAGGCTGCTGGGAGAGA
>NW_021703765.1:30250341-30376860 GCF_005190385.1 Monodon monoceros
TTAGGGAGTGATCTAATCTCATACTTTTACATGTACCTGTCCAGTTTTCCCAGCACCACTTATTGAAGAGGCTGTCCTTTCTCCACTGTACATTCCTGCCACCTTTATCAAAGATAAGGTGTCCATATGTGCGTGGGTTTATCTCTGAGCTTTCTATCCTGTTCCATTGATCTATCTTTCTGTTTTTGTGCCAGTACCATACTGTCTTGATTACTGTAGCTTTGTAGTATAGTCTGAAGTCAGGGAGCCTGATTCCTCCAGCTCCATTTTTCGTTCTCAAGATTGCTTTGGCTATTCCGGGTCTTTTGTGTTTCCATACAAATTGCGAAATTTTTTGTTCTACTTCTGTGAAAAATGCCAGTGGTAGTTTGATAGGGATTGCATTGAATCTGTAGATTGCTTTGGGTAGTAGAGTCATTATCACAATGTTGATTCTTCCCATCCAAGAACATGGTATATCTCTCCATCTATTTGTATCATCTTTAATTTCTTTCATTAGTGTCTTATAATTTTCTGCATACAGGTCTTTCGTCTCCTTAGGTAGGTTTATTCCTAGATATTTTATTCTTTTTGCTGCACTGGTAAATGGGAGTGTTTTCTTGATTTCACTTTCAGATTTTTCATCATTAGTATATAGGAATGCCAGAGATTTCTGTGCATTAATTTTGTATCCTGCTACTTTACTAAATTCATTGATTAGCTCTAGTAGTTTTCTGGTAGCATCTTTAGGATTCTCTATGTATAGTATCATGTCATCTGCAAACACTGACAGCTTTACTTCTTCTTTTCCGATTTGGATTCCTTTTATTTCCTTTTTTTCCCTGATTGCTGTGGCTAAAACTTCCAAAACTATGTTGAATAAGAGTGGTGAGAGTGGGCAACCTTGTCTTGTTCCTGATCTTAGTGGAAATCCTTTCAGTTTTTCACCATTGAGGATGATGTTTGCTGTGGGCTTGTCATATATGGCCTTTATTATGTTGAGGAAAGTTCTGTCCATGCCTACTTTCTGCAGGGATTTTATCATAAATCGGTGTTGAATTTTGTCAAAATCTTTCTCTGCATCTATTGAGATGATCATATGGTTTTTCTCCTTCAATATGTTAATATGCTTTATCACATTGATTGATTTGCATATATTGAAGAATCCTTGCATTCCTGGAATAAACCCCACTTGATCACGGTGTATGATCCTTTTAATGTGCTGTTGGATACTGTTTGCTAGTATTTTGTTGAGGATTTTTGCATCTATGTTCATCAGTGATATTGGCCTGTAGTTTTCTTTCTTTGTGACATCCTTGTCTGGTTTTGGTATCAAGGTGATGGTGGCCTCGTAGAAGGAATTTGGGAGTGTTCCTCCCTCTGCTATATTTTGGAAGAGTTCGAGAAGGATAGGTGTTAGCTCTTCTCTAAACGTTTGATAGAATTCACCTGTGAAGACATCTGGTCCTGGGCTTTTGTTTGTTGGAAGATTTTTAATCACAGTTTCAATTTCAGTGCTTGTGATTGGTCTGTTCATATTTTCTATTTCTTCCTGATTCAGTCTTGGCAGGTTGTGCATTTCTAAGAATTTGTCCATTTCCTCCAGATTGTCCATTGTATTGGCATAGAGTTGCTTGTAGTAATCTCTCATGATTTTTTTTTATTTCTGCAGTGTCAGTTGTTACTTCTCTTTTTTCATTTCTAATTCTATTGATTTGAGTCTTCTACCTTTTTTTCTTGATGAGTCTGGCTAGTGGTTTATCTATTTTGTTTATCTTCTCAAAGAACCAGCTTTTAGTTTTATTGATCTTTGCTATTTTTCCTTCATTTCTTTTTCATTTATTACTGATCTGATTTTTATGGTTTCTTTCCTTCTGCTAGCATTTGGGTTTTTTTGTTGTTCTTTCTCTAATTGCTTGAGGTGCAAGGTTAGGTTGTTTATTCGAGATGTTTCCTGCTTCTTAAGGTGGGCTTGTATTACTATAAACTTCCCCCTTAGAACTGCTTTTGCTGCATCCCATAGGTTTTGGGTCGTTGTGTCTCCATTGTCATTTGTTTCTAGGTATTTTTTTATTTTCTCTTTGATTTCTTCAGTGATCACTTCATTATTAAGTAGTGTATTGTTTAGCCTCCATGTGTTTGTATTTTTTATAGATCTTTTCCTGTAATTGATATCTAGTCTCATGGCGTTGTGGTCAGAAAAGATACTTGATACAATTTCAATTTTCTTAAATTTACCAAGGCTTGATTTGTGACCCAAGATATGATCTATCCTGGAGAATGTTCCATGAGCACTTGAGAAAAATGTGTATTCTGTTGTTTTTGGATGGAGTGTCCTATAAATATCAATTAAGTCCATCTTGTTTAATGTATCATTTAAAGCTTGTGTTTCCTTATTTATTTTCATTTTGGATGATCTGTCCATGGGTGAAAGTGGGGTGTTAAAGTCCCCTACTATGAATGTGTTACTGTCGATCTCCCCTTTTATGGCTGTTAGTATTTGCCTTATGTATTGAGGTGCTCCTATGTTGGGTGCATAAATATTTACAATTGTTATATCTTCTTCTTGGATCGATCCCTTGATCATTATGTAGTGTCCTTCTTTGTCTCTTTTAATAGTCCTTATTTTAAAGTCTATTTTGTTTGATATGAGAATTGCTACTCCGGCTTTCTTTTGGTTTCCATTTGCATGGAATATCTTTTTCCATCCCCTTACTTTCAGTCTGTATGTGTCTCTAGGTCTGAAGTGGGTCTCTTGTAGACAGCATATATAAGGGTCCTGTTTTTGTATCCATTCAGCCAATATGTGTCTTTTGGTGGGAGCATTTAGTCCATTTACATTTAAGGTAATTATCGATATGTATGTTCCTATTCCCATTTTGTATATTGTTTTGGGTTCGTTATTATAGGTCTTTTCCTTCTCTTGTGTTTCTTGTCTAGAGAAGTTCCTTTAGCATTTGTTGTAAAACTGGTTTGGTGGTGCTGAACTCTCTCAGCTTTTGCTTGTCTGTAAAGGTTTTAATTTCTCCATCAAATCTGAATGAGATCCTTGCTGGGTACAGTAGTCTTGGTTGCAGGTTTTTCTCCTTCATCACTTTCAGCATGTCCTGCCACTCCCTTCTGGCTTGTAGGGTTTCTGCTGAGAGATCAGCTGTTAACCTTATGGGGATTCCCTTGTGTGTTATTTGTTGTTTTTCCCTTGCTGCTTTTAATATGCTTTCTTTGTATTTAATTTTTGACAGTTTGATTAATATGTGTCTTGGCATATTTCTCCTTGTATTTATCCTGTATGGGACTCTCTGTGCTTCCTGGACTTGATTAACTATTTCCTTTCCCATATTAGGGAAGTTTTCAACTATAATCTCTTCAAATATTTTCTCAGTCCCTTTCTTTTTCTCTTCTTCTTCTGGAACCCCTATAATTCGAATGTTGGTGCATTTAACGTTGTCCCAGAGGTCTCTGAGACTGTCCTCAGTTCTTTTCTTTCTTTTTTCTTTATTCTGCTCTGCAGTAGTTATTTCCACTATTTTATCTTCCAGGTCACTTTTCCGTTCTTCTGCCTCAGTTATTCTGCTATTGATCCCATCTAGACTACTTTTAATTTCATTTATTGCATTGTTCATCGTTGCTTGTTTCATCTTTATTTCTTCTAGGTCCTTGTTAACTGTTTCTTGCATTTTGTCCATTCTACTTCCAAGATTTCGGATCATCCTTACTATCATTATTCTGAATTCTTTTTCAGGTAGACTGCCTATTTCCTCTTCATTTGTTAGGTCTGGTGCATATTTATCTTGCTCCTTCATCTGCTGTGTGTTTTTCTGTCTTCTCATTTTGCTTATCTTACTCTGTTTGGGGTCTCCTTTATACAGGCTGGACGTTCGTAGTTCCCATTGTTTTTGATGTCTGTCTCCAGTGGCTAAGGTTGTTTCAGTGGGTTGTGTAGGCTTCCTGGTGGAGGGGACTAGTGCCTGTGTTGTGGTGGATGAGGCTGGATCTTGTCTCTCTAGTGGGCAGGTTCACGTCTGGTGGTGTGTTTTGGGGTGTCTGTGGCCTTATTATGATTTTAGGCAGCCTGTCTGCTAATGAGTGGGGTTGTGTTCCTGTTTTGCTAGTTGTTTGGCATAGGTTGTCCAGCACTGTGACTTGCTGGTCGTTGAGTGAAGCTGGGTGCTGGTGTTAAGATGGAGGTCTCTGGGAGATTTCCGCCATTTAATATTATGTGGAGCTGGGAGGTCTCTTGTTGACCAGTGTCCTGAAGTTTTCTCTCCTACCTCAGAGGCAGAGCCCTGACTCCTGGCTGGAGCACCAAGAGCCTTTCATCCACACGGCTCAGAATAAAAGGGAGAAAATGTAGAGAGAATTAGTAGAAGTATGAGGAAATAAAGAAGGAAAGGAGGAAAGGAAGGAAGGAAGAAAGAAGCAAAGAAGGAAAGAAAGGAGGGAGGGAGGGAGGGAGTGAGGGAGGAAGGAAGGAAGGAAGGAGGGAAAGAAGGAAAAAAGACAGAAAGAAAGAAGATACAGTGAAAATAAAATAAAGTATAATATAGTTATTGAATTTAAAAATATTTAGAAAAAAAAAAAAGGGACGGATAGAACCTTAGGACAAATGTTGGAAGCAAAGCTATACAGAGAAAATCTTACACAGAAGCATACACATACACCTTCACAAAAAGAGGTAAAGGGGGAAGAATCATAAATCTTGCTCTCAGAGACCACCTCCTCAATTTGGGGTGATTCGTTGTCTAAAGGAGGGAAGGAAGGAAGGAAAGAAAGAAAGAAAGAACGAAGGTAAAGTATAATAAAGTTATTACAATTAAAATTAATTATTAAGAAAAAAAAAATTTTTTTAAAAACCATAGACGGATAGAGCCCTAGGACAAATGGTGGAAGCAAGAGTATACAGACAAGATCTCACACAGAAGCATACACGTACACATTCACAAAAAGAGGAAAAGGGAAAAAAATCATAGATCTCGCTCCTAAATTCCACCTCTTCAATTTGGGATCATTCCTTGTCTATTCAGGTATTCCACAGATGCAGGGTATATCAAGTTGATTGTGGAGCTTTAATCCGCTGCTTCTGAGGCTGCTGGGAGAGACCCTTTCTCTTCTTTGTTCTCACAGCTCACAGGAGCTCAGCTTTGGATTTGGCCCTGCCTCTGCGTGTAGGTCGCTGGAGGGCGTCTGTTTTTTGCTCAAACAGGACGGGGTTAAAGGAGCCACTGATTCGGGGGCTCCGGCTCACTCAGGCCGGGGGGGTGGGGGGGAAGGAGGGGCACTGCGTGCGGGGCGGGCCTGCGGCGTCAGAGGCGGCGTGACGTTGCGGCAGAGGCCGGCGTGACGTTGCTCCAGCCTGAGGCCCGCCGTGCGTTCTCCCGGGGAAGTTGTCCCTGGATCCCGGGAACCTGGCAGTGGCGGGCTGCACAGGCTCTGCGGAAGAGGGGTGTGGAGAGTGACCTGTGCTCGCACACAGGCCCCTTGGTGGCGGCAGCAGCAACCTTAGCGTCTTTTAGCCGCGGCTCGCGCCCGTCTCTGGGGTTCGCGCTTTTAGCCGCGGCTCGCGCCCGTTTCTGGGGTTCGCGCTTTTAGCCGCGGCTCGCGCCCGTCTCTGGAGCTCCTTTAAGCAGCGCTCTTAAACCCCTCTCCTCGCGCACCAGGAAACAAAGAGGGAAGAAAAAGTCTCTTGCCTCTTCGGCAGGTGCAGGCTTTTCCCCGGACTCCCTCCCGGCTAGCCGTGGTGCACTAACCCCTTCAGGCTATGTTCAAGCCGCCAACCCCAGTCCTCTCCCTGCGCTCCGTCCGAAACCAAAACCCGAGCCTCAGCTCACAGGCCCGCCCGCCCCGACGGGTGAGCAGGCAAGCCTCTCGGGCTGGTGAGTGCCGGTCGGCACAGATCCTCTGTGCGGGAATCTCCCCGCTTTGCCCTCCGCACCCGTCGCTGTGCACTACTCCGCAGTCCCGAAGCTCCCCTCTCCGCCTCCCGCAGTCTCCGCCCACGGAGGGGCTTCCTAGTGTGTGGAAACTTTTCCTCCTTCACAGCTCCCTCCCACTGGCGCAGGTGCCGTCCTTATTCTTTTGTCTCTGTTTTTTCTTTTTTTCTTTTGCCCTACCCAGGTACGTGGGGAGTTTCTTGCCTTTTGGGAGGTCTGAGGTCTTCTGCCAGCCTTCAGTAGGTGTTCTGTAGGAGTTGTTCCACGTGTAGATGTATTTCTGGTGTATCCGTGGGGAGGAAGGCGATCTCCGCATCTTACTCTTCCGCCATCTTCAAGGTCCCCCCTCTGGGTATTGCTTTTTAAGCCAAAGTGAAAATCAAATTTTTTAACAACTTTAGTTCATTCATATTTGTTGATATGACTAACATGTCTCAATTCTGTTGTCCCAATTGTGTCACTATATTTTTAAAATTTCATGTATTAGATTATACTTGCTAGCTTACTTCTTCACAAAGTGTGCATTATTTGCTCTTTAATTAAACACAATAATTAGGAAGGATCATATTTTCATTCTAATTGTTACCTTTGAATTTATATCTTTTATAATACAATTTATCCTACATTTTCTTATTTGATATTTTACTCTTTGGTTTGTTAATTTTAGATGGTATATTTTAAATCCTACTTATTGACTTATAGTTGAGTTTATTCTACTTTCTGTTTCCTCTCTTCTCTCATATTTAGTTGTTTTTTTGCTGTTTTGTCATAAAATATAACATCTGTGCATTCATGCCTTTGTTTTTTGTGTTTTTCTTTGCAATGGACAAGGAAATTTAGTTATTTCTGAAATATACATTTTAAAATAATAACTAGAATTATGACATAACATTATACGAGAACATATAAGATTTTTAGGAATTTCATGTAATGTCTGAAACATTTATATTAACATACTTCCATACTAATAACCCAAAGAAAGTTTAGAATTGGTGTTTTTTTTTAATTTTTTCAATTTTATTTTATTTATGTTTTTATACAACAGGTTCTTATTAGTTATCACTTTTATACACATTAGTGTATATATGTCAATCCCAATCACCCAATTCATCACACCACTATCGCTACCCCGAAATGGCTTTCCCCCTTGGTGTCCATGCATTTGTTCTCTACATCTGTGTCTCAATTTCTTCCCTGCAAACCAGTTCATCTGTACCATTTTTCTGTTTCCACATACATGCATTAATATACGATATTTGTTTTTTCTCTTTCTGACTTACTTCATTCTGTATGACAGTCACTAGATACACCAACGTCTCAACAAATGACCTAATTTTGTTCCTTTTTATTGCTGGGTAATATTCCATTGTATATATGTACTATACTTCTTTACCCATTCTTCTGTCAATGGGCATTTAGGTTGCTTCCATGACCTGGCTATTGTATATAGTGTTGCAATGAGCATTGGGGTGCATGTGTCTTTTTGAATTATGGTTTTCTCTGGGTATATGCCCAGTAGTGGGATTGCTGGATCACATGGTAATTCTATTTTTAGTTTTTCTAAGGAACCTCCATACTGTTCTCCATAGTGGCAGTATCAATTTACATTCCCACCAACAGTGCAAGAGGGTTCTCTTTTCTCCACACCCTCTCCAACATTTGTTGTCCGTAGATTTTCTGATGATGCTCATTCTAACTGGTGTGAGGTGATATGTCATTGTAGTTTTGATTTGCATTTCTCTAATAATTAGTGATGTTGAGCAGCTTTTCATGTGCTTCTTGGCCATCTTCTTTGGATATGTCTTCTTCGGATAAATGTCTATTTAAGTCTTCTGCCCATTTTTGGATTGGGTTGTTTGTTTCTTCAATATTGAGCTGCATGAGCTGTTTATATATTTTGGAGACGAATCCTTTGTCTGTTGACTCGTTTGCAAATATTTTCTCCAATTCTGAGGGTTATATTTTCATCTTGTTTATAGTTTCCTTTGCCATGCAAAAGCTATTAAGTTTCATTAGGTCCCA
Source organism: Monodon monoceros (assembly GCF_005190385.1). Classification (NCBI taxonomy): domain Eukaryota; kingdom Metazoa; phylum Chordata; class Mammalia; order Artiodactyla; family Monodontidae; genus Monodon; species Monodon monoceros. The sequence goes on from NW_021703765.1 coordinate 30,258,273, forward strand.
TTTGTTTCTTTTTGTTTTTATTTCCATGACTCTAGGAGGTGGATCAAAAAAGATCTGGCTGTGATTTATGTCAAAGAGTGTTCTTCCTATGTTTTCCTCTAAGAGTTTTATAGTGTGTGGTTTTATATTTAGGTCTCAAAACCATTTTGAGTTTATTGTTGTATATGGTGTTAGGGAGTGTTCTAATTTCATTCTTTTACATGTAGCTGTCCAGTTTTCCCAGCATGACTTATTGAAGAGACTGTCTATTCTCCATTGTATATCCTTGCCTCCTTTGTCATAGATTAGTTGACCATATGTGCATGGGTTTATCACTGGGCTTTCTTTCTTGTTCCTTTGACCTATGCTTCTTTTTTTGTGCCAGTACCATATTGTCTTGATTACTGTAGGTTTGTAGTATAGTCTGAAGTGAGGAAGTCTGATTCCCCCAGCTCCGGGTCTTTCCCTCAAGACTGCTTTGGCTATAGGGGGTCTTTATGTCTCCATACAAATTTTAAGATTTTTTTGTTCTAGTTCCATAAAATTTGTCATTGGTAATTTGATAGGGATTGCATTGAATCTGTAGATTCCTTTGCGTAGTATAGTCATTTTCACAATGTTGATTCTTCCAATCCAAGAACATGGTATATTTCTCCATCTGTTGGTCTCATCTTTAATTTATTTCACCAGTCTCTTATACTTTTCTGCATACAGGTCTTTTGTCTTGCTAGGTAGGTTTATTCCTAGGTATTTTATTCTTTTTTTGGCAATGGTAAATGGGAGTGTTTCCTAAATTTCTCTTTCAGATTTTTCATCATTAGTGTATAGGAATGCAAGAGATTTCTGTGCTTTAATTCTGTATCCTGCAATTTTACCAAATTCATTGATTAGCTCCAGTAGTTTTCTGTTGGCATTTTTAGGATTCTCTATGTATAGTATCATGTCATCTGAAAACAGTGACAGTTTTACTTCTTCTTTTCCAATTTGTATTCCTTTTATTTATTTTCCTTCTCTGATTGCTGTGGCTAGGACTTCCAAAACTATGTTGAATAATAGTGGTGAGAGTGGACATGCTTGTCTTCTTCCTGATCTTAGAGGAAATGCTTTCAGTTTTTCACCATTGAGAACAATGTTGGCTCTGGGTTTGTCATATATGGCCTTTATTATGTTGAGGTAAGTTCCCTCTGTACCTACTTTCTGAAGGGTTTTATCATAAATGGGTGTTGAATTTTGTCAAAAGCTTTTTCTGCATCTATTGAGATGATCATATAGTTTTTATTGTTCAGTTTGTTAATATGTTGTATCACATTGATTGATTTGTGTATACTGTAGAATCCTTGCAATCCTGGGATAACTCCCACTTGATCATGGTGTATAATCCTTTTAATGTGTTGTTGGGTTCTGTTTGGTATTATTTTGTTGAGGATTTTTGCATGTATATTCATCAGTGATATTGGTCTGTAATTTTCTTTTTTTTGTAGTATCTTTCTCTGGTGTTCATATCAGGGTAATGGTGGCCTCCTAGAATGAGCTTGAGAGTGTTTCTTCCTCTGTAATTTGTTCGAAGAGTTTGACAAGGATGGGTGTTAGCTCTTCTCTAAATGTTTTGAAAGAATTCACCTGTGAAGCCATCTGGTCCTGAGCTTTTGTTTCTTGGAAGATTTTAAATCACAGTTTCAATTTCATTACTTGTGAATGGTCTGTTCATATTTTCTACTTCTTCCTGGTTCAGTCTTGGGAGGTTATACCTTTCTAAGAATTTGTCCATTTCTTCCTGGTTGTCCATTTTATTGGCATAGAGTTGCTTGTAGTAGTCTCTTAGGATGATTTGTATTTCTGTGGTGTCTGTTGTAACTACTACTTTTTCATTTCTAATTTTATTGATTTGAGTCCTCTCCCTCTTTTTCTTGAAAGGCTGGCTAATGGTTTATCAATTTTGTTTATCTTCTCAAAGAACCATCTTTTAGTTTTATTGATCTTTGCTATTGTTTTCTTTGTTTCTATTTCATTTATTTCTGCTCTAATCTTTATGGTTTCTTTCCTTCTGCTAAATTTGGATTTTGTTAGTTTTCCTTTCAGTGTAAGGTTAGATTGCTTATTTGAGATTTTTCTTTTTTCTTGAGGTAGGATTGTATAGCTATAAACTTCCCTCTTAGAACTTCTTTTGCTGCATCCCATAGGTTTTGGATCATCGTGTTTTCACTGTCATTTGTCTCTAGGTATTTGTTGATTTCCTCTTTGATTTCTTCAGTGATCTCTTGGTTATTTAGTAACGTATTGTTTAGCCTCCATGTGTTTGTGTTTTTTTTTTTTTACATTCTTTTCCGTGTAATTCATTTCTAGTCTCATAACGTTGTGGTCAGAAAAGATGGTTGATGGTTCTTAAATTTACTGAGGCTTGATTTGTGACCCAAGATGTGATCTATCCTGGTGAATATTCTGTGCACCCTTGAGAAGAAAGTGTAATCCGTTGTTTTTGGATGGAATGTCCTATAAATATCAATTAAATCTATCTGGTCTATTGTGTCATTTAAAGCTTCTGTTTCCTTATTTATTTTCATTTTGAATGATCTGTCCATTGGTGTAAGTGAGATGTTAAAGTCTCCCACTATTCCTGTGTTACTGTCGATTTCCTCTTTTATAGCTGTTAACAGTTGCCTTATGTATTGTGGTGCTTCTATGTTGGGAGCATATATATTTATAACTTTTATATCTTCTTGGATTGATCCCTTGATCATTATGTAGTGTCCTTCCTTGTCTCTTGTAACATTCTTTATTTTAAATTCTATTTTATCTGTTATGAGTATTGCTACTCCAGCTTTCTTTTGATTTCCATTTGCATGGAATATCTTTTTCCATCCCCTCACTTTCAGTCTGTATGTGTCCCTAGGTCTGAAGTGGGTCTCTTGTAGATAGCATATTTATGGGTCTGGTTTTTGTATCCATTCAGCAAGTTTAAGGTAATTATCAATATGTATGTTCCTATGACCGTTTTCTTAATTGTTTTGGGTTTGTTTTTATAGGTCTTTTTCTTCTCTTGTGTTTCCCACTTAGAGAAACTCCTTTAGCATTTGTTGTAGAGCTTGTTTGGTAGTGTTGCATTCTCTTAGCTTTTTCTTGTCTGTAAAGCTTTTGATTTCTCCAACGAATCTGAATGAGATCCTTGCCAGGTAGAGTAATCTTGGTTGTAGGTTCTTCCCTTTCATCACTTTAAGTATATTATACCACTCTCTTCTGGCTTGTATAGTTTCTGCTGAGAAATCAGCTGTTAACCTTATGGGTGTTCCCTTGTATGTTATTTGTCATTTTTCCCTTTCTGCTTTCAATAATTGTTCTTTGTCTTCAATTTTTGCCAATTTGATTACTATGTGTCTCGGCATTATTTTCCTGGGTTTATCCTATATGTGACTCACTGCACTTCCTGGACTTAGGTCGTTATTTCCTTTTCCATGTTAGGGAAATTTTGACTATAATCTCTTTAAATGTATTCTCAGGTCCTTTCTCTCTCTCTTCTCCTTCTGTGACCCCTGTAATGTGAATGTTGTTGCATTTAATGTTGTCCAGAAGTCTCTTTGGCTGTCTTCATTACTTTACATTCTTCTTTCTTTATTCACTGCTTGCAGCAGTGAATTCCACCATTCTGTCTTCCAGGTTGCTTATCCTTTCTTCTGCCTCAGTTATTCTGCTATTGATTCCTTCTAGTGTAGTTTTCCTTTCAGTTATTGTATTGTTCATCTCTGCTTGTTTGTTCTTTAATTCTTCCAGGTCATTGTTAAACATTTCTTGCCATATTTTTGATCTTTGCTTCCACTGTTTTTGCTGAGGTCCTTGATCATCTTCACTATCATTATTCTGAATTCTTTTTCTGGAAGGTTGCCTATCTCCACTTCATTCAGTTGTTTTTCTGGGGTTTTATCTTGTTCCTTCATCTGGTACATAGCTGTCTGACTTTTCATCTTGTCTATCTTTCTGTGAATCTGTTTAGTGCACTTTGATAGAAGTACAAGGTAAATATATATATGCATTTATTTTTATATGTGTATGTATATATATCAAGGTCTTTGCTTTCATTGGTGTTTTTAACCTAGTTAGGAACATAGGACATATCCTTTAAAAGATTTAGAAATATAGGGGTGCCTGCTTAGTGATAAATTGGTGTTTTTTTAAAAAACTAAATTTTATATTCATCTGCGTTGGGTCTCAGTTGCAGTATGCGTGATCTTCGTTTAGACATGTAGGATCTTTCATTGTGGTGGGCTCTTTGTTGGGGCATGTGGACTTCTCTCTAGTTGTGGCATGTGGGGTTTCTCTCTCTAGTTGTGTCACAGGGGCTCCAGGGCATGTGGGCTCTGTAGTTTCTGGCACATGAGCTCTCTCATTGAGGTGCATGAGCTCAGTAGTTATGGTGCACAGGCTTATTTGCCCTGTGGCACAAGGGATCTTAGTTCCCTGACCAGGGATCTAACCTGCATCCCCTCCTTCAGAAGCCTTCTTTGTTTCTCATTCTCTCTGATCAACCCTGTAATCTCTCTCCATTTAGCGGTACCATTCTGTAGTCCTGCCAGTCGGCAAAGCTCCCAGGGGTGACATTTGTTCATTGGACACCTTGCCCTGGGCTCATGGGTGCTCCGCACTCTGCCCCAAGGTGCTCCGCCAGCACCCCTGCTCGCAGCCTGTGGCCAGCACTGCCTGTGCCCCCTCTGCTCTGCACTCCAACCCACTATCAGCTGCCTTTCCATGCCTTTGTTTTTGTCTTAGATCTACATTTGTATTCGTTAAAATGCTCATCATCAGTCCTTTGCTGAGGTTTTCCCATTTATCTATTGATTGAATGAAGCTAATCTAGTAAATTCTTCATGGAGGGCTCATGGGCAGAGAATGTTTTACGTTGCATATGTTTAAAACTGTTTTTTTAAAGACTTGGTATTTGACAAGCACATTAGCTGGCAATAAAAATCTGTTTTCGTACTTTCATTCATTGAGATTTATTATTCTAAAGTTACTCAGTTGTTGCCTTTCCTTGTGTGTTGTTTTTAAAAAGTCTAATGGTCTTGTAAATTATTTGATCTTTTGCCTGGAGGCCTTGATAGACTTTTGGATGTTTTTTAAGTCTAATAATTTTAATAGGATACACCTTGGAGATGATAATTCTGGGTTAATTTTCCTAGGTCCCTAATGGGCCTTTTTAATATGTAGATTTTACATTCTTTTATTTCTGGAAAGTTTTGTTCTGTTATATTTTTAAATATTAATTCTGTTCTATTGTTTAGTTTTCCTTTTCAGGGACTCTGATTGTACCTATGTTATTCCCATTTTGTCTACCTTCCATGTGCATTACTTCATTTTTGGGTTTTTTACCTCTTTTCTTATCTCATTTTCATTTTGTTAGTTATTTTCTTGACTTTCTTCAACAGTCTTCAGTTGAGAAATATTTCGTATTTCTTCTATTTTGTTCCTGAGTACAATCAACTCATTTTATTGCTTTCAGGGTTTTGTTTCTATTCTGATTCAAAGTGGTGATCTACTTTAGCATCTATAATTTTCTTCTGCTTTATTTTTCTACTTTGAAAAAGAGTTTTGTCAGTCAAGATGTGCTAAATCATATTTTCTGTTATGTTATGGTAATTTTGACTAGATTTATCCAGTTTCTTCTGTTCATTCTGTGGATTTGGGGTGGTTTACAAGATTAATGTTTACAATGGCATATTCTGTCACTGGTCCAAAGTTTAGATTCTTTAGTGAATTTTTGTCTTTTTTGCACGTGTATTTGGTTGAGGGTGGAACTGTGTTTTTCCTCTTTTGCTTTTTCTCTTTCCATGTAATCACCAAAGATCCTTCTCCGTCACTTTTGTCCTTTCTTCCCCCTCCCACCCATAAGTTCTACAGGGCTGTCATTTCAAGTAGTACATACTTGTAAATGACTTCTTTGCCATGCATGCTCTGATCTACCAAGGCACATTGTTAGTATTTTCTGACTTAAGAATGAATGTAATCTTTCTGGCAGTGTTTTGGCTCAACTTTAATCCTGTCATCAGCTGTCTTCTTCTTTCTTCTCTGCGCTTTTGCTTAGACTGATCTTGCTTGACCTCAAATTCTTATGATATAATGGAAACATAAGAGGTCATTTGGTGATTTTTCTTCTTCTGCTTTTTTCTTATTTCTTTTTTGGTTCCATTTATTTATTTATTTATTTGGCTGCCTTGGATCTTAGTTGCTGTGCATGGGCTTTCTCCAGTTGTGACAAGTGGGGGCTACCCTTCATTGTGGAGCATGAGCTCTAAGCATGCGGACTTCAGTAGTTGTGGCTCCCAAGCTCTAGAATGCATGCTCAGTCGTTGTGGCTCATGGACCCAGAATGCATACTCAGTAGTTGTGGCTCACAGACTTAGTTGCTCTGTAGCATGTGGTACCTTCCCTGACCAGGGCTTGAACCCATGTCCCCTGCCTTGGCAGGCAGATTCTTAACCACTGAGCCACCAGGGAAGTCCAGTTCCAGTTATTTTTAAATTAAGTGATCCTCTAAGTACATTGAGTGTGTCCTTCACGTGTAGTTTTAATTGCCTTGCTTTTCTCTATTATTCTATAGGAAATAGTGAAGGATGTGGACTTAAGCATTACTAGTTTTCCAGCTACCATATTTGCTTCTCTTTTCCATTAGAAACCAGAGTTGAAACACTCCCTACAGAAAGTATCTAGAAGACATTACTCAAATGCTCCAATAAAAAGCACATTTAGCAATGAAGAATGTAGCTTCTTTACAAAGGTAGCTTCCAAGTTCAAACTTGGAAGAGGCCTTAGTGATTATCTGGTATGACCAGAAATTAGAAACTTAAGTAAATAAAACAACTCTTTAAAATTGTCACAGATATTGACTGAGTCATTACCAGAAGCCAGGTCTCCTGATTCTCAGTCCAGTGCTGCTTTTTGGGTTTTTTGTCTTGTTTGTTTTTTAATATTCAATGCATATTCATTTACTTTACTCTTACAAAAAAAATTGCCCACCCCTCTGCCTCATCCCCCTAAAACAATTTAGTTTTACAAACATTAAGAATTTTAAACTAAATGAAGATAAACAATTGCAGAACAATTATTTTTCAATGTAGCTGTCATAATTACTAGAGTTTAAATCTCCTAAAAGTGACCAGTGTCCAGGCAATTTATAAGGAAATCCTGCTTATCAGCCAAAAGGAAAATCCATATTACAAGTTAGCAAATTCTAGTACAAAAGTAGTCTGTGTGATGGAATAATCTTTTCTTTTAAAAATATGGAATGCTTCATGAATTTCTGTGTCACCCTTGCTCAGAGGTCATGATAATCTTCTCTGTACTGTTTCAATTTTTTACCTATGTGCTGCTGAAGTAAGCACCGGTTTTGTTTATCATGCCTTAATGCCTAGTTTGCATGAGATATAATTTCAAACAAGTGTTTTGAAACATTGAAAATGATTATTGACCTATATTTCCACATTTATACCTTGGTGGGCCTTTGTGGACTCATGAAATAGATAAGTTTTTAGATCCCTTTAACAGTCCTTGTCTTTCTGACAGTACATAACACATCATCATATTGTGCAATAGAAGCCCAAGAACACCTATCTTATTATAAATATGCTAATTGACACAAAAGAATTTGGATTTTGATGTAATCATACAGAAATTTCTCTTCCATTATTAAAACAAAATGAGTAAGTTTACATATATGAAGATAGGGTAAAGACTGACAAAGATGGACTTTTCAGCTCTCACATACTTGAGCCTCTTTTTAGTACAGGATTTAAATCTAAGATGAAATAAACAGATTGGCACTTATTTGTCACTACCATCACCTATGGGTATTACATACATTGCTGCACACTGCTTTGCTTTAGAAGGGAAGAAGGTAAGACCCTGTCTTTATAAACTGGTTTTTATGTAAGTGACATTTTCTCAAGTTGTCAGCATTTAATTTTCCACTGACACACTTACAAGTTTTCATGAACAGTTGAATGCAAAGTTGACACTAACCCTGAATGAAGCATGGCTTCCCTATTAAAACCTTTGGTACCAAGACAATGGCAAGTAATAAAAACTTACCGCTGGTCCATTTCCACAGTGAAGTTTCTCACTACAAACTCACCAACTTTTGACCTCTGAACCCAAAGATCATCAATTATCCAGCTTACAGAGGTAGAATATAGTGAACGAGCAGCATCATTTGGCTGTCACCAAGTTAACATCCGAAAAGCAATTTGTCCAATATTTCAACCTCCAGGGAGAATTCTTTATTAGCTTTTGTATAAGTTTGCCTTTCAATTGGATGATTTGAATAGCTTCTGTGGTAAGAGAGATGCTGCTCTCAGATAATGATTTTGCATTTCATCTCATCATTAATGCTTTAAACCTCATAGGAAGTCACTATGCCTTTTATGAAGGTTGAAGCATTTTATAACCTTAATAAGGACTCATAGCCTCAGGAACGTCAAGTGTGAGCAAGTGAGGGAGATTGACGAATAAAAATATAATTAAATTGCCACTTTAGATTGCACTAGTTGAAGGATTTCAAACGCAAATCAACAGTTAAAGAGTACAATGGCACCCCAAACGTCAGTGCTATTCAGAAATACACACACAAACTGGCATAATTCAAAGAAAAATGAGATAAATCATCGTTTTCTCCTTTCTGGAAAAGCACATTTTAATAATTTTATATTTAATTCCTAAATATTTTTTATGGGAGCTGTACAGAGATAGGTTAATAAACATCTTGATAGATTTGAACTCAAAACAATTAATAATCATCGTGGTTCTTAGCTATTGTGAATTTATTTCTATACAGCATTTAAGTCACTGTATTTTGAAGTGTGAAATGAATACAAGATAATATGCAAGAGTGATTTTGAAACTATATCGTCATCTATATTTCCCAAGGGATAGGTCACTCTGTCCCAAACATTACTAATAAATCATAGCTTTCAATATTTACTTAAGGGTATTCTCCAGTGGAATCACCCCAATTTATAAATTCAGTGAACTCTTTTACAGTTTTTCTGAGCATCTACTTTCTTCTTTCAGATATTGTTTACTCACCTTACTTATGTTCATGGGAATTATGAAAGAAAACAGGAGCTCCTATGCCAGGCTTTGTGATAGAATAAAATCGCATCTTCTTTGACCTTCACAGAAACCTTTAGAGGAAGGCATATTATTACAGACTGTGGATCAGAGGTTAAATAATTTTGCAAGGTCTTATTTCTGATGAGTATCAGAACTTAGTTTTGCTGAACTCACGTTGTCTTTCAACTGCAGTAAAACATACTGTCTAATGCAGCAGTAAAAGAAAGTAGGTCAGGTTTTAGGGAATGATCTCAGGTAGGATAGTGGTTGGAGTGTCTGAAATGATCCTTGGACTGGTAATATACTTGACTGGAAGGCTAGTTCTCAGGGTCAGTACTGGCGAGCGTGACACATAGGCTGACCCTGAGGCAAGTAAGGCTCTGGTTTGAGTTGGCACCTTGAAGTAGTAACTGAATAGTCAACTGTGTTAGAGTAGCAATTGGCTAAAAGTCCACTGGGTTTCCCAAGAAATTATCCCATAAGCTACAGGAAAGTTTTAAATTTTCAGCTTTATTTGTCCATTACCATATGAACTTGAGCTATGTGAGAGCAGAGTGTGGCTCTTTCAATTTATCTCAAATATCTAGAAAATGCTTGCTAAAAAGTAGTTTCTAAATAAATAAATAATAAATGATGAGCAAAATTCAAGCTAAATAGAGATCAAAAGTCAGAGTTCAGACGTCCATCCTAAGCCCATGATCAGTATTTCTAGGAGTAGGTAATACCCAGCAGCTGGAACACATTAGTATGCCCAAGAGTTCTGGAATTTAAGGACAATGCTTATTAAGTTTAACTCCTACCTTAAGATCTGTCATATCAATATACTGACTTTTAGGACCAGAACTCCTTTTGAGCTGGCCAGATTTTCATTACAGAGTAGAAGGCCATTTGATCATTTGAGGTTTATTCAATATTCCTATTGTCTTTTCAACTTGTATATATACCCACCAATAACCCAAATATGGAGCTCACTGTCCTGGGTCACTCACTCCAGTTCCAATAAGCACCATGTCACATCACAGACCCTAAAATGTCTTTATCTTCTTCTTTAACCTTCATTCATTCATTTGTTTGTTCTTAAATGTTTATTAATGTCATAATGTACCAGGCAATGATGATAAAATAGTTAGTAACTTAATAGCCATTATCTTTCATAATAATTGGCTGGGAAAACAGGAATCTATGCAAGAAGTTACAATGTAAAAGGCAAGGAAAAGTATGGAATGCTAGCAAATCACATACGTGGTATTTTCAGTTATTTTACCAGAGAGCTCTCCTGACATCTCCTCCCTTTATTCAAGTCTTCTTGTTAGCAGATATAGCAAAGGGACATTTCCAAGGAAATTGATCAAAACAGGATGTATCACTCATGTCTCATCATCAAGAATAGTTTACTTCTTGAAATAAGTTTGTCTTCATGGACACTGTAAATCTTGAGCTGATCTGTGTTGTCTCTTTACTTTTAAACTGAGGACAATTAAAGCTAGATGAGCAACCTTTGCCTGAAGTTATATGTATTAATTTCATCCTTTGCTGATCTTGTTTTTCATTTGTCTCATTTACTTCACTACTAATTTCATTCTCTTATCTTTTCTAAGTAGCTTCAATGAGTGGGATGAAATGAGATATTAGTAAATAAATGTATCATCTCAGAAATACTCTTCTTACTTATTGGTCATTTGGTGAATTTATACATAGCAAATTGTCTTATATATTTATTTTCCTTGCTGGACAACTGTGCTGAGAGTAAGATTAAAATTTTATTTTAATGTTTAAGTATTCAAGGCACCTAGATGTATTACTTCCAATACAGTAAGAGGTGGAAAGATTATAAATTCATTTATTCATTCTATTTTCTTCATTCACACATTTATTATGGGACCATTCAGTACCAGGTACTGGGAGATTAAGTAGTACAAATGTTTTAAAAAGATAACTTGCCCTCATGAAGACTGCATTCTAGAAGAAGAGATAAACAATAAATACATGCTCTCTTCAAAGATGAGATGCATTATGATAAAAGATGATGCAGGGAAGGGAGTTAGAGATAGATAGGGTATATTTTTATACAAGAAGGTCAGAGAAAAATCCCTGATAATATCTAAGAAATATGAAACAAATAATCATTACTTTTTTTACTGAGAAAGGACCTTCCAGGTAGTGAAAACAGCAATTGCAATGACCCTAATACAGAAGTCTGCTGGCAAGTTTGAGGACTACTAAAGAGGCCACTTTGAAGGAAGTAGAAAAATGGGCTTAATAGAAAATGATGTCAGGAAGGTAAGGATCTTTCAGCTTGTCATATAGAGCAAGGTGGAAACAGAGTGACCATTTCAGAGACTATTTGTAACAAATGAGGAATTCAGTGATGGTGGCTTTAGAGGAAAGTGGTAACAATGGAGGTACTGTGAAATAATTATATTCTAGAGACATTTTGAAGGGAAACCTGAAAGGTTTGACTAATAAATATGATGTTGAGTGTGAGCAGCCAGATTTCCAGTTTGTAAATAGGAAATAGAGGACTGATAAAGTTGACTAAATTGATCAAGATTAGGGTATACAAGTACAAGTCAAGCAAGGGTGAACCTTGAGTACAGAAATGAGGAATTGGATAAAAGCCAGGAATGAAGAGGGAGTAGGTAGAGAATAAAGTAAGGACAGGGAGATGGAAAAAAACATCTCAGGTCAAGAGCAGCCTTATTTTAAGCTTAGAAAGACACAAGACCTATGTGTTTATTGCCAGTGACCAGGAAGTACTGACTACAGCTACAGAATCAGCTCTCCCCCACTGCCTTACATTAAATACAGGCACATCATTAGAAGGTTGTTTAAAAATTCTGGCCTTGGTCCTGTTTTATTGACAAAACTGACTTATAAAGACTTACTTGAGCAACCCATGAGCAAAGTAACTATCACTAATATATTCCTTATGTGGATTCCAGAATTGATCTTCCTTAGAGTGAGTTCTCCTCTACAGTGTGAGTGAGTTCTCGCACTCATTTACAGTTGTATGCCAAATAGTCTTGCTTTCAAGGGCCTCAGACATTATTTCCCTGACAACTGGTAACTTTCTTATAATGAGGTATTTAGATAACAACATGCTATTAGATTAGGTGCATGAAGCGTCTTATTTATGAGGCTAGATATAAACTCCTTTAACATGAAAACATATTTTCTTTGCTACATTGTAATGAATAATAACTATTCTAAAATTAATATTCATTCCAGAATAGTAAGAGTACCTCTTAGCTCTACAAATTAAAGCTACTATTAAAAAAATATGCAAGATATCATGAAGCCAGAAACCTTCCTTCTCCTGTTTGAGGAAAAATATTTTTTTAAAGCCATGAATGTTGTAGAAAAAACCGATGAAAATAAGATTTTTTATACTGAAGGATTAGCAATAAAAGGGACTCTACCTCATGGATGACTGTAGGGGAAGAGGAAGAATGTAATGGAGGAGTGAAATTATACCCATGGGGAATGATGTGCTTACCCCATTCTTGTGGGTAGCAGAGAGATGAATGAGCAAGCTAAAGACTCGCAAGTTGTAATTATGTTTATTAAATGCTTCCATACATTTAAAGATTATCTCTTTATAATATAATGAAAGGTACTATTTGCTGTCTTAAAAAAAACAAAACAAAAACAAAACAAAACCAAACAAAAAAACAGAAACCAGATATTTTCTTCTGGAAGTCTATGTCTGAATTTCAATAGCTCCAAACAGATAGGAGGTTGTATGTTATAAAGCAATGTAGACCAATAAATGGACTTTGGGTTTAAAACTCAAACCAGTTATTAGAAGAAAGTAATCAGCCTTTAAAGTTTATGTCTAATAACTTGAACCTATTTTATAATGCAGTAAAAAGAAAAAAAAATGCAATTCCAATTTTCTTCCTGTAATGCTGGATTTGGGTATAAATAAGTCCTAGCTATAGTGCTTCATTAATATCCAGATCAAATTTATTATGATTAGAAGTTTTCCTGGGACCTCAAAAATAATAACTGTTGTAAGTAATTATTAAAGACTATTCACAGAAATAGAAAAGTGAGCAAAAGTCATGATGAAATGACTATCTCTCATACACACACACGCACACACACAGACACACTTATTGACAAAAAAAATCCATTAAATAAAAGAGAAAATGTTCAATGTAATAAATAAGGCAAGTAAAAACAATGACATATTTTCACCTATCAAATTGGCAGAGATCTTTTTATATCCAAGATAATATCAAAGTTGACAAGGAATCTTTTATGAAATAGTTGGGTCTTCTCAACTATTATAAATTAGATTATAAGTTGGTATTTTTAGGAGAATAGTTTGGCACTATGTGTCCAAATCACTAAAAATGTTGATACATTTCAATTCAGACATTTCACATCTGAGAATTTACTCTGAGAAAATAAACATTGAATTATAGATTGATGTTGAGTGATGTTCATCAAAGTGTTAATTACAACAATGAAACATTATAAAAATGTAAATATTCAACAAAAATGAATATTTCAATAAATTATAGTATGTTATGAGGAGATAAAGTATATTTTGAAAATGGCATAGGAAACATTTTTAACATAAAACAAAAGCAAAGAATTAAGATACCAATGATATGTTTGGCAGGATCACAATCATAGTAGATAAATAAATACATAAATAAAGTATTTACACCACACAGGATTGAAAAGCTAAATGGAAATTCACCAAACTATTATCTGTGATTTCTTTGGTAAAATTATGGGTGACTTTTAATAAACATTATTGTTTATATATTTCTCTAACCTAGATTGTAAGCTAAAGAAAAGGAGAGAGAGTGTGTGTTTTTTTAACATCTTTATGGAGTAAAATTGCTTTACAATGTTGTGTTACTTCTGCTGTATAACAAAGTTAACCAGCTATATGTATACATATATCCCCATATCCTCTCCATCTTGAGCTTCCCTCCTACCCTCCTTATCCCATCCCTCTAGGTGGTCACAAAGCACTGAGCTGATCACACTGTGCTATGCAGCTGATTCCCACTAGCTATCTATTTTATATTTGGTAGTGTATATATGTGGATGTTATTGTCTCACTTCGTCCCAACTTACCTTTCCCCCTCCCTGGGTCCTCAAGTCCATTGAGAGATGGGTTTTAAAAATCCTGTGTTCTGATGAGAGACCTTCAAGATAGCAGAGGAATAAGATGTGGAAATCACCTTCCTCCCCACAAATACATCAAAAACACATCTATGTGTGGAACAACTCCTACAGAACACCTACTGAAAGCTAGCAGAAGACCTCAGACTTCCCAAAAGGCAAGAAATTCTCCACTTACATGGGTAGGGCAAAAGAAAAAAGAAAAAACAGAGACAAAAAAATAGGGATGGGACCTGCACCTCTGAGAGGGAGCTGTGAAGGAAGAAAAGTTTCCACAGACTAGGGAGCCCCTTCACTGGCAGAGATGGGGGCTGGGCTTGGGGGGAGCTTCGGAGCCATGAAGGAGAGTGCAGTGGCAGGGGTGCAGAGGTCAAAGTGGAGAGATTCCTGCACAGAGGATCAGTGCTGACCAGCACTTGCCAGCCTGAGAAGCTAATCTGCTCACCTGCTGGGGCAGATGGGGGCTGGGAGCTGAGGCTCCAGCTTCAGAGGTCAGATGCCAAACAAAAGGCTGGAGATGGCTGCATGAACACAGCCTGAAAGGGGCTAGTTCACCACAGCTAGCTGAGAGGGAGTCAGGGAAAAAGTTTGGAACTGCCTAAAATTCAAGAGACAATTGTTTTGGGGTGCCCAAAGAGAGGGGATTCAGAACACCACCTAAACAAGTTCCAGAGATGGGTGTGAGCTGTGGCTATCAGCAAGGACAACAGAGCCTGACATGAAATGCTAAAGCTGCTGCTGCAACCACCAAGAAGCCTGCATGCAAGCACAAGTCATTATACACACCTCCCTTCCCAGGAGCCTGTGCAGCCTGTCAGGGTCCCGTGATCCAGGGACAACTTCCCCAGGAGAACACACAGCATGCCTCAGGCTATTGCAACATTATGGCAGCCTCTGCCACCACAGGCTCACCTCACATTCTGTATCCCTCCCTAACCCTGGCCTGAGTGAGCCAGCATCCCCAAATCAGCTGTTCCTTTAACCTTATCCTGTTGGGTGGGGAACAGACATCCTCAAGCGACCTACATGCAGAGGCAGGGCCAAATCCAAAGCAGAAACCCAGGACCTGTGTGAACAAAGAAGAGAAAGGGAAATTTCTCCCAGCAGCCTCAGGAACAGGAGATTAAATTTCCACAGTCAACTTGATGTACCCTGCATTTGTGAAATACCTGAATAGACAATGAATCATCCCAAAACTGAGGCAGCGGACTATGAGAGCAACTGTAGACTTGGGGTTTGCTTTCTGAATCTGTTTCTGGTGTTATGTTTCTCTTAGTTTAGAATTTAGAATTCATTATCATTGGTAGATTTAGTTATTTATTAGGTTGTTCTCCCCCTTTTTATACATATATATATGTATATATATATATATATATATATATATATCTTTTCTATATATATATATATTTTTTTTTCCTTTTTCTCTTTTTGTGAGTGTGTATGTATGCTCCTTTCTGTGATTTGGTCTGTATAGCTTTTCTTTCACCATTTGTGCTAGGGTTCTCACCGTCCATTTAGTTTTGGGTTTTTTTTTGGGGGGGGGTTGTTTAATATAGTTTTTAGTGCTTGTTACCATTCGTGGATTTGTTTTTTAGTTTGGTTGCTCTCTTTTACTTTTTTTATTACTTTTTATTTTTTACAATATTTTTTATTATTCATTTTAAATATTTTATTTTTTCTTTCTCTTTTCTTTTTTCTTCTCCCTTTTCTTCTGAGCTGTGTGGATGATAGGGGCTTGGTGCAACAGCCAGGTGTCAGGCTTGAGCCTCTGAGATGGGAGAGCTGAGTTCAGGGCATTGGTCCACCAGAGAGCTCCTGGCCCCACGTAATATTAAATGGTGAGAGCTCTCCCAGAGATCTCCATCTCAATGCTAAAACGGAGCTGCACTCGATGACCAGCAAGCTACAGTGCTTGACCCCCTTTGCCAAGCAACTAACAAGACAGGAAAACAACCCCACCTGTTAGAAGAGAGGCTGCCTAAAATCATAGTAAGTTCAGAGACACCCTAAAACACACAAACAGATGTGGTCCTGACCACCAGAAACACAAGATCCAGCCTCATTCACTAGAAAAGAGGCACCAGTCCCCACCATAAGGAAGCCTAAACAGCCAACTGTACCAACCTTACCCACTGGGGACACACACCAAAAACAATGGGAACTATGAGCCTGCAGCCTGTGAAAAGGAGACCCCAAACACAGTAAGTTAAGCAAAATAAGAAGACAGAGAAGTACGCAGAAGATGAAGAATCAAGGTAAAAACCCATCAGACCAAACAAATGAAGAGGAAATAGGCAGTCTACCTGAAAAAGAATTCAGAGTAATGATAGTAAAGATGATCTAAAATCTTGGAAAGAGAATGGAGAAAATAAAAGAAACATTTAACAAGGACCTAGAAGAACTAAAGAACTAACAAAAATGATGAATAACACAATAAATGAAATTAAAAATTATCTAGAAGGAATCAATAGCAGAATAACTGATGGAAAAGAACAGATAAGTGACCTGGAAGACAAAAGAGTGGAAAAAACTACCACACAGCAGAATAAAGAAAACAGAATGAAAAGAATGGAGGACAGTCTCAGAGACATCTGGGACAACATTAAACACACCAACGTTCGAATTATAGGGGTCTCAGAAGAAGAAGAGTAAAAGAATGGGACTGAGAAAATATTTGAAGAGATTATAGTTGAAAAAAGTCCCTAACATGGGAAAGGATATAGTCAATTAATTCCAGGAAGTGCAGAGAGTCCCATACATGATAAATCCAAGGAGAAACATGCCAAGACATATATTAATCAAACTCTTGAAATTAAATACAAAGAAAAAATATTAAAAGGAACAAGGGAAAAACAACATATATCATACAAGGGAATCCCAATAATGCTAACAGCTAATCTTTCAGCAGAAACTCTGCAAACCAGAAGGGAGTGGCAGGACATATTTAAAGTGAGGAAAGAGAAAAATGTAAAACCAAGATCACTCTATCCAGCAGGGATTTCATTCAGATTTGACAGAGAAATTAAAACCTTTACAGACAGGCAAAAGTTAAGATAATTCAGTACCACCAAACCAGCTTTATAGCAAGTGCTAAAGGAACTTCTCTAGGTGGGAAACACAAGAGAAGGAAATGATCTACAATAACAAACTGAAAACAATTAAGAAAATGGTAATAGGAACATACATCTGTAATTACCTAAAATGTAAATGGATTAAATGCTCCAACCAAAATACATAGAATGACTGAATGGATTAAAAAACAAGTCCCATATATATACTGCTTCAAGAGACCAACTTCAGACTTAGAGATACATACAGACTGAAAGTGAAGGATGGAAAAAGCTACTCCATGCAAATGGAAGTCAAAAGAAAGCTGGAATAGCAATACACCTATCAGACAAAATAGACATCAAAATAAAGACTATTACAAGAGATAAAGAAGGACACTACACAATGATCAAGGGATCAATCCAAGAAGAAGATATAATAATTGTAAATATTTATGCAACCAACATAGGAGCACCTCAATACATAGGCAAATGCTAACAGCCATAAAACGGGAAATTGACAGTAACACAATTAGTAGGAGATGTTAACACCCCACTTTCACCAATGGACAGATCATCCAAAATGAAAATAAATAAGGAAAGAGAAGCTTTAATTGATACATTAAACAAGATGAACTTAATTGTTATTTATAGGACATTCCATGCAAAAACAACAGAATACACTTTCTTCTCAAGTGCTCATGGAACATTCTCCAGGGTAGATCATACCTTGGGTCACAAATCAAGACTTGGTAAATTTAAGAAAATTGAAATCATATCAAGTATCTTTTCCAACCACAATGCTAGGAGACTAGATATTAGTTACAGAAAAAAAAAAACCTGTAAAAATAACATAAAAAAGTGGTGGCTAAACTATGTGCTACTAAATATTCAAAAGATAACTGAAGAAATCAAAGATGAAATAAAAAAAAATACCTAGAAAAAAATGACAATGAAAACACGGCCACCCAAATCCTATTGGATGAAGCAAAAGCAGTTCTAAGAGGGAAGTTTATAGCTATACAAGCCTACCTGAAGAAACAACAAACATCTCAAATAAACAACCTAACCTTAAACCTAAAACAATTAGAGAAAGAGGAATAAAAAGACCACAAAGTTAGAAGAAGAAAAGAAATCATAAAGATCAGATTAGACATAATTGAAAAACAAATGAAGGACACAATAGCAAAGATCAATAAAACTAAAAGCTGGCTCTTTGAGAGGTAAATAAAGTTGATAAACCATTAGTAAGACTCAAATCAACAGAAATAGAGATGAAAAAGGAGAAGTAACAACTGACACTGCAGAAATACAAAAGATCATGAGAGATTACTACCAGCACCTATATACCAATAAAATGGACAACCTGGAAGAAATGGACAAATTTTTAGAAAAGCACAACTTTCCGAGACTGAACCAGGAAGAAATAAAAAATATAAAAAGTCCCATAAAAAGCACTGGAATTGAGACTGTGATTAAAATCTTCCAACAAAAAAAAAACCAGGACGAGATAGCTTCACAGGCTAATTCTATCAAACATTTAGAGAAGAGGTAACACCTATCTTTCTCAAACTCTTCTAAAATATAGTAGAGGGAGGAACACTTCCAAACTCATTCTATGAGGCCAGCATCACCCTGATATGAAGACCAGACACATGTCACAAGAAAAGAAAATTATAGACCAATATCACTGATATACATAGATGCAAAAATGCTCAACAAAATACTAGCATACAGAATCCAACAGCACATTAGAAGTTTCATACACCATGATCAAGTGGGTTTTATCCCAGGAATGCACAGATACTTTTATATATGCAAATCAATCAATGTGATAAACCATATTTACAAATTGAAGGAGAAAAACCATCTGATCATCTCAATAGATGCAGAAAAAGCTTTTGACAAAATTCAAAACCCATTTATGATAAAATCCTTCAGAAAGTAGGTACAAAGGGAACTTACCTCAACATAATAAAGGGCATGTATGACAAACCCACAGCCAACATCATTCTCAATGGTGAAACATTGAAACCATTTCCTCTAAAATCAGGAATGAGACAACGATGCCCAGTCTCACCACTAGTATTCAATGTAGTTTTGGAAGTTTTAGCCACAGCAATCAGAGAAGAAAAAGAAGTAAAAGGAATCCAAATTGGAAAAGAAGAAATAAAGCTGTCACTGTTTGCAGATGACATGATACTATACACAGAGAATCCTAAAGACACTACCAGAAAACTACTAGAGCATAGCAATGAATTTGGTAAAGTAGCAGGATACAAAATTAATGCACAGAAATCTCTTGCATTCCTAGACACTAATGATGAAAAATCTGAAAGAGAAACTATAGAAACACTCCTATTTACCACTGCAACAAAAAGAATAAAATACCTAGTAATATACCGACCTAAGGAGACAAAAGACCTGTATGCAGAAAACTATAAGACACTGATGAAAGAAATTAAAGATGATACAAACAGATGGAGAAATATGCCATGTTCTTGGATTGGAAGAATAAACATTGTGAAAATGATAATGCTACCCAAAGCAATCTATAAATTCAATGTAATCCCTATCAAACTACCAATGCATTTTTCACCGAACAAGAGCAAACATTTTACAGTTTGTATGGAAGCACAAAAGACCCCAAATAGCCAAAGCAATGTTGAGAAATAAAAGCAGAGTGAGAGGAATCAGGTTCCCTGACTTCAGACTATACTACAAAGCTACAGTAATCAAGACAGTATGGTACTGGCACAAAAACAGAAATGTAGACCAATGCAATAGGATAGAAAGCCCAGAGATAATCTCACTCACATGTGGTCATCTTATTTTTGATTAAGGAGGAAAGAATATACAATGGAGAAAAGACAGCCTCTTCAATAATTGGTGCTGGGAAAACTGGACAGTTTCATGTAAAAGAATGGAACTAGAACACTCCCTAACACCATACACAAAAATAAACTCAAAATGGATTAAAGACCTAAATGTAAGGCCAGACACTATAAAACTCTTAGAGGAAAACATGGGCAGAACACTCTATGACATAAATCACAGCAAGATCCTTTTTGACCCACCTCCTAGAGAAATGGAAATAAAAAGAAAAAAATAAACAAATGGGACCTAATGAAACTTAAAAGCTTTGGCACAGCAAAGGAAACCATAAACAAGGCAAAAAGACAACCCTCAGAATGGGAGAAAATTTTTGCAATTGAAGCAACTGACAAAGGATTAATCTCCAAAATATACAAGTAGCTCATGCAGCTCAATGTCCAAAAAATAAACAACCCAATCCAAAAATGGGCAGAAGACCGAATAGACATTTCTCCAAAGAAGATATACAGATTGACAACAAACACATGAAAGGATGCTTAATGTCACTAATCATTAGAGAAATGCAAATCAAAACTGCAAGGAGGTATCACCTCATGCTGGTCAGAATGGCCATCATCAAAAAATCTACAAACAATAAATGCTGAGAGAGTGTGGAGAAAAATGATCCCTCTTGCACTGTTGGTGGGAATGTAAATTGATACAAGCACTATGGAGAACAGTATGGAGGTTCCTTGAAAAACTAAAAATAGAACTACCATGTGACCCAGGAATCCCATTACTGGGCATATAACCTGAGAAACCATAATTCAAAAAGCATCATGTACCACAATGTTCATTGCAGCTCTATTTACAATAGCCAGGATATGGAAGCAACCTAAGTGCCATCGACAGAGGAATGGATAAAGAAGATGTAGCACATATATGCAATGGAATATTACTCAGCTGTAAAAAGAAACAAAATTGAGTTATTTGTAGTGAGGTGGATGGGCTTAGAGTCTGTTATATACAGAGAAATAAGTCAGAAAGAGAAAAACAAATACCATATGCTAACACATATATATGAATCTAAAAAAATTAATAAATGGTTCTGAAGAACTTGAGGGCAGAACAGGAATACAGATGCAGATGTAGAGAATGGACTTGAGGACATGGGGAGGGGGAAGGGCAAGCTGGAATGAAGTGAGTGATTGGCATGGGCATATATACACTACCAAATGTAAAATAGATAGCTAGTGGGAAGCACCTGCATAGCTTAGGGAGATCAGCTCAGTGTTTTGTGTCCACCTAAAGGAGTGGGATAGGGAGGGTTAGAGGGAGACCCAAGAGGGAGGAGATACATATATATGTATAGCTGATTAACTTTGTTATACAGCAGAACCTAACACACGATTGTAAAGCAATTATACTACAATAAAGATGTTTAAAAAAAACAAGACAAAACACTAACTTAAAAAAAAAATCCCTGTGTTCTGAGCAGCGGGTGTTTAGTTGTTTAAGTGAAAGCAGAAGTATAAACAAACAAATATAGTTATTAAATATCTGCAAAGGCCAGCCTTGTAAAGAAAGTCACAGGCTAACAATTCTGTGGATAATATATAGGTGATCAAGTGAAGCAGCAAGAGTATTTTCTTTTATGAAAGTATCACAAGATTTTACATATTTAGTATAAAACTATGAGAATGTCTGTTTTCATAGTCTGATATGAAAGATCCACACACATAAAAACTCCTTAGTTTTCAATTTGTCTACTTTGCTGAAAGACTGTGTCAATGTCTCCTGGGAATCCATCTTACCTTTCAGAGAGTCTGAATATTGTGGTGAGACAATACTTAGCTGAAATAATTCAATGTTTCCTTTAGGACCTAGGTTCATTTCATTTTCATGTGTGATGTAAAATATGAATGCTATTTTATATATTGTCTACTGATGATATGGCATCACATAATATTTGTACTCTATATTTGTGCATTACTTTCTCTACACTTTTGTTCTTTTGCTTATTCCTTCCTTTTTAGAGATGAACCTTTTTACTCTATTGCTCATGCAATTCTATTATCTTCTACAAGGCCCAAGATAAATACTCCATTATCCGTGAAAACTTCCTTGGCTCAACAGTGCTCACTGTATCTCTCCCTTAAGCATTTAAATCTCTACACAATTTAACAACTGACCACAGAGTAATTTCTTTCCACAATTTTTCAATTAGTCTAAGGGTACTAGAAAGAAAGAATCTTGAGGTATGATTATTTTGTTTTCCTCCTCACTGACTCACAGCGCTATTCACAATCACTAAAAGCTAACTGAATGATTTCCAAATATGTTTGAAGTAGCTCAATGTTCCTCAACAGTTTTCTGTCAAAACAATTTAATGCATTTTGTACCTTGAGATTTTTAAAGAGAATACTTCAAATAATGTAAGAGAACTTGGCCCAGATGGGTGTTCATTTCAATATGGCAGAGGAACATTTCTAATGCTGAAGGACTGCTTCTTTCCACCTCCACCTGCATAAACTCTGGCTTTCACACCTTAATTACTTAACATTCCCTTTTGACATGAAATCAAAAGAGACTGGCTCATTAATGTTCCATTCCAGCACACGCTCTTTCTAAAATACTTTAAGAAATTAATGAATATTTCGTTGTCTTCATCAGTGTCAGGAAGTTGGCACCATCATCTAAGAAACCAAATGCTACTTGCTAGGTTTGCTTTCCTGTGCTTGCACCCAAACAGTGTGTGTTCCCTCAACTATCATTTCTGTGACTCAGTACACATTAACAGGTGACATAAATGAAAACCAGAATCTGAAACAGGGAGATCAATGAAAGAAAACATTTCTTTTAAAGGCAGATACCTGCCTTGTTAACCCTGCAAATGTAAACTCAGTCAGAGCTCAAGAGAGGTTAATAAAGTTTAATCTAATATAGTTTCTTAGTGGCACTTAATGAAAGTATATATATATGCAGGTAGGGCTTCCCTGGTGGTGCAGTGGTTGAGAGTCCGCCTGCCGATTCAGGGGACACGGGTTCGTGCCCCAGTCCGGGAAGATTCCACATGCCGCCGAGTGGCTGAGCCCGTGAACCATGGTCGCTGAGCCTGTGTGTCCGGAGCCTGTGCTCCGCAGAGGGAGAGGGCACAACAGTGAGAGGCCCGTGTACCGCCAAAAAAAGAATAATAATAATAATCTTAAAACAGATAAGGGAAATGACTCTGGTCTTTTTCTTTTCTTTTCTCTTTTTCCCCCTTATTTTTCTTTTTAGAGATAATACTTCAAGCCATGAAAACTCTAAGAAGTTTGAATCTTTATTGTTATGTTTTCCCACCATCCTCTTTCACACTCTTTTCTATATCCTCAAGAGCCATATAATTGGGGCCATAAGGAAGAGCTGTTTAACTCAAATATATCCAAGCTCTGAGCCAATTTTGAAAATAGAAACTGAAAAAAAACAAGTGTACCACATTTCAAAGTACCCCAGGTCCACAACAGCTACTGGATTATGATAATATATAGGACATAAAAATGATAAACACTGCATTGTTAAATGAGATATTTTCCAAATATTTATTTCAATGAAAATGTACTTTTGACACCTTAGAAATCCTACAAAAGGCACAGACATTATTTTCCCATTTTATAGGTGAGAAAACTGACATGAAGAAGTTAAATAATTTGTATCCAAAAATATTAGGTGAACCTAATTGTAAAACACTCATCTCTAATCAGTCCAGTTCTCTTTAATTGAAACCATGTGCTATATCCTAAGGGGCACTCCTTACCTGGAGACTTAATATATAATATTCTCTGGGAGAGATTAACTCTCCAGTATAAGCACTGTGTCAAAATATTCGGAAGTTGGGTCTAAGATCTGGTTCAAAATTTATGTGGAAAACTAAAATATCTCCAGCTGACAACTAATTATCTTTTTTCCATAATTTAAAAGTAATTTTTGAAAATATATGATCACTAAGAATGTACCATTTGGAGTACAGAATTGGGTGCAAACTCAACAGCTCAGTACCACCCATTTGAATTCCTTATGAGACCATGTTCCGTCTGTCTCTGAAGGCTTATTTTATTCTATTTTCATGAAAAGAACAAGTCATTATCTGCAATTTGACCAAAAAAGAGACAATTCAAATGCAGTTTGACATTACTAAAAATAAGTTACTATAACTTCACTAGTAGCATGCACTTTAAAAAAATAAATACAATTCTTGATACAACCTCTGAAAATTAAAATTTGCTATTGTTTGAAATTATTTGTCTCTCTGAAAATCAATCCAGTACTTTCACCTAGATCGCCTTTTTCCTGTGCCCAGTTTTGCATGTAGGCAGTTATATACAACGATTGACATTGGGTGATTTCAGGGGCAAAGAGAACACCCCGACCCTACATACAGTCCCCACCTACTGACTGAAAGAAATTATTGCTAAGAGCTGTGGTGCTTCTAAGATTCAGCAAGTGAATTGTGGTTCCCGGAGTACCCTGAGATTGGACACAGAATCAAGACTTTAAGTGCCAGCCCTGTACAGAGAAAAAAGCTTCAGGCAATTTGAATGAGCTTCTCAGATGGAGGTATTCCTCAAATCCTCACTGTCTCTAAGCGATCTATGAAATAAATGTTTGATGGATGTGTTAAACAGGTTATTTCTATTTAGATGAGAGTAATTATTCTTTATTTCAAACATATCAAAAGAACCAGGGAAAGAAGGCAGACAGAAAAGCTAACCAGATTGTATGAGCTAAATACTTGGGATAGAAATGTCACAAAAGCATTGATTGAATTTATATAGTGCAAGATCCCTGGACTGGAAATAGAGAAGCTGAATTCTAATCCCAGATCTGTCACTAAGTAGACATAAATGTGTCTTCCTAGCCTATCTTCCCAGACTGTGTCAGGATTTGACAACAAATGTGAAAGTTAAACAATGATAAAAATGAAGGTGCTCTTATTATTTTATTAAGACAAATATTATTAATAGATGAAACAAAATGAAAAAGTAACATAAAATTACAATGATAGGAATATCTAAGTATTTTATGACATAATATAACTGTGCAGTTTTATATTCTGCACAGTACATATTTACAACTGAAGGGATTGTTAGAGGCCTGGAAATAAATATTAAAAATAACTACAGAATAATGTTCTCAAACTTTTCTGGTAAAATACATCAAAATTCTGGGAAGTAGGATATTTTTGTTTTCTAATTTCTATCCTAAGTTCCTATTTCTGAAATCTAATATGATATATTTTCCTCATAATTTCATTTTCCAATTAAGCAATCTCAATGTCTATAGTGGTTAAACACCAATAAAATATTTATTACCCTCTTACTGTGTGTTCAATCTCTGTTCAGCCCTGGGGAACACAGAAGCAGAAGACATCCCCTGCATGAAAATTTAGGATAAAGTATAAAATTTATTTGAGGATTAGAAGGTGGAGTTAGAGTTTAGAATATTGTGCAAGACAGGATTCCCTGAAATCATTTCTTCTTATCTTCTCATGTCTTAAAATCTCTGTTGACCTCACACATTCTTCTAGTTACAATATTACCTTTTCCTTAATTTTAGCAAAGATCCTTAAAAGCCAGTTGTTTCCTGAGGTCTTGTCTGAATTGCTCCACTTGCCCAAGACAGCCACTAAAAACAAATACACACAATTAAAGTTCTACCTGACTACTCTACCTAGAGCTGCCAGTTCACTTGGGGCATATAGCATGTTCCCCAAGTTATTACAGAAAAATATTTTTCCAAACTTTTTTCACTGCATAACATGTATAGGCATCTTTTCAATCTTTAATATCAGGTTTCTTCCTGCTTGTTGACTGACCACTAGCCTTTGCCACGTGTTCTGTTTGTTATGGTAGCACCCTACTTCTGTATTAGTCAGGATAACAATAACTGCTATTTTTAAAAAAAACGGTTTAGAGTTTAAAATAATTAAAAAATATATATTTCTCTCGCTTTCACCAATGCAAATGGAATCAATCTGAAATGACAGAACTTCATGATGGAAAGAGCTCAAATCCCTGAGCTGCCACTAGGCGAACTGTCTTTTCTTCATCAAACTGTATGGTGAGCAACACAAATCTTCTACTGTGTGAAGCCACTGATATTTGGAGGTTGTTGCTTTAATTGTTACAAATCCCCAATGGATCGGTGACTCCTCAGTGGGTCCTTTGCCCCCAGTCGCACACGCCAATTAAACAAAATTGGATTCAGTATAGCAGAGCAGAAATTATTCTTTGATCAAGGAATGGAGAAGGGAGAGCTAGTGCTCTAAAAGCACCTTCTTCCTAAGGGGAGAGGAGTAAAGGAATTTTAAGGGTCAGAGGAAGGTATGTCTAGGAAAGGGGCAGAGATTTCCATGGGCAGCTGGGGCATGTGCAGTCTTCCACACTTCTTTGTACATGGCACAAATTGTGCCTAGCAAAGTGCAAGTTTCCCCCTGGGCAAGACTTCAGCATGTTAATGAAGCAAGTGTAACTTTTGGTCACCTCCAAGTCTCATCTGCCAGGCATGCTCCTGTGGTCAAATCAGAGCCATTCAGGACAGTTGATCATTGCATATTTCTTGAAGCACAGCTGTAAAATATCTTTGACAAATGTCAGGTATTTTAAAATAAATACAGAGACAAATCAAAACAAGGATCCTTTAGTTACCAGGGGGAGGTATGTGTGACATAACAACTAGCATTAGTTATCCCGACTAATAAATTATTCCTCTTAAAATCCTGCCTATTTTATTGAACAACACCACTATAAACCCAGTTGCCTAAACCAGAAACTGGGCATTAGTTTCGAATTTCACTCGTTTCTTATTCCCTTTTTCCAATCTCTCACAAAGCCTTTTAGATTCTACCTGCATATGTAGTATCTTTGAAATGTGTGCATTTCTTTGTACCACCAGTGCACAACCTTATTTCAGGCTACCAATACTCTCCCAAGTTACACAGTCTCAAAGCAGTTTATCCTCCACCCCAACTCCTGATACCCAGTAATCTATTTTCCACATTGCAGCTCGACTGATCTTTTAAGGGTCCAGTCTGGTCATATAATTTCCTCGCTTAATATCTTTCAAGGAATTGCTATTGTCACAGGGTACAGTCCTAATTATTTAGACCCCTTATCAAGACTCTTATGACCTGGCCCCTGTTCTCCTCATCAGCCTCAATTCATTATTTGACCTTCGACTTTATGCAGTTTCTTGAACACACCATCTTCTCCCATGTTGCTGAGGCTTTATATATTTTGCCTAAAGTTCTGTCCGTGCCGTTATTGCCTCTTCCTCCTCGTTTTTCACTTTAAATTTTGCTTCTTCTTGGATGACATCCATAACTCTTAAAATAGGTAGGTTATGAGCCTTATGTTGCATTGTCACAGAACATGGATCTCATCTGTAACCACTGCGTTCCTGTCAGTCTTTCCCAAACCCTACATTCCTTATGGTCAAGGACTGAGTCTTAGTCACCAATGTATCCTGAACACCTGATTTAGTACTTGGCTCAGAGTGTGCTCAATACGTACTGAATAAGTGAACAATTAATGCTCTTTGTAAAAATAGTTACTTGTAGAACAGTTAGTGTAATTGTAGAACAGAGGCTTTAAAATCTCCTGGGTTTATAGAGACTTACATGCATTTTAAATTCAATAGATTCCTACTATTCTGCACCTTTTTGATGTATAGAATATAGAAATAGCCTTGATCATATAGGGCTAGTGACAAATGTCTAGAAAAAAAAAGCTAGAAATTTAATATAAATATTTATATTCTTATGTTTCTATCCCATAAGCTAATTATCTATTTAGTAAACTTTGCTTTATTGCTAAACACATACCAAATATAATATAAATACTTCTGCACTTAAGAAATATAAGTAAATTTCTTAAGACCTGCATGCATATCTAAAGACACATTCACCAGCTGTATCCATATAAGCACAATTCCAATCAAGGAAAAAGATTGTGCTTAAACCAACAATAAACCTTTAAAATAAAATTTAACAAGGAAATCCAATTCAATCGTATGCAGTGTTTATCCTTTTTATAGCCCAAATTTTACCCTTGACAATGCCAATGCAATTTCTTATGGTTTTATTTTTGTGATTAATCCCAAATACTGTAAATAAACTCATCTAAATGGACTCATCTAAAAATGCTGAGTTCTATTTAATAAGTTCTGTTTCATTAGAAGCAAATCATTTTTGCGTCAAAAAATGTAAAGTGGGTCATTAAAGCAATTATTTTAACTGTATAACTTTAGTCCAAAATCATCTAAGTAAATAGTAGTTACTGCAGCAAAATTTAAGCTTACTTTCTTTTCACTTACTTTCAAATGAAATGTAAAAAGAGCTAGTTGTTCCTTTTGTTCTCAAAAGTCCATACTTTAGTGGATGTGATGGTTTCTCATTCATGAGAACTCCATTGCTACAGTCCCACAGGAGTGATTTGCTTTTAAAGTATATTCACATTTGTTGTCTTATTTTTTATATTTAATAATTTTACCTAATTTTATAGCTATTGAAACTATGTAACAGCTATGCTGTTCTATATCTGGACTGCTGCATATGCCCTGAAATTCATTCTCTTCTTTTTTGAGGCACACATAACTCTTAAAGCAGCCACACTTGAACTTAAATCTGTTAATCTTTTCAATTGTACAGGTTAAAAAATTATTGTCAGTAAAAAAGAAAAATCAAACCTAAGCATCACTAGTGACTTATTTTAGAGATTTAGGAAAGGGCTTCCCTTTTACTCTAAACATTTTCTGGTTCTGCTTGCAAATGGCTCAAATTCCTTCAATCTTGTTTCTGCTTCTACAGAAAGGTTGTTAATGTAAACGTTCTCACGGGAAGGAATCTGGTGTTTTATAATGACTGGTATTTGAATAACTATTGTCAGCTTCTATTGAGGTTTTAACAATGAAGCCACTGGATGTGGCAGAAAGGGGAGGCAGTTTACTAAAGACAAACTTCATCAGTTTCATAACTTTGAAGCCAGTAAGTCCTTCCCACTCCTGACTGATTCACAGTCAGTAAGGAAAGACTTCAGATCAAGCGGTTCATTCTTCACCCCTCAAAATTGAACACATGTCATTTTTTGCAACACCAAGTATCTTTGGGTACCACCCACAAATTCATTCATAGCATATGAAGTATCCCAAGTCATTCAATAACGATTAAAAAAATGGAGTAGTTCTTTGTCCTGGTTTTAGAATTTGTTAATGCTTTTTAACTTTGAGAAATTTTAGTTTAATCTAAGTGAAAAAATAATGCATTGTTAATTTTATCTGTCTTCAAAATCAAAGACATCAGCAAGGTGAAAAGCAAAGCCAGGAGAACCACCATGTATTAAGCTTTGAGCATATACCAAACTATACAGTTTACACTTATAATGCTTTAAATCTTTGCAGAGACCCTACAAGGCAGGTATTAAATACATTCTCTGAAAGAAAAAGAAAAAAATTACATAGAATTTGTAATTGAGTTACAAACAGCCCTCAACCTAGCTAGAATTTAGAGCACATTAATTGAACAAACATATGATATACATGTCAGCAGACTAGCTGTGAAAAGATTGCATGATCATAACTCCTAGGATTATGGTGAATTCCAAACTAGCAACCCAGGGAAGCCATCCACCAAGGGGGACAACTAAGCCAGAATGACATTCTATTCTGCTGCTACTTGCATATTGATTATTATAGCAGTTTACACTGTAATTTTCCATCTATCAGCATGTACAGCTTGCATATTCAAGCACTCTGCACTGTAGTTTCCTCATCTATCAAGCAACTTTTCAAACAGGGGCTGTGAAGAAAGAACAACTGGAACTGCTGATTCATAAAATGAAACATATTTTGGGATCCTTTGTGAGCAGACAATTAAATAATTTTTTCTTTTAAAATGTTTCTGATCTTCGGAAAAGATGAGAGTATAATTAAAACTGCAATTACTGTCTAGGTAATCAGGAGCATTGAGCATAAAAGAGAGGAAACTAAAAAGAGCTATTATGTTAAAACATAATCTAACTGGACTCTAAATATAGTCTGCTATATCTAAAAATAAAGGAAATACCCTGTAAATTGTGGCCATAATTGCACATGGTTCTTCATTCCAAAACACCAAAAACAACAACAAAAAAAACCTAACAACAACAAACAAAACTACAGCAATTTTAAATATCTGGTATTTATCATGTTTTAAGGGAAGAAAAAAAGTATGAGTATCACCTATGTGGAAATAAGATCAACAAAATGGGAAAAGCAAAGGCTATTTATTCAGAGCTTGCTATAGCAAGGGAGTCAACTACCATCACTTGTGTTTGGCAAACTCAAAGACCAACAGAAGAGTGTGAAAGCTTAATAGTGGGAACAAAAGAGACTTCAGAAATGCCCTGGAGGCTATTGACCTGGGGAAGATGTGGTTGGGCTAGCTAGAAGTCAGACATTTATGTGATTTGTTAGGGGTACATAACTGGCTTTCTCTGGTTGGTCCTAAGTTGAAAGTGGGGGCAAAAATTAGGGAAGCTCTTAGTTATTTATCAGGTCCTGGGTATTTTGGACTGATTGTTACGGAAGTTACTGTTTAGCTTCCTGGATTATTACTAGAGATAGCAATTTGGTTTCTTACAAGTATGTCTCAGAGGAGGCTGGCTTTCTGGGTTGTTTATTGTAATAAAAGGATGGTTTCCTGGCCAGGTTGCTGCAGGCTGTGAGTTAGAGTTCTATTTTTATATATGGCCTGTGCATTGTCCTTTTGTAAATTCAGTCTCTCACATACATTTAGATAATCACATAAAAATAAAATCTGTTGAGTTCTATAAAAATTTGAAAAAGATGATTATATTTTATCAAGAAACACACAACAATATAGTGAGATTGAGGCAGGAGATGGATGGGTCCCAGGCTGAGCAGCTGGAGTTTGTCCCCTGTGGGCAGATACTCCAAAATAGCAGAAGAGAGAGAAGAGCTGTGCCCTGTGCAGATAAAAGATAGAGACCATATATTTCTCATTCTCGAGGTGGAGGAGACCTTCCTGACTATACATGCTCAGAAAGGCTCCTTGGAGGTCAAAAATGGAGTGATGTCAACCTACCCATACGCATCTTCCCTAGAATCCATCTTGGCTAAGAGATACGTGCACACACATTGGAGGACCCTGAGATAAAACAAATATGGACTCAGAACCAGGCAAAGCAAGGTGTTTGGCCAAAGGAAACCTAGAAGGAATGCCCCATATAAGTGATTCAAACTGCTACGAGGGTGTGACTCTCTCTCTCAGTCTGCCAGTATACCTATCCTCACGAACTCTTTTTCCTCTTAATAAACACTTCACTTGTTTCACTACTTTCTGTCTTTGTGGGAATTTATTTCCACAAAGCCAAAGGGCCAGGGGCCTTGTCACTGGCCACTGGTCCCTGGAGGTCTAGTGGCTAGGATTCAGTGCTCTCACTGTCACAGCCTGACTTCAGTTTCTGGCTGAGAACTGAAATCCTGCTTCAAGCTGCTGTAGGCCAAGACCACCTGATTTCAAGATGGCCACAGATCCTGTAGTCCCTAGTAGGAAATGAACTAAGATACTTGAGATACTCTGCAAACATTGCTTGGTAATTTAGAAAAAAAAAAAATCAAATCAGAACTCTATTTTGTAGAAAAAAAAGATTGTTCTTTTATAGTAACATTTTTCTCAATAGTCCGTTAGATGTTGTGGGATGCTGTCTTTAACAGAATACATTCACCTCTACTGTTTATTCCTTTTCAAAAAAATCTTGTTTAATGCCTATATTGAACCTTCTCAAAGGAGATCAATCCTTATTTTCTGGGTGGGTTTGATTTTTATTTTATTTTATTCTAGTGTGTTTTATTTTATTTTCAACAACCTAAGGTTATATAAAGGCAATAACTTCTTCTTGTATGGCTCTGAAATGGTTCAGAGTTTCAAAACAGTATTTCCCTAAAGAGTTTGGGCACTGGCAATATTAACAGAATCATGGTGGTCCATCCCAAAGTAATCATATATAAGGGGATCTCACACCTCGTTCATTCACTCTCTGAACAACACATGTCATGAGGAAAATACTGAACAAGATGCTGGGGTTGGAGAGAAAAATTATACAAATCCTGCCTCAAAGAACTTAGGGTCAGATAGAGGGAGACAAGCTTTTAATCAAAGAAGACTGAGTACTGGGGCTTCCCTGGTGGTGCAGTGGTTGAGAATCTGCCTGCTAATTCAGGGGACACGGGTTTGAGCCCTGGTCTCTGAGGATCCCACATGCCACAGAACAACTAGGCCCGTGAGCCACAACTAATGAGCCTGCGCGTCTGGAGCCTGTGCTCCGCAACAAGAGAGGCAGTGATAGTGAGAGGCCTGTGCACCACGATGAAGAGTGGTCCCCGCTTGCCACAACTAGAGAAAGCCCTCGCACAGAAACGAAGACCCAACACAGCAAAAATTAATTAATTAATTAATTAACTTCTACCCCCAACATCTAAAAATAAAAGAAGTACTAATTAGAAGCATTCTTCTCTAAGATCATTCTAGAAGTGTTTGTAATGTATAATGAAGATCACAGAGAAGGGTGCTTCAGTTCTTGGAAGAGACAATAATGGAAGCTCGACAAGGACTGTTAACAGATAATTTTGGGGACTTGTATTTTCTACTACTTGCACAAGGTCAAGGCATTTAAGATCAGGAAACAGAAAGTAAAGGCATGGGGCATGAAGTAGCTTAATTAATTTGAGAAGCTGTAAGTAGTTTATAATGGTGAAAGAGAGGGTACATCGTGAAGAGGACTAAAGGTAAAAATGAGAGGGCTAATAAGAAGCAGATAATGGAATGCAAGAATGTCCTACTGAGGATTTTACACTTTATCTTGTAGGCAATAAAAGGGTCTTGGAGAATTTTAAGGAGGGTTATATTTTTACAAAATGGCTTTTTAGAAAGCTGCACCCACTGTTATTACATGTATTCTTGTATATTAAAAAAAAAAAATTGTGCTTCCTTGTAGCTCTTGTTGTTACTCAGGTGAGAATTCTAATTTTCTAATAAGGGCATATACAAAGAAACTTCAGGATCAGAACCAATTTGTATAGTAGAAATGAGATGTCTAACATCCAAGGGGACAAAATTGACTTCTAGAAAAGGGGAAAAGAAACTTTAGGGGTCATTTTCTCCAACCTCTCCTTCTACATAGACAGGATGTTAAATTAAAACATTTGTTGGAAGATACAACAGATAAGATGCACCAAAGTGCATCTTGTCACATTGTCAAAGGAAACATAGAAAACCAATTACAAGACTCAAAGGAATAAGAAGATCTGGTCATTAGAAATTGAGTAAAACTATTTGGAGAGTATTTCTCTAGAAAGAGGTATTTCTTTGCTCTGAATCTCTGTCTCTTAAGGGTAGATGTGGGAAGTGTCAGCCCCCCTCCTCAGGCTTGGTGAATGGACATCAGTGTAACCTCTTTGAGTGAAATATGTGCCGCCTGCAGGTGAAGTGAAGTGGATTGGTGTCTAACCATCGACTGGAAAAGTTAAAGACAAGAGACATCTGGCTAACAGCATGGATAGAGGGAACATAGGTGAAGTGATAAAACTGGTGAACTTCACTCCCAGCATTAATTAGAGCAAAGGTTTCATGAGCATTTTTTAACTGACCAAATGTGGGTCAAGAATGAGAGAACAGTAGTGTGAGTTATGTCAGATCTTATCCAGTAAGGCACCTACAGAAGCAAACAGGCCTTAGCCTCATCTAAGATATCCAAGGTATTTTTGTCAGAATAGAAAGATCACACACATCAAAGGAACTATAGTTAAATGTCCCCAGTAATAATGGGAAGTCCCTAAGGATATAGGGTTGTCATATTTAGAAAATAAAAATACAAAACAGCAGGTAAATTTGAATTTCAGATAAACAACAAGTAGTATTTTAGTATGTCTCAAATCTTGTGTGGAAGATAAGTACACTAAAACAAAAACATAAACAAGCAAACAAATAAAAACTGCTGTTTATTTGAAATCATGTTTAATTCTACTTTATTTGGAAACCCTATTGAGGAAACCACATCAGCACTGAACATTGGCCAGACTCAGAAATCGTAAAAACAGCATATGACTGTACTAGCCAAGTAAAACCTTTTTCTGAACACTTTACCCTACTTCTTTCACTAAGATTCAACCCTGGAGGACTCATTAATGGCAAGTTTGTGGGGGAGGATCAAGGGAAGAAGGAATAATCTGCCCACACTTCTATCACCCACTGCAGCAACTTCCAGCTGGAGAAACAGGTAAAATAGTTGTAACTGTGAATGAATTTGACTATTCCATTAAACTGAACATTCTGAGTGCTGAGGTAAGTCTGTTTTTGGCTCAAATTGACTGTAAAACATTGGATTAATTGGGAGAATAGAAAAGCTATGAGTCTGCATGAGTTTTCTTCTAGATTAAGGGAAAAAGTAACTCCCTACCTCCTAAGCAAAGTAACTAAGACAATGGGAGGAGAAAACAAATTTATGCTCTCATTGCATTCACAAGCCTTATTTGTTCAATACACAAGTTATATGTCAATTAGTGAGCAGAAGCATAAAGAGGTCTTGTGATAGTTCTGATGGCAGATTGCTGGAGGTGCACAAAGGTGAAGAGGAGCTTCTTCCACACATGCTCTGCAACGATTTCCATGGCAATTCTGTGTCATCCTTCTGCCAGTAATTGGCCATCTTCTCCTCCCCACAAATTCCCCTGGAACTAGAGAAATGAAAACTGGCAAATTGACTCAAAAATATTCAGATAATTATCATTTGAAATATCTTCAGAAAGACATGCATTAAAATTCAAAATAAATTTACCTATCCTAGTTGCATGAATTGGGAATATAAAAGCATCTATTGCCTGCCTTTAACATGGGCACTGCCTAGATGAGCTCACCAAAATATGGAGAAACTCATCACTCATAGGTGTAGAAAGTGAAATGGTACAAGAGTTTATCCTCATGAACACTCAGTAATCGGTTATTTTTCAAAGATGTGGCCCTACTTTTTAGGGAAATATGAGCTAATGAATGACAAACCATTATGACAGGGAAGCCCTAGCAAATTAAGGAGGGTGACAGGGAAGGAAAGCAAGAGAAGAGACAGATGTTAGGAGAGTGAACTGATGTTGTATTAGTTTCTTATGGCTGCTATAACAAGTTATTACAAATTTAGTGACTTAAAACAATCAAAAAATATTATCTTACAGTTATGAAGATCAGATGTCTGAAATGAGTATCACAGGGTTAAAATAAAGGTATTGATAGGACTGTATTCCTCTGGAGACTCTGGAAGGAAATCATTTCCTTGCCTTTACTAAATTCCAGAGGTCACATGTATTTCTTGGCTTCTGGCCCCTTCCTCCATCTTGATGCCAGCAATAGATCACTCCTACTTCTACTTTCATCATTGCAACTCCATTACTGACTCTAACTCCCTGCGTCCCTCTTTCAACTGTAAGGGCTCTTGTGATTACATTGTGTTTACACAGATAATCCAGGATGATCTTCCCATCACAAGAGCCTTAATTTAATCAATCTGCAAAGTCCCTTTTGCAAAGTAAGATAATATGTCACATGTTGTGAGGATTTAGAATATAGACATCTTTGGGGACTGTTATTCTGCCCACCACAGATGTGTTCTTTTATCCTTGTCTTGGGGGCAAATTCTAAACTGTGAAATGAGAAGCAGGAATGGCTGCACTGCCTGGGATTTCTCCTTTCACCCCTTCCCATTTTATTGAAGTCATTTATCAGTCCCATTTTCGAGTCAAGGACTCTCAAATTTTATGATTATTTTATGCCATAACAGAAACTTGACATTCACCTTTGGTAGCACTATTTAACATTCACCTTTGGTAACACTTTATATCACTTCTTAATCTGGCTGCTTTCTTCTCCCTATGGCTATACCTATCTGCTCCTCATGGAGGATATTATTCTTCCCCCACTGTAACTGTGTGGTTCTGTGAGGGATAACAATCTAAATTCCCCTGCCTCGTAGCTATAAGTGTGGCGTTGTGGACAAAGATAGGAGAAAAAAGTCCTTTTGGAGATCTCTATATTGTTGAGGTATGGACATGAAACCTAATTCTAACCATTGGCATTGAAAAGCAAGGTAAAGTCTGGAAGAATCTGTGTCATGCCTCCCCCAAAACAGAAAAAAATACTAGTCTGCAATAGCAAAGAATGAAGCTGAGACTCTGGAGCAATTTGAGTGTGAGGAAGATGCAGTTCTATTGGAAATTTGATTCCCTGTACTTGAGCTGATGATCAACCCCACCTCTATCCTTCCCTGTTATGAAAGTCAAAAAATCCTGTGGTTTGTTTGTTTAAGCTATTTTAAATTGGATTTCAATCTTTTGCAGCAGGTGTATTCTTTAGTAGTATATTCCTATCCTGAGCTAAGTGCTATAGTTAAAATATTCCATTAAATTCTTCTTCTTTTTTTTTTTTTCTGCGTTGGGGCTTCATTGCTGTACATGGGGTTTCTCTAGTTGCAGTGAGTGGAGGCTACTCTTCGTTGTGGTGTGCAGACTTCTCATTGTGGTGGCTTCTCTAGTTGCGGATCATGGGCTCTAGGCACGTGGGCTTCAGTAGCTGTGGCACACGGGCTCAGTAGTTGTGGTGCACAGGCTTAGTTGTTCTGCGGCATGTGGGATCTTCCCAGACCAGGGATTGAACCTGTGTCCCCTGCATTGGCAGACAGATTCTTAACTGCTGCACCACCAGAGAAGTTCCCACCGTTAAATTCTTAAAACAGTCTTGCAATGGTATAATTCTTATCTTTATTTTGCAAATGAAGGAACTGAGGCAAGGACTGGTTAAGTAACCTGCCAAAGTTCATACTGGTAGAATAAGAAGGAGTCAGAATACAACCTAGTTTCCTGAATCAAAAGTCCAGTCTCCCAACCACAATACCAACTGCCTCCTTTTCTCCCTTATAATGAGACAGCACACCATGTCAATCAAGGAGAGTCTCCTTGGCATTCTCTGAGTACATTGTGCTCAACCTTGTATTTTTCACATGTTGTTTCTTCAGTCTTGTTGGGAAACCACTACAAGGCTGAGGACAGAAAAGGGTTACTGGACAAACTCTTCAAAGAGGAATATACTGCTGGTTACATTAGCTTCTACTTTAAGGAAAAAGAAGTATTTAGACCACAAATGGATAATTGTGACTGATGTGCTCACTCCTCTGTACCTCAAACCTTCCATTGTGTGTTGTAAGCTTTCTAAACTTTAATTTGTTTTAAGCAAAACTTTTTACTTTAACGTGATATGATACATTTGAGGACTTAAAATAAATGAATATATGAAAAATGCATTAGATGTGCAGCTTTACGATTTGTTCAAAGTACTAGGTGTAGTCAACAATTCAAAGAAAACCACTAGGCTATTGCCTTGAGGAACGAAGGGATAAGTTCCAGATGAGGAACAGGATGAAAAAGCGTTGTGGGAGAAGTAGGAAAATGGATGTCGTTCTGAATGTGTTGAGCTTCAAGCTAGGATGATTTCACCATAAGTATCCCTACCTCCTAGATGCTTTCTAGATTACTTGTCCCATTATACACTTTTTTTTTTTTTTTTTTTTTGTGCTACTCGGGCCTCTCACTGTTGTGGCCTCTCCTGTTGTGGAGCACAGGCTCCAGACACGCAGTCTCAGTGGCCATTGCTCACGGGCCCAGCCGCTCCGCGGCATGTGGGATCTTTCCGGACTGGGGCACGAACCCGCGGCTCCTGCATCGGCAGGTGGACTCTCAAGCACTGCGCCACCAGGGAAGCCCCCATTATCCACTCTTAAGGAGCTGCACTTCTCCTTTCTAGCACTTATTTATATAATTAATTAATCAATTATTTCTTTGTATTCTGTGTCACCACTAGACCTGACTTCAAGCTCCGTGCTTGCAGTAGTTGTTTACATCTCTAGTACCTAAGAAGAGAGCTTTAAATTTGTCAGAAGAAAAGAAAAAGGGACAAAGGCAGGGATGTTGATTCATGCAGGTGAAGGTATAGGGAAGCAGATGAAGGCCATGTTCCATGAGACTCAGGGGTGTCAATAGTGACACAGTGATTTCAATTTGATTCTTTGCTTTGTCTTGCCATGAACAGTCTATAACTTGTCCTTTCACTTTCTCTTCAGCAGAACTTCTCATACCATCTAACCAACAGACAATTTTATCAAATTGCTATTCTGTACCTCTCCCTCAATCCCTATTATTGGTTGTGACATCATTGCTAAATATGCTAGAAACAGTTTAATACACAGTATATAATGATATGGTACCTTGTTCCAGTATTTGAGTATTTGCTGTTATTTCTTTCTGTTCCATCTCTCAATTTCAGAAGAAAAGTAATTTCTGTGCCGCTAATAGAAATTAAAGCTCAGTTTTACACTAGACCAGTTTATTTTTCTTTAAAAAAATGTTCATTGTGTTCATTTTCTGCAATCTATCCTTTCTTTTTTGATCTATCACTTGGTCTTCTAATCAATATATGCCCTCTTCTTGTCTCCTGCAACTACTTTTCTTAAGTAACTTGAGTTCTCTTAACTCAATCATATGTCTAAGCAAGTTTCTTTTTAATACTTTTTTATACTCTTTTCACTGTTTATTCCAGCTATTCCTCTCCCTTCCTTGCCTCTTCACTGTTTATTTCTGCTTCCTCTTATGAAACCATTATCTCCAAAACTTCACATTTTCCACAGGCATAAAAAGTGCTCATCTACAGTGGTCATGTTAAGTCAGGGGAGCCAAGAGTAAGGAGCCAGATGCAGGAAGCTGAGCACACAAGAAATGAACAGATCAGAGGCCAAGAAAACAATAAGGATGAGGCTACATAGAGAAGAGACCAAGTCAAGGAGTCAATTGTCCATGAAAACAGTCAACAACCAAGAGATCTGGAGAGAAATATGGATGCCTAAATATCCTATTAAAAATAGTCAGAGAAGCTTCCAGGAAGATGGTGGAAGAGTAAGATGCAGAGATCACCTCCCTCCCCACAGATACACCAGAAATACATCTACACGTTGAACAACTCCTACAGAACACCTACTTAATGCTGGCAGAAGACCTCAGACCTCCCAAAAGGCAAGAAACTCCCCACGTACCTGGGTAGGGCAAAAGAAAAAAAGAATAAACAGAGACAAAAGGATAGGGATGGGACCTGCACCAGTGGGAGGTAGCTGTGAAGGAGGAAAGGTTCCCACACACTAGAAGCCCCTTCGCGGGCAAAGACTATGGGTGGCGGAGGGGAAAAGCTTCGGAGCCGCAGAGGAGAGCACAGCAACAAGGGTGCGGAGGGCAAAGCGGAGAGTTTCCCGCACAGAGGATCGGTGCCGACCGGCACTCACCAGCCCGAGAGGCTTGTCTGCTCACCCGCCGGGGCGGGCGGGGCTGGGAGGTGAGGCTCGGGCTTCGGTTGGAGCGCTGGGAGAGGACTGGAGTTGGCGGTGTGAACACAGCCTGCAGGGGTTAGTGCACCACAGCTAGCAGGGAGGGAGTCAGGAAAAAGTCTGGACCTGCCGAAGAGGCAAGAGACTTTTTCTTCCCTCTTTGTTCCTGGTGTGCGAGGAGAGGGTATTAAGAGCGCTGCTTAAAGGAGCTCCAGAGACGGGCGTGAGCCGCGGTTAAAGCGGGGACCCCAGAGACGGGCATAAGACGCTAAGGCTGTTGCTGCCGCCACCAAGAAGCCTGTGTGCGAGCAGAGGTCACTATCCACACCCGCCTCCCGGAGAGCCTGTGCAGCCCGCCACTGCCAGGTTCCCGGGATCCAGGGACAACTTCCCCAGGAGAACGCATGGCACGCCTCAGGCTGGTGCAACGTCACGCCGGCCTCTACTGCCGCAGGCTCGCCCCGCACTCCATGCCCCTCTCTCCCCACGGCCTGAATGAGCCAAATTACCCGAAGCAGCTGCTCCTTTAACCCCGTCCTGTCTGAGCATTAACCCCGTCCTGTCTGAGCAATAAGACGCACTCCGGCGACCTACACGCAGAGGCGGGGCCAAATCCAAAGATGCGGCCCGGCAGCTGTGAGAACAAAGAAGAGAAAAGGAAATCTCTCCCAGCAGCCTCAGATGCAGCGGATTAAATCTCCACAATCAACTTGATGTACCCTGCATTTGTGGAATACCTGAATAGACAACGAATCATCCCAAATTGAGAAGGTGGACTTTGAGAGCAAGATTTATGATTTTTTCCCCTTTTCCTTTTTTTGTGAGTGAGTGTGTGTATGCTTCTGTGTGAGATTTTGTCTGTATAACTCTGCTTCCACCATTTGTCCTAGGGCTCTATCCGTCCGTTTTTTTTTTTTTTTAATTTTTTTCCTTAATTATTACTTTTTTTTAAATAACTTTATTTTATTTTATCTTACTTTACTTTATTTTACTTTATCTTCTTTCTTTCTTTCTTTCCTTCCTTCCCTCCTTTAGACAACGAACCATCCCAAATTGAGGAGGTGGACGTTGAGAGCAAGATTTATGATTTTTCCGCTTTTCCTCTTTTTGTGAGTGTATGTAGATGCTTCTGTGTGAGATTTTGTCTGTACAGCTTTGCTTCCACCATTTGTCTTAGGGTTCTATCCATCTGATTTTTTTTTATTTTCTTAATAATTATTTTTTATTTTAATAACTTTATTTTATTTTATCTTACGTTATTTTATTCTAATTTATCTTCTTTCTTTTTTTCTTCCTTCCCTTCTTCCTTCCTTCCTCCCTCCCTCCCTCTCTCCCTCCCTCCCTTCTTTCTTTCTTTCTTTCTTCTTCTACTAATTTTGTCTTTCTACTTTTTCTCCCTTTTATTCTGAGCTGTGTGGATGAAAGTCTCTTGGTGCTGCAGCCGGGAGTCAGTGCTGTGCCTCTGAGGTGGGAGAGCCAACGTCAGATGCAGTGGTCCACAAGAGACCTCCCAGCTCCACATAATATCAAATGGTGAAAATCTCCCAGAGATCTCCATCTCAACACTAGCAGACAGCTTCACTCAACGACCAGCAAGTTACAGTGCTGGACAGCCGATTCCAAACAACTAGCAAGACAAGAACAGCAGCCCACCTGTTAGCAGAGAGGGTGCCTAAAATCATACTAAGTCCACAGACACCCCAAATCACATCAACAGACATGGACTTGCCCACCAGAAAGAAAAGATCCAGCCTCATCCACCAGAACACAGGCACTAGTCCTCTCCACCAGGAAGCCTACACAACCCACTGAACCAACCTTAGCCACTGGGGACAGACACCAAAAACAAAGGGAACTACGAACCTGTAGCCTGCAAAAAGGAGACCCCAAACACAGTAAGATAAGCACAATGAGAAGACAGAAACACACACAGCAGTTGAAGGAGCAAGATAAATATGCACCAGACCTAACAAATGATCAGGAAATAGGCAGTCTCCCTGAAAAAGAATTCAGAATAATGTTAGTAAAGATGATCCAAAATCTTGGAAATACAATAGACAAAATGCAAGGGACATTTAACAAGGACCTAGGAGAACTAAAGATGAAACAAGCAATGATGAACAACACAATAAATGAAATAAAAAATACTCTAGGTGGGATAAATAACAGAGTAACTGAGGCAGAAGAACGGATAAGTGACCTGGAAGATAAAATAGTGGAAATAACTACTGCGGAGCAGAATAAAGAAAAATGAATGAAAAGAACTGAGGACAGTCTCAGAGACCTCTGGCACAACATTAAACACACCATCATTCGAATTATAGGGGTTCCAGAAGAAGAAGAGAAAACAAAAGGGATTGAGAAAATATTTGAAGAGATTACAGTTGGAAAGTTCCCTAGTATGGGAAAGGAAATAGTTAATCAAGTCCAGGAAGTACAGAGAGTCCCACACAGGATAAATCCAAGGAGAAATAGGCCAAGACACATATTAATAAAACTGTCAAAAATTAAAAAGAAAGAAAACATATTAAAAGCAGCAAGGGAAAAATAACACACAAGGGAATCCCAATAATGTTAACAGCTGATCTTTCAGCACAAACTCTGCAAGCCAGAAGAGAATGGCAGACATATTTAAAGTGATGAAGGAGAAAAACCTACAACCAAGACTACTCTACCCAGCAAGGATCTCATTCAGATTTGATGGAGAAATTAAAACCTTTACAGAGAAGCAAAAGCTGAGAGAGTTCAGCACCACCAAACCAGCTTTACAACAAATACTAAAGGAACTTCTCTAGGCAAGAAACACAAGAGAAGGAAAAGACCTACAATAACGAACCCAAAACAATTAAGAAAATAGGAACATACATATCGATAATTACCTTAAATGTAAATGGACTAAATGCTCCCACCGAAAGACACAGATTGGCTGAATGGATACAAAAACAAGACCCATATACATGCTGTCTACAAGAGACCAACTTCAGACCTAGAGACACATACAGACTGAAAGAAAGGGGATGGAAAAAGATATTCCATGCAAATGGAAACCAAAAGAAAGCTGCAGTAGCAATTCTCATATCAGACAAAATAGACTTTAAAACAAAGGCTATTAGAAGAGACAAAGAAAGACACTACATAATGATCAAGGGATCGATCCAAGAAGAAGATATAACAATTGTAAATATTTATGCACACAACATAGGAGCGCCTCAATACATAAGGAAAATACTAACAGCCATGAAAGGGGAAATCGACAGTAACACATTCATAGTAGGGGACTTTACCTCCTCACTTTCACCAATGGACAGATCATTCAAAATGAAAATAAATAAGGAAACACAAGCTTTAAATGATACATTAAACAAGTTGGACTTAATTGGTATTTATAGGACATTCCATCCAAAAACAACAGAATACACATTTTTCTCAAGTACACATGGAACATTCTCCAGGATAGATCATATCTTGGGTCACAAATCAAGATTTGGTAAATTTAAGAAAATTGAAATTGTATCAAGTATCTTTATGGACAACAACACTATGATACTAGATATCAATTACAGGAAATGTTCTGTAAAAAATAGAAACACATGGAGGCTAAACAATACACTACTTATTAACGAAGTCATCACTGAAGAAATCAAAGACGAAATCAAAAAATACCTAGAAACAAATGACAGTGGAGACATGATTACCCAAAACCTATGGGATGCAGCAGAAGCAGTTCTAAGAGGGAAGTTTATAGCAATACAATCCTACCTTAAGAAACAGGACACATCTTGAATAAACAACCTAACCTTGCAGCTAAAGGAATTACAGAAAGAAGAACAAGAAAACCCCAAAGTTAGCAGAAGGAAAGGAATCATA
The DNA here is from genome assembly GCF_005190385.1 of Monodon monoceros. NCBI lineage: Eukaryota > Metazoa > Chordata > Mammalia > Artiodactyla > Monodontidae > Monodon > Monodon monoceros. Next base: position 30,301,663 of record NW_021703765.1, read on the forward strand.
AAGAACAGATCAGAAATAAATGAAAAAGAAATGAAGGAAATGATAACAAAGATCAATAAAACAAAAAACTGATTCTTTGAGAAGATAACAAAATTGATAAACCATTAGCCAGACTCATCAAGAAAAAAAGGGAGAAGACTCAAATCAATAGAATTAGAAATGAAAAAGGAGAAGTAACAAATGACACTGCAGAAATACAAAAGAGCATGAGAGATTACTACAAGCATCTCTATGCCAAAAAAATGGACAACCTGGAAGAAATGGAAAAATTCTTAGAAATGCACAACCTGCCAAGACTGAATCAGGAAGAAATAGAAAATATGAACAGACCAATCACAAGCACTGAAATTGAAACTGTGATTAAAAATCTTCAAATAAAAAAAGCCCAAGACCAGATAGCTTCACAGGCGAATTCTATCAAACATTTAGAGAAGAGCTAACACCTATCCTTCTCAAATTCTTCCAAATTATAGCAGAGGGAGGAACACTCCCAAACTCATTCTACGAGGCCACCATCACCTTGATACCAAAACCAGACAAGGATGTCACAAAGAAAGAAAACTACAGGCCAATATCAGTGATGAACATAGATGCAAAAATCCTCAACAAAATACTAGCAAACAGAATCCAACAGCACATTAAAAGGATCATACACCATGATCAAGTGGGGTTTATTCCAGGAATGCAAGGATTCTTCAATATATGCAAATCAATCAACGTGATACACCATATTAACAAACTGAAAGAGAAAAAAATATGATCATCTCAATAGATGCAGAGAAAGCTTTTGACAAAATTCAACACCCATTTATGATAAGAACCCTGCAGAAAGTAGGCATAGAGGGAACTTTCTTCAACATAATAAAGGCCATATATGACAAGCCCACAGCCAACATCGTCCTCAGTGGTGAAAAACTAAAAGCATTTCCACTAAGATCAGGAAAAAGACAAGGTTGCCCACTCTCACCACTCTTATTCAACATGGTTTTGGAAGTTTTAGCCACAGCAATCAGAGAAGAAAAGGAAATAAAAGGAATCCAAATCAGAAAAGAAGAAGCAAAGCTGTCACTGTTTGCAGATAACATGATGCTATACATAGAAATTCCTAAAGATACTACGAGAAAACTACTAGAGCTAATCAATGAATTTGGTAAAGTAGCAGGATACAAAATTAATGCACAGAAATCTCTGGCATTCCTATACACTAATGATGAAAAACCTGAAAGTGAAATCAAGAAAACACTGCCATTTACCATTGCAACAAAAAGAATAAAATATCTAGGAATAAACCTACCTAAGGAGACCAAAGACCTGTATGCACAAAATTATAAGACACTGATGCAAGAAATTAAAGATGATACAAATAGATGGAGATATATACCATCTTCTTGGATTGGAAGAATCAACTTTGTGAAAATGACTCTACTGCCCAAAGTAATCTACAGAGTCAATGCAATCCCTATCAAACTACCACTGGGTTTTTTCACAGAACTAGAACAAAAAAATTCACAATTTGTATGGTAACACAAAAGACCCGGAATAGCCAAAGCAATCTTGAGAATGAAAAATGGAGCTGGAGGAATCAGGCTCCTTGACTTCAGACTATACTACAAAGCTACAGTAATCAAGACAGTATGGTACTGGCACAAAAACAGAAAGATAGATCAATGGAACAGGATAGCATGCCCAGAGATAAACCCACGCACATATGGTCACCTTATCTTTGATAAAGGAGGCAGGAATGTACAGTGGAGAAAGGACAGCCTCTACAATAAGTGGTGCTGGGAAAACTGGACAGGTACATGTAAAAGTATGAGATTAGATCAGTTCCTAACACCATACACAAAAATAAGCTCAAAATGGATTAAAGACCTAAATTTAAGGCCAGACACTATAAAACTCTTAGAGGAAAACATAGGCAGAACACTTTATGACATAAATCATAGCAAGATCCTTTTTGACCCAATTCTTAGAGAAATGGAAATAAAAACAAAAATAAACAAATGAGACCTAATGAAACTTCAAAGCTTTTGCACAGCAAAGGAATCCATAACCAAGACCAAAAGACAACCCTCAGAATGGGAGAATATATTTGCAAATGAATCAATGGACAAAGGATTAATCTCCAAAATTTATAAGCAGCTCACGCAGCTCAATATCAAAAAAACAAACAACCCAATCCAAAAATGGGCAGAAGACCTAAATAGACATTTCTCCAAAGAAGATGTACAGACTGCCAACAAACACTTGAAGGAATGCTGAACATCATTAATCATTAGAGAAATGCGAATAAAAACTACAATGAGATATCATCTCACACCAGTCAGAATGGCTATCATCAAAAAATCTAGAAACAATAAATGTTGGAGAGTGTGTGGAGAAAAGGGAACACTCTTGAACTGCTGGTGGGAATGTGAATTGGTACAGCCACTATGAAGAACAGTATGGAAGTTCCTTAAAAATCTACAAATAGAACTACCGTATGACCCAGCAATCCCACTACCTGGCATATACGCTGAGAAAACCATAATTCAAAAAGAATCATGTACCACAATATTCATTGCAGCTCTATTTACAATAGCCAGGACATGTAAGCAACCTAAGTGTTGATCGACAGATGAATGGATAAAGAAGATGTGGCACATATACACAATGGAATATTACTCAGCCATAAAAAGAAACGAAATTGAGCTATTTGTAATGAGGTGGATAGACCTAGAGTCTGTCATACAGAGTGAAGTAAGTCAGAAAGAGAAAGACAAATACCATATGCTAACACATATATATGGAATTTAAGAAAAAAAAATGTCATGAAGAACCTAGGGGTAAGACAGGAATAAAGACACAGACCTACTAGAGAATGGACTTGAGGATATGGGGAGGGGGAAGGATAAGCTGTGACAAAGCGAGAGAGAGGCATGGTCATATATACACTACCAAACATAAGGTAGATAGCCAGTGGGAAGCAGCCGCATAGCACAGGGAGATCAGCTCGGTGCTTTGTGACCGCCTTCAGGGGTGGGATAAGGAGGGTGGGAGGGAGGGAGACGCAAGAGGGAAGAGATATGGGAACATATGTATATGTGTAACTGATTCACTTTGTTATAAAGCAGAAACTAACACACCATTGTAAAGCAATTATACCCCAATAAAGATGTAAAAAATAAAAGGTCAGCCAGTAGAATGTCTCCAGGGACAGAGATAAGAGGCCAGACAACACTGATGTTTCAATGAGTCCTCAGCTAAAAGAGTCCCTTGTGCTGAAGCCTCTTTTACCTCAGTCTTGGTTGCCTACATTCCTCCTTGCATGCCAGTCAGATTTCATCCTTGCCCATCAGTGACTGGACACTAGGCCAGATTTTGATGAAGCTGTCCTGAAGATAGCAATCTGATGTGCAGAAGCCATTTAAGAACAGAACCAATGCTCTCAAGATAGGAAGAATGAATATTCCATAATATTTATTTAATCAGACATTTTCCTGCTTTGATAAATTCAGATACCACCTTAATAAATGAAGAGTGGGATTATAGTTTTGGATATAACTGCATTAGAGAAGTTAGAATCTTGAATTTCCCTTCAAAAATAAACTGTTCTCAGAGTGTGGCCAAGATGGTAGAGTGTGAAGACCCTGAGCTCCTCCAAGGGACTAACCAAAATTTCAACTACTTACAGAGTAACTGTTGAAAAAGACTGGAATCTAGTAGAAAAGATCTTCTATAACTGAAGATATAAAGAAGGCACCACAACCAAACAGGTGGGGATGGGGTGGAGATGCAGTATAGTCAAGACCCATACACCTAGGTGTACAAACCACAAAAAGGAGGATAATTACAATTGCAGAATTTCTCCCCAAAGAATGAGGGGTACAAGCCCCACATCAGGAGCTCCAGCTCAGGGGCCCTACACCAGGTAGACAAGCCCCCAGAACACTTGGCTTTGAAAGCCAGCAGGGCTTCCTTTCAGGAGAGCCAGAGGGCTGAGGGAAATAGAGACTCCACTCTTAAAGGCTACACACAAAATCTCACACACTCCAGGACCCAAGGAAGAAGTAACAATTTGAAAGGAGCCTGGGTCAGACACACCTGCTGATCTTGGAGAGCCTCATAGAGAGGCAGGAGACAAATGGAGCTCACCCTGGAGACAGAGAAACTGGCAGCAACAATTTCGGCATTCTCATTCTACCATGAGGACACTTGCCAACACCATTTTGGAATATTTCTTTTAGCTTATTAGTGCCAGGATCTGGCGCCATCCACCAGCCTGTCTGCACCATTACTGGGACAACTCAGGCCAAGCCGAGCAACTGGTAAGGAAGGGACACAACCTACCCACTAGCGGGTCTTCTGCCTTAAGACCCTCTGAGCCCCAAAGTGCTCTGGGACCCGACCCTATACACGAGTGCACCAGCAATAGTCTTGAGATTCACAGGGCCTGGTACCAAGCTATGCCCACCAGCAGGTGGGCAGCAGACCCAGGACCAGCTTCACACACCAGTGGGAAGACACCAGTCCAAGCACCTCTGGGCTCTAGCCCCACCCACTAGAGGGCTGACACACCAACTCCAGGACACTCAGAGAACTGCAGTCAGAGACCCTGGGACCCATCTTCACCCACCAATGAGCCTGCACTGGCCCCAGGAACTTCCTGAGCCTAAGTCCTTCCCAGTAAGGGCTTGATGCCAGATCTGGGATCCCTAAGCCCTGTAGCCCAAGGCCCCAGGACCTGGCTCCATCCACCAGTGGGGCTGGCACTAGCCCCAGGACCCAGCCTCAAACACCAGTTAAAAAGCATCAGCTCTGGGTTACACTGGGCCCTGGCCCTGCCCACCAGTGAGTGGACACTAGGCCCAGGACCACCACAGCCTGCCATGTCAGGACTCAGGCCACCCACCAGCAGGGCAACGTTAGGTCTGATACACCTTGGATCTCTCACCCAGCCACCCTGGGATCCATCCCCATTCACCAATGGGCCAACACTAGCCTCAGGACACCTTAGGCTCTGCAACCAGCCACCTTGTGACCAGACCCCCTTCCCACCAGTGCCCAGCAGCCTCTGCACAAGGCAGAGTCTGGCAACCAACTGGACTGGGGACCAGCCGCACCTACCAGATTGCCCATAATAGTTTTCCCAGTACAACAGAAGGACCCACAGAGCCCACATAAGGGGCATCCCAAGAGCATATAGTTCTAGTGACCAGAGGGCAGTGCACTGCTGAGACACATAGGACATCTCCTACAAAAGGCAACTTCTCCAAGGCTGGGAAATATAACCAAATTACCAAATATATGGAAATAAAAACAGAGAAGTTGGAAAAATGAGGCAACAGAGAAACATGTTTCAAATGAAGGAACAAGTTAAAACCACAGAAGATGAATGAAGTAAAGTGGAGGCTGGCAATCTACTTGATAAAGAGTTCAAGGTAACATTTGTAAAGATGTTCAAACAACTCAGGAGAAAATTGGATGAGGAGAATGAGAAGTTAGAAGTGTTTAATAAAGAGTTAGAAAGCATAAAGAACCAAACAGAGATGCAGAATACAATAACAGAAATTAAAAATACACTAGAAGAAATCAACAATATATCAGATAATACAGAGGAGTGGATTGGTGAGCTGCAAGACAGAGTAGTGGAGATGAACAGAAAAAAAGTAAAAAGGAATAAAAAGAAATGAGGGCAGTTTAAGAGATTTTTGGGACAACATCAAGCACACTAACATTCGCATTATTGGGGTCCCAAAAGGAGAAGAGAGAGGAAAAGGCAGAGAATTTATTTGAAGAAATAATAATTAAAACTTTCCCTATCCTAGGAAGCAGATAACATAGTCCAGGAAGCATAGAGAATTTCAAACAGAATTGCCCCAAAAAGTATCAACATGAAGACAAATTGTAATTAAAATGGCAAGAATTAAAGATAAGAGAGAATATTAAAGCAGCAAGGGAAAAGCAACTAATTACATACAGGGAACTTGAATAAGGTTACTGGCTAACTTTTTAGTAGAAATGCTGTAGGCCAGAAGGGAGTGGCACAATTTATTTAAAGTGATGAACAGGAAAAACCTACAACCAATAGCATTCTACCTGGCAAGGGTTTAATTTAGATTTGAAGAAGAGATCAAAAGTTTTACAAACATGCAAGAGCTAAAAGAGTTCAGCACCACCAAACCAGCTCTAGACAAGAAATCTTAAAAGGACTTCTCTAAGTGGAAAAGAAAAAGTCACAACTAGAAATATGACAATTACAAAAGGAAAAATCTCATTGGTAAAGGCAAATATACATAGATCAATGAAACAGAATAGAGAGCCCAGAAATAAACCCACACCTATATGGGCAATTAATCTATGACAAAGGAGGCAAGAATATACCATGGGGAAAAGACAGCTTCTTCAATGAATGATGTTGAGGAAACTGGACAGCTATATGGAAAAGAATCAAACTGGACTATTCTCCACACCATGAACAAAAATAAATTCAAAATGGATTTAAGATTTAAATGTAAGACCTGAAACCATAAAGTTTCTAGAAGAAATCATAGTTATTAAAGTCTTTGACATCAGTCTTAGTTATATAGTTATTATATATATATATATGTCTTAGTTATATATATGTTATATATAACATATACACATAACTAAGACATATATATGTCTTATGTAAATTATATATATATATATATATATATATCTCCTCAGGCAAGGGAAACTAATGCAAAGATAAACATATGGGACTACATCAAACCAAAAAGATTTAGCACAGCAAAGGAAACTACCAAGAAAATGAAAAGTCCACCTACTGAGTTAGAGAAGATATTTGTAAACAGTATATCCAATAAGAGTTTAATATCCAATATATACAAAGAACTCATAAAACTCAACATCAAAAAAAAAACAACAACCCAATTAAAACTAGGCACAGGATCTGAATAGACATTTTTCCAAGGAAGATATATAGATGAGCAACAGACACAGCAAAAGATGATCAATATCTTTAATCACCAAGGATGCAAATGAAAACCACAATGAGATATGACTTCACACTTGTTGGAATGGCTATTATCAAAAAGACAATAGGGCTTCCCTGGTGGTACAGTGGTTGAGAGTCCGCCTGCCGATGCAGGGGACACGGGTTCGTGCCCTGGTCCGGGGGTTCGTGCCCTGGTCCGGGAAGATCCCACATGCCGTGGAGCAGCTGGGCCTATGAGCCATGGCCGCTGAGTTTAGGCATCTGGAGCCTGTGCTCTGCAATGGGAGAGGCCACAGCAGTGAGAGGCCTGTGTCCCGAAAAAAAATAAATAAAAGACAATAAATAACAAATGTAGATGAGGATATGGAGAAAATGGAGCCACTGTGCACAGTTGGTGAGAATGTAAACTGGTACAGCCACTGTGGAAAACAGTATGGAGTTCCCTCAAAAAATTAAAAATAGAACTACCATATGACCCAGTAATTCTACTCCTGGTTGTTTATCTGAAGAAAATTAAAACACTAATTAGAAAATATACACTCACCCCATGTATATTACAGCATTATTTACAATAGCTGAGATATGGGAGCAACTGAAATGCCCATCAACAGATAAATGGATAAAGAAGTTGTGGTGTGTATACAATGGAATATTACTCAGCCATAAAAAGAATGAAATCTTGCCATTTGCAACAACATAGTTAGACCTAGAGGGTACTATGCTAAGTGAAATGTCAGGCAGACAAAGACAAATACTGTATGATTTCACTTATATGTGAAATTTAAAAACAACACAAATGGGGCTTCCCTAGTGGCACAGTGGTTGAGAGTCCACCTGCCGATGCTGGGGACATGGCTTCGTGCACCGGTCCGGGAGGATCCCACATGCTGCAGAGCGGCTGGCTCTGTGAGCCATGGCTGCTAAGCCTGTGCGTCCGGAGCCTGTGCTCCACAATGGGAGAGGCCACAACAGTGAGAGGCCCGCGTACCGCAAAAACAAACAAACAAAAAAACACAAATGAACAAACATAAAAAGCAGAAACAGAGTTATAGATACAGAGAACCAACAGGTGGTTGCCAGAGAAGAGGGAGGTAGGGGGAGAAAAGAAAACGATGAGGGAGATAAGAGTTACAAACTTCCAGTTGCAAAATAAATGAGTCGGTATGAAATGTACAGTGTGGGAAATATAGTCAATAACTATGTAATATCTTTTTATGTTGACATATCATAACTAGACTTATCATGGTGATCATTTTGAAAAGTATAGAAATATTGAATCACTATGTTGTGTAACAAGAACTAACATAGTGTTGTAGGTCAATTACACTTCAAAACCCAAACAAGCAAACTTACAAACTGATAGAAAAGGAGATCAGATTTGTGGTTACCAGATGCCAGGGGAGGGGGAGAGGCAATTAGATGAAGGTGGTCAAAAGGTACAGACTTCCAGTTACAAGATAAATAAGTACAAGGGATGTAATCACAATGTGACGAATATACTCTTAACTTTCATATACTTACATATGAAAGTTAAGAGAGTGAAACCTAAGAGTTCTCATCACAAGGAAATTTTTTTTTCTATTTTTTAAATTTTGTATCTATATAATCTGATGGATGATCACTAAACTTATTTTGATAATCATTTCATGATGTATGTAAGTCAAACCATTATGCTGTACACCTTAAGCTTATACAGTGTTGTATATCAATTATATCTCAATAAAACTGGAAGGAAAAAAAAGAAATAAAAAAAAAAGAAACCACTCTTCCCAACCCCTATCCAAACAAAGCTGTGTTATCATTAAAGTATGTTGTCCTGCAAAGTGAGCTGCCAACCCAAAGCCCTAACTCTATTTACCTCTCATTTATTCAAGGCCACCATAGTGATTTTTAAAATATTGTGAAAATAACAAGTGAATTTAACTTCATATTTATCAAAATACTCTGTTTTTAGAGCTGTAGTTTTCTTTTTTACATCCCACAATATCTCCCTCCTATTTCTAATGTAAGAAGTCTTTATTACATGTTTAATGAGTTTGTTTATTGTTTTAAACCATTTTCATTGTGAAATATTTCAAAAAATTGCACAAAAATGTATTGCTCAATGAAACAAGTGGATAAACTCCATTCAGGTAATGAAACAGAAGGCTTATGACTGCCTAAAGCCTCCCCGTCCACAATGTCCCTCTCCCTTACTGCTCCCTCACTCTCCCTTGAGAAAAAGCTTGCTAACCCCTGCTTTATAGCATTCTATCCTTTGACACACAAAATTATCAATCTGTACTATTATTGACAAAACATTTGTGTTGTTTTTATGTTGGGCCTATTATGAATAAAGCCGTCATGAGCTTTCTTGTACCTGTCTCATGAGGTACATATTGTTGGGTGTAGATTCAGATGAGTGTCTATAACTTTTGTAAATAATGCCAAAAAGTTTTTATAAGTGGTTGTGCTCATTAATGTTTCCAACAGCAGTGTATAAGAGAACTCAGGGCTCTTCTTCCTCTGCAATGAATTTTAAGAATATGATGTGTGTACAGGGACATCTAATTTGGGGTTTAACTTCAGGTGTTTATTTATTTATTTATTTATATTATTGAGATACCTTCTTTTTTTTTTAACATCTTTATTGGGGTATAATTGTTTTACAATGGTGTGTTAGTTTCTGCTTTATAACAAAGTGAATCAGTTATACATATACATATGTTCCCATATCTCTTCCCTCTTGCGTCTCAGTGCCCATTCCAGACTCTGGCCCAATTTTTATTATGTTGCCTCTTCCTTATTTATTTGTAGATCTTCTATATTCTGAATTCATACCCTGTTCAATAGTTATACATATGTAAATATCTTCCATTTGGTGCTTTTAAGAGAAGTTCTTAATATTAATGTAGTTATACTTCGTATTTTCCTTTATGTATTACACTTTCTATAGAGTATAAAAAGTTTTTTTCTGCCTAAAAATCTTGACAGTACATAATATTTTCTAATATAACATCTTGAAGCTTTATTTTTTAAACTTTGATATTTAAAACTACTATCCACCTGACATTGATTTTTGTATATAGCATGAGGTAGAGATTAAGGTTTATTAAAAAAAATACATATATCTAATTCTTCTAGTGATATTTATTAGAGGATTATCATTTTCCTCACAGATCTGCAGTGCTAATTTGATTTTAAATCAAACATTCATATACACAAGTATAGGCCAGTAAACTGACAGAATCTACAACAGATAAATGTATTTATATATTACTATCTAACAATTATACTTCTAGGTATATAAAAGAAGTGTATAAAAATATTTCAAAGCAATATTGCTTATAATAGACCAAAAGTAGAAACATGCAAAATGATCATCAACAGTAGAATGGATAAATACATTCTACAAATTTATTTAGCACAAATATCCTACAATGAAAATAAAAAGTGATGAACTACAGTTACGTATTTTAGGAACAAATCTTAAGAATATAACGTTGGGCAAAAAAGTCTGAAAAAAATATATATGTATATATATACTGAATTATTCCTTTATTTAAGATATAAAAACAAGCAAAATTAATTCTGTTGTTAAAATTAAAAAATAGTTACTTTGGGGAGAATAGAGTAGATAGTGATGAATGACAAAGAAGGGGGGGAGGGACTTTGAATTACTGATAATTCAAATTCAAATAATGTTCTGTTTCCTTACTGCATTGTTTTCATGTGGTTGGTTCATTTGATGAAAATTAATTAATCAGATTGCTTACAATGTATACATTATTTTTCAGTATATATGCTATGTGTTAGTAAAAGGTTTACTTAAAAATTAATAAAGTTATAAAAACCACATGTTTATGTTGACATGGTATGTATTGATTTGCTTTGTGATGTAGATGAAAGAACACAAGAAAATCTGCAGAATATGAGGCTTCTATTGTGGCTTTGTCATTAACTAGTTTGCAAACTTAAAATAAAGTCCTTTGACCTCTCTGGATTGTTGTTTTCCAATTTGTAGAGTAAAAAGCATTGGACCTTCAATAGGCACTTCCAGGAACTATATTCTGAAATTACATTTACCTGGATAACTAGAGCTGAGTTGCACACCTTTATGCCTGTCCTTATGAGAACTCTAATTTTTATTTCTTATGCTTTCCCTGTTGATTTTGTTGTTGGCCTATCTCTATGGACTTTCCCCATAATAGCTTTCATCTTAGAATAATCAAAAGCTAGTTTGAAAAAAAAAAAGCAAAACTGCTTCAGTGTTTCTCATTGGCATGTGTGACTGACCATCTGGTTGCATTCGCAAAAATGGCAAGATGACGCTTTCTCAATCTTATTAATTCAGTGCATGTTTTTCTTTGAGATGTTGGATAATCATATTCAATTCCAACTTTCCTGTCAACACTCACGGGGAACATTTGGCCCTTTTATGTCATAGCATATGCCCATACCTTCACTATTTCTTAACGATGGGGCAGGGTTTTTTACACTAGAGGATGCCTTTTAAGCACTTCAATATTAACCTTTATACAGAGATCTCCTCTATTCATTACCATGATTTAGAGCCATGCATCCATCCAAACACCAAGATTAATATCTTCTCTCATGCCCTTATACCTGCTTTAGAAGTGTGATAACTTTCTGTCTTATGGCCCCCAATTTCTCCTTGATCCAATCCATCTTATACTATGCTAGCACATTAATCTTCCCAAAACACAGCTTTCAAAACTCTTCAGTAGCTCAGATATTTTACTTTATATTAGATCTCCTAAAATTTTATCAAGCAAAAGAATCACTATGGGGTAGTTTTAAAAGGCAAATTCTGTGTCCCCTACTTGAGATGTTGATTTAGTTGGTCAAGAGTAAGGCCCAGAAATCTATACCTGTCTGCCTGTTCAATCTGGAGGAAAGTGGGAAACTCAGGACTATTTCAGACAATTTTACATATATTTCTCTGCCCTACGTAAATGAAGAAATAACTGTGTAAAAATGAGCTTTGTGCTTTGGCCAAACTTTCCACAACACTGAATCAGTGTGCTGCCAAGAAGCCATCCCCCACAGCAGGATCCTATAGATAACTTTAGAACTTTCTCTTAGCTACTATAGTAAAATTTGACCTGACTTGGAACATAGTAAGAAAAGGCTAAAATCAACAAAGATTTTTACAGCGTGGGCTATTCACAGCTTGTTTCTCAGAGGTTAAGATAGGAAACTTTGGACAATTTCCCAAAAAGTGGCAGGTGTCAAACAGCTGCTATCTGGAGCGCCTCAGAAACTCCTTCAGAATAGCCTTTCAGAAAGAATCAAAAGTTGATTTGACAGTACTAGAGGAGATTAAAAAACCCCTCAGAGCTATACAGGAGGAATCACTGTAGCTCCGGGAATAATGGAATAGTGAATGGAAGCTCCATTAGAGATCAGCAGAGAGACATTAGTAAAATTATAATTTATTGTTTGGAGATGTCCAGTCCCACATGCCTGCATCCAAGGAATTACCCACATTGAATACACACGCTATTGTCTCATATGGAGCAGGGAAATAATAGATGGGGAAAAAAGTATTTAACTATAAACTCAATGAGAAGGGAGAACTAGATTTCCTATAAAGAAATGTGTAGGAATGGGAATGATCAAGAAGTATCATATTATTTTGACTATATCATCTATGCCCAATTTTTTTCCTCTACCCACTTAATACTCTGCAACCAAATAATAATTAGTTCTTGTTCTGCACATTCTTGCTATTTCATTCCTTCATGTATTTACATAGGCTCTTCCTTCTGCCTGGAATTCCAAACTGAGTGCTTACTCAATCCTTCAGATCCCAGCTCAGGCTCTTCATTCTCAATCTAGCCCTCTTGGATCTACTAGGAATAATTCATAATTTTCTTCTCTTTAACTCTCTGCTAATATCTTGCCATACATATACTTTTATTGTACTCCATAAAATACCGTACTAGGATCATTCATTTTCCCCACCAGACTGACGCTTATGGTTATCGCCTGAGTCTTTATAATCTGTATATCCCTCATGTATGAAAACAGAGCATGTTGAATTAAATAGTATTGAAATAATTGAGAGGGGTAGAAGGTTCTTCATGGAACATCCAACAGTAACTGTGTGTTCAGTTTATAGCTAAAAGGGTAACCCTGAGGGAGAAACATAAATGTTGTATCTTCTACAATGGCTAAGAAAGGGACATATAGGTGATTTTCAAAAACTGACTGACTATCTGATTGATTGGTTATGGTACAAAACATCATTGTGAGTTCAGTTAAATTGGCCAGAGAATAAAAAAATAAATAAAGGGTTTATTGATCAATGTGACTATTTTGATTCATTGTGTTACTAAACTAAAATATACATTTAGTCAGAAAGGATAAAATTGTTAAAGCTTTCATGTTAAGATAATAACAGCTATGTATATTGATCACTTAGAATAGACTGGATACCATGATAAATATTTCATGTGCATTATCTCATTTAATACTCACAATAATCTGATGATGTAGATGCTGCTAATATCTTCATTTGGGGGAAATTGAGGTTTAGTATGGTTGCATAATTCTAACAAGAACATGTAGATGAAGCAAACACTGGTGGGGTTTGCCACCAAGAAATGCTGACTAAAAACTACACAAAGTAATTATATCATACAGTGTATCACAGGATGAGGTTATCAGGAAGAATTGTAAGGTCTAATGTAAATTATAAATTTTTTCAACAATCAAATTAAATTTTATTATTAAAATGCTCTTTGAAAACTTTTAGTAAATTTAAATGAAATTATTCTTTCAGATGTTTTAACTTATTAAAAATTAATTTTGTGAATTTCATTTTCAAATATACACTTGTGTTTAAAGGACAGATGACAGAAGACATTACTAAATGACCAATTTTAAGATATATCTGTACTGGAACTGATATTCTAATAACAAATTTCCCTTCATCTTGTATAGGAAAACCCATAAAAATGCCCTTCTGGCTGGTACATTCTGACTATGCACAGATAACCAAAATAACTTGTCCCTTTATCTTATCCTCCCAAAGAAAACAAATAAAAGTATGGAGTTCCTCCAAGCCCTTGGGCTCCAGTAGATTTTCTCAAGCTAAATGAAATGGGAAAGCGTGACAGAAAAAAATGGGCTATGTCATTTTCTGTGGCATTTACCAAGGAAGATCCCTAAGTCAGAGATTGTAAATGAACTGAGTCCTCTTAATATGAGCATACATCTAACAGTGCCAAACTCACAGACTTGAATTCCCATAACTGCTCTGATCCCTCTATTCCTTCCTTCATCTTCATGAAGAAATCTAACTGATATTCATTGACTGGAATAAAAACAAACTCACTTAATTCCTCACTCTACATGACAAGTAAATTCCAAAGTATCACACAACTAGTCAATTTTTATTAATCCTAACCAGAGAATTTAAAGTTGAAGCTAAAATCTTATATTGGCAACATTAGCAAAAAAAAGATTAATAAAGAAAATTAAAGAAAAATATTTCATCCAACTGGTCAGTTGGCTCCATTCTACACAAAGTTTTAGATTTGAAATCATTCATGAGTAATTATTTGGTAGCATTTCTGTTGACACAGTTATGGAGAAGGATTTTTTGGTAACATTTTAATTTTAATATAATTTCAAACTTAGAGAAAAGTTGTAAGAATAATACAAGTAATTCCCACATAACCTTTATAGAGAGACACCAATTGTTTGCATTCTACCCCATTTACCTTTTCATTTAATTAAATACAAATGGCACATCTAAGTTTTCACTTCCAGTAGAGACAATGCTTTTTACCCCTAACTTCTTTTTAAGTCTACCTCTGGTGACATACATTGGCTGCCCAGGTCTCATCTAGCTCCTGCATATTTGACAACCCCCAAATAAGCATGGTCATGAAAGATTTGTTTCCTTAGTTACCCATCTGTAATTGCACTTGGCATCTGGTCTTCCTTGATTAGGAAAGCTAACCACTACACACTCATTTCTAAAACAGAGCACAATCTCTCCCCACTTCCCAATCCAAGCTCCATGTGCATGCTTTATCTTGATTAATAGAAGCAGTGATTAAAACATTTAATCCAAGTTATAACCAGCTATTAATTAGGTGATTCTTTACATCTCTGTCTCTTTCATTTTCCACATTTTTCTGAGAATTGAAACCCCTTTCCCTCAGGTTTATATTTATCTCTCCATCACCACTTTTACTATCTAAAATAAAGCTCTCTCTGCATCTCATTTGGACTTGAAATAAATAGTCTTCTATGCATTTCCCTCACATATAATCATATATATATATATATATATATATATGTATGTATAGTGAGATTTATTGCAAGGAACCGACTTACACGATGGGAGGCCTGGCTAGACAAGTCCAAAATCCATAGTGCAGCCTATTGGGAAGAGTAGGCTGGCACTTTGGACATGGACTGAAAGGGCTGTCCACAAGTGAGATTTTCTTTTTCTTTTTCTCGTTCCTTTTTTCTTTTCATTAAAAAAAAGAATATTTTATATTGGAGTATAGTTGATTAACAATGGTGTGTTAGTTTCTGGTGTGAAGCAATTTGATTCAGTTTTATATATATATATATATATATATTCTTTTTAATATTCTTTTCAGGAATATTAATACAGGAACCACATGTATTATCTCACTTCAGCTATCCTAAAACTCTCCAGGAATGGACCATCATGTGCTACTAATAGTCCCACTGTACAGGCAAGAAAGTGAAGATAAGCCATTTTCTTGGTCTTACACACACAGTGGGTCCATCTCCAAGAGTCAGTGCTGGATGTACTAATCCAGAGCTTGAGTTATTAAACCTTTCACAGTTATGAAATATATAATACAATTTAGTCCTTGTATTAGAAGCGAAGAATTTTCTTCTTGCCAAATAGCAATGTCCTTGACCTTTCTCTATATTCATGAAATAGAGGTCTGTGTTTCAAAAAATGGCTCTCAGATCTCTAAACATTTTTTTCTAATAGCTTTATCATCCCTTCAACTTTTTACTTGTTCTGACCTACCCAGTCAAGGCAGAATTTTTTAAGCTCAAGATTGTTTCACATGTGAGTAGCTGTCATTCAGATCCTGGTTCTGAATGACTCATCCAGACCTTTAAATTATTCAACTCAATGTTTTCATTATTACTGTAAATAATAAACTGAATGGCTCTTCAAAACACTCATCTACTCTCTGCTATACCAGGGGAGCAGTTCTTCCCTCAGGAAGGACTCAAGAGGGCAATCTGCCAAAGGTAAAGGGATTTTGCTATTCACACTAATTTTAGGGTCTTTGCACATACAGAATTCAGAAAAGGAGTTGAATTCAGCAAGACCCATTACTTTAAAATTGAATATTTGCATTCTAAATAGCAATTTAATCTAATTCCACCCCTAGTTCCCCCAAAATCGGTTTGTATATGCAGACACAACTTCAGGTCTGTTTGATTTCTCAACAATTTCTCTATCCTCTTAGACTCTGAATGTGAGATAAAAACTTAGGGCCATCCACACTGAGAGCTCCCGTTTTATAGAACCCAGGTGAATGCAGTTATGATTTGTGTTTTTAACACTCCTTTTACCGCTCCCAGCCTTGTAAGCTTGAAATGATTATAGTAAGTAGTAATTCAACATTTCTACTGAAATTTGTTTGACGTTCTGAACAAAATTCTAAGAACTAAAGGGTTAGTTGAAAATGTATCCAGTATGAAAATATTGTAGGCTGCCAATTTCTTCACAGTCTCGTCAGTGTCTCCCAGAAAGTAGTAATTTATTTCTTTAACTCCTTCAGTAATGAAATGCGATTTGGGGAAACAGAGGAGTACTCACTAGAGTCCCTTGGGAACAAACAAGCGTAACAGAAATTGAAATAATACAAGTTCTTTTTAGAGAGCTTTAAATTGGGCCCTAGGAAGTTAGAGCTAGAAAGGGCTTTCAAGATAAGCTGACAGATATTTAATGGATAAATTGAGTTCCCGGGAAGAGAAAGAACGTGTGAGGTATAGAGCTAGGCACTAAGACTGCCAACTTCATTCTGTAACTCTGGGCTAATACTCATTATGCTCCCTGGGATGGAATGTGATGTTAAAACAAAGTAGGCAATGGCATCTCTGCCATGCCCAGGGCTTTATAAGAGAAATTCACCTGATAAAGGGGAGGGCAGTCGATATAAGCTTTTCCTAATTCATTTTTTCTTTATCACACTAACTTCTCTTATACTTAGGGCTAAGAAAATAATAATTAAATATGACATGTAATTTTAAAATTAACTAAATGTTAATTTCAATATGACAAAGTGCTTTTAGTGTCAGCTCTAATATCCCTCTTCCCTGTCTTCATTGATCAAAAGTCCATTTATAAAACGGAAACATACAATGTTAATACTTCTTTCTCTGGGTGATAGGATTAAGGGTAATTTTAGTTTCTTGTATATACATTTTCTGCATTTTCCAAGTTTTCTGCAGTGAGTATGTGTTATTTTTTTCAAAAAATAAATTTAAAAAGAGTAAAAGAACTACCATTTAAGGAATATATTTAATAGGATCCCATATTAGTTTCCTGTTGGTGCTATAACAAATTACAAGAAACTCAGTGGCTTAACACAACACAAACTTATAATTCTGGAGGTCAGAAATCTAAGAGGAGTTCGCAGGGCCACACTGCTTCTGGAGGCTCTAAAAGAGAACGGACTTCCTTGCCCATTCCAGCTTTTACAGGCCACCTGTATTCCTTGTCTCATGGTTCCTTTCTCCATCATCAAAGCCAGCAGCATAACATCTTCAACTCTTTGTCTCTCCCTTTCTATCTATCACCTCTGTTTCCATCGTTATATCTTCTGTGACTCTCTTTTGATTCTCTCTTATAAGGACTCTTGTGATTACATTGGGCCCACCTGGATAATACAGGATAATCTTCTCATCTCAATATCCTTAACTTAATCACATCTGCAGAATCTCCTTTGCCACGGAAGCTAACATATTCATGAGTTCCAAGGATCAGGATGTAGATATCGTTGGGGGCATTTATTCAGCCTACCATAGACCACTTTTATCAAGCTTTTTTTATTTTTCCAAACATTCTCAATTTCTCTTTCATCTACTACCTCATGCCTGACATGCACACAAACACACACACAAACACACACACACGGTACATTTTTTATGTCTCTACAGAGTATATAAATATTCTGCTAAATATTATGCCAATTAAAAATTTTGATCCTTTCCCCTCTGGATTTTAAACACTACTAAATTTTTTCTCTTTCTATCTCATTCTCTCTAATTTTATTCAATGTTCAAAAATGAATCAAGCACCTACATGGCCCCAGACACTATGTTCTAAAGATAGAGTGGTGAACAACACAGATGTGAATCCTGCTCAGGGAACTTTCATAGTGATAGGAAGAGTGAAATAAACCTGTAGACAAATATATAAACAAAATAATCAGAGATTTGTCTAAATGCTAGGAGTAAAATAGACAGGATATAGTGAAAGAGTAATGAAGAGATGAATGACAGGGTCATCACTACAGTTCTTTCTAAAGGGTAAAATTGAGACTGAGACCTGAAATGAAAAAACAAGGTAGACTAAAACCAAAACAGATTGAAGCACTGTGGATAAAGACTGTTCTAAATCATTTCCTACAATATCTGCAAGAGATACCAGTATTGTTTAGTGGCATGCATACTGATTTGGGACTTGGGAGGCACAGAGAAATAATAGAGTTAATAGAGAAATAGCCCTCAGTTTCCTCATCCTGAATGTTAGGGAGTTGAATAATAAAATCAAATATTCTATAAATGTTTGATAAATATATGTAAAATTTCATTTCACATAGTTTTAGATGCACTGTCCTTTGGGGTACTGGAAGTCAAAGGCATTTGGCACTAATATAGTGCTTTATTTTGGTTGTATGTGTGTGTGTGTTTTTGTGTCTGATAAATGTTGATTCAGTAGAGTATTTCATTCCAGGAATTATCAAATAGGCCAATTGACTGAAAAATAATTACAAGTTTATTATGGCCATCTAAGTCCACATCATTATCATTTCTGAAATGAGGCTTCTGATTCCTTTGTGCTTCTAATAAAAGTGCAGGCACAGCCAAAGTTTATTGCTCTAATCAGACATGCTATCCACAAGCTGTGTTCATCCTTTTGCCACCTCTCAACACTGGGAAATTGTCTAACACTGCTGACCCCAATATGGTTTGGATTCTATTCAATACCCATGAAACCATTATAGATCATTCTTATTTGATCATAACAAGGCAGATCAGCCCATTTTTGTAATAGTCATAAGTAAAAATAAATAACCAGTTTTGCCTGAATGAAATAAAATCAATACTTCTCCTTTGCAATATGATTCTCAGGAAGAAAATCCACAAATTTGTCTCATTTCTAAAGGTCTAGAGGCAAATCACTCAGGGATATATGTATATATATATATATATATATATTTTTTTTTTTTTTTTTTTTTTTTTTTTGGTACGCAGGCCTCTCACTGTTGTGGCCTCTTCCGTTGCGGAGCACAAGCTCCGGGCGCGCAGGCTCAGCGGCCATGGCTCATAGGCCCAGCTGCTCCACGGCATGTGGGATCTTCCCGGACTGGAGCACGAAACCCAAGTCCCCTGCATCGGCAGGTGGACTCTAAATCACTGCGCCACCAGGGAAGCCCAGGATATATATTTTTTTCAAGTCTACATGAAATGGGCCAAAGCACGCTATCCAGATTTTGCAGAGGCCCAACAAGCTCTTAGTGGCTCAAATTTATGTAATTTTTACGGATGATTACAACGGATATATATCCTCGTGTCCCTTAGAACAACACAATCTAACTCTTTTGCTGTAACCAAGAATAACATAAAATGAGATTTCTCTTTCTGCCCACAATATGGAGATCGGGTGAGCAACCTGCTTATTCAGTAAGGTATAATCACTGATAATGTTCTGACACATGATAAATGCAGTCATAGGAGCATGGCTATAAAAGTCATTCCTGGTATTTCTTTTTCCTCTTAAAACCCCCAAGTTTATGGTGGTAGTTATTGGGAAAATGTATACACCTTTCTCTCACAGGTATTCACCAATTTTTCTGATTCCTTTATGAACTTTTAATTAAAGTGTTAGATAATATAACAAACATAAATATAATTGAGCACCTTACTTTCTTAAGGAATAGATAAGAAGTAAAAGCCATAAGCTTTGAGGAGTTAAAAACATATTTCTTTCACCAAATGATTTGGCAAAAATAGAAATAAAGAAGATAAATACAATTTCAAGTATTTTCATTGTTTATACTTTTTTCAAGGAATTCAAAAAATGTGAGGAAGTTTACACATTGCTTAAGCACCAAATAAAAAGGCATATGGCCAATAAAACATAGGATTTACTTTGTCAGGGCTTTTTACTTGTCTGTTTTTGTTTCTTGTTTGCTGATTATTAATATTATAGGAACAAATGTACAAAGGCAAGAGCATTTTTTAAAAATGTGTTATAAGGTCATGGACTAGAGTTTATCTGTAACAGTTGAGGCTGTCTCTTTTATCTGATTAGTTCTTGCAAAACAGCAGAATCACCAAGTTCCCAATTTTACCTACTAGAAAGCTAGCAATCCACTGTTTAGAAATACCATAAGCTTTTAAAAACTACTTAGATGACATTAAATTAAATTACTTAGGTGTCATTAAGCACAACATCCATGAGACTTTTGAAACCTTTTTTCTTTAGTGCTAAACATGTGTGCAGCTATTTTTAAGAATAACTTCACATGTATAATTGTAGTAAGATGTACAATAGAGTCTGATTCTGAACTCTGCACTAAACATTAAGTCTTTAAGAGGAAGACACTCTTCCCTATGTTCCACTTCCACTACTAGATCCCATGGATATCAATGTTACCTCCTTGTGAGGCTGATATTTCCCTCATCTTCTTAAGTACCTGTTCATCAGTTCACACCTGCCTTGGGGTGAGGTAGAATATATGACTCTCTCATTTGCAACGTTAGGGAAAGGAAATATTGGAAGGAAGTACAGAGCACCCTTCCCTTGGTTATGGTAAAAGGACTGAATCGAAAGTTAGAATCCTGTGTTCTAATCCTGACTCTCTCCTTAACTGTAATGATGCTGGCTAATTTATTAATTTATCTTTACCTCACCCTTTTTATATATAACACAAAGAGATTGGACTAGATACTCTCCAAGCCCCTTTTCAGAATCTTTATGAATTCCCAATTTCAGTGCTCTTGACTAAAGTAGTTTCCTTCTCCCTTTCACATGTGGGTCATTTCATGTAAATAACCCAGAGCCGCACAACCCTTCACTGCTTGCCAGCTGTGCTGACCTCCATTTTATACTGCTTATGTCTGTATGACTGACTGGTTTGACTATTTGCAAGTCAGCCTCCTATCAACTCATCTTACCTTTGCCAGTTGGCAACAGTCCAGTTGTTAAGACAACTGGAGTAACCTGACTGTGATATGGCCACTCTTTGGTTCCACTTTGGCACAAAACCAGCCTGTTGTTATGTACCAAAGTGCTGCACAAAACAGCGCTGCATCACTGCTCAGTGATGCAGATGAGCCTCATTCTTATAGTATTTAGCTCATAAATTTAACATTCTTAGACTTAGAGAAGATGATGGAGTACTACTGCCGCTGAGAAGCTGCCCAGCCATTTCCTCTCGTACAGGTAAGCCCAAAGGCAGGGCAGAGTGGCACCACCAAAGTCTAAGAGATGGTCCATTCTGAAGGAGGACCACCTGAACATTGTTCCACCCATATAGAAGCAGATACAAATATCCTCTCCCAGAAAAGCCAAGTCAACAGAGGAAATAAAAAGATGGTGGGTTTGATACCTGAAAAGAATCATGAAAAATGGAGGGAAAATGCAATTAGATATTCAGTGTCTCAATGTTCATAATAAATTTCTACTTAACAAAAACAACAACAAAAATACATTTTTCTTGGAGAAGGGAGAGGGGTCAAATTAACACCATTGAGTCAAGGTCAGAGTCAAGAAACAATTCATATTTATTGTAAAACTGATAACTTTTTATGAAGCTATATTGTTTTAGACGTCCTTTTGCAGAAGTTGCCCCTCCTGGTGGAAATAGTTTTTCTTATGAAATCAGTTGTAAGGATTGTTAATCTACCCATTCTGAGTACTACTTGACTGTAGACCATATTTTGAGAAACACTGTCACAAACAAATTGGACTTTTGGAGCTGAAATAACAACTTTTAGATTGAATGTGTCAATGAAAAAATGTTGCCTGCCATATCAGTGAACAAAGTTTATTGCAGCCATCAAGCCATCACATTACAGCCAAACTAGTAGTGAGCCCTGAGGGAACTCAGGATTAAAATAGGATGCCCGCCATCAAGCAATCAGCCACTGCAACCACCGCCAACAGTGCACCCTAGGAGAATTGGGATAGGAAAACAAAGGATACTGACCCCAAATAGCTGATAGCTGAGGTGAACATCAAAGGAATAATTTCAATAAACCCAGACTCTTGCTTCTTCCCATCATAGAAAAGTACTAAATTCATTAACTTGATATACTGGTTTTCTCTTTTTTTTTTTTTTTTTTACATTTTATTGGAGTATAATTGCTTTACAATGATGTGTTAGTTTCTGCTTTATAACAAAGTGACTCAGCTATACATATACATATATCCCCATATCCCCTCCCTCTTCTGTCTCCCTCCCATCCTCAGTATCCCACCTCAGTATCCCACCTCTCTAGGTGGTCACAAAGCACTGAGCTGATCTCCCTGAACCATGTGGCTGCTTTTCACTGGCTATCTATTTTGCATTTGGTAGTACATATAAGTACATGTCACTCTCTCACTTCAGCCGAGCTTACCATTCCACCTCCCCGTGTCCTCAAGTCCGTTCTGTATGTCTGTGTCTTTATTCCTATCCTGCATATAGGTTCTTAGGAACCATTTTTATTTTAAATTCCATATATATGTGTTACCATATGGTATTTGTTTTTCTCTTTCTGACTTACTTCACTCTGTATGACAGACTACAAGTCCACCCACCTCACTACAAATAACTCAATTTTGTTTCTTTTTATGGCTGAGTAATATTCCATTGTATATATGTGCCACATCTCTTTATCCATTCATCTCTCAATGGACACTTAGGTTGCTTCCATGTCTTGGCTATCGTAAATAGAGCTGCAACGAACATTGTGGTACATGACTCTTTGAATTATGGTTTTCTCAGTGTATATGCCCAGTACTGTGATTGCTGGGTCATATGGTAGTTCTATTTTTAGAATTTTAAGGAACTTCCATACTGTCCTCCATGATAGCTGTAACAATTTACATTCCAACCAACTGTGCAAGAGGGTTTTTCTCCACACCCTCTCCAGCATTTATTGTTTGTAAATTTTTAATGATGGCCATTTTGACTGGTGTGAGGTGATACCTCATTGTAGTTTTGATTTGCATTTCCCTCATGATTAGTGATGTTGAGAATTCTTTCATGTGTTTGCTGAAAATCTGTATAACTTCTTTGGAAAAATGTCTATTTAGGTTTTCTGACCATTTTTGGATTGGGTTGTTTGTTTTTTTTTGATATTGAGCTGCACAAGCTGCTTGTAAATTTTGGAGATTAATCAGTGGCTTAATTTGCAAAAAATTTCTCTCATTCTGAGGGCTGTCTTTTCATCTTGTTTATGGTTTCATTTGCTGCACAAAATCTTCTAAGTTTTATTAGGTTCTATTTGTTTCTTTTGTTTTTATTTCCATTCCTCTAGGAAGTGGGTAAAAAAGATCTTGCTGTGATTTTTGTCATAGAGTGTTCTGCCTATGTTTTCTCCTAAGAGTTTTATAATGTCTGCCCTTACATTTAGGTCTTTAATCTATTTTGAGTTTATTTTTGTGTATGGTGTTAGGGAGTGTTCTAATTTCATTCTTTCAATGTAACTGTCCAGTTTTCCTAGCACCACTCATTGAAGAGCCTGTCTTTTCTCCATTGCATATTCTTGCCTCCTTTATCAAAAATAAGGTGACCATATGTGCATGGGTTTATCTCTGGGCTTTCTACCCTGTTCCATTGATTTATATTTCTGTTTTGTGGCAGTACCATATTGTCTTGATTACTGTAGCTGTGTAGTAGAGTCTGAAGTCAGGGACCCTGATTCCTCCAGCTCTGTTTTTCTTACTCAAAATTGCTTTGGCTATTCAGGGTCTTTGGGGTTCCATACAAATTGTGAAAATTTTTTGTTCTTGTTCTGTGAAAAAAGCTATTGGTAGTTTGACAGGGATTGCACTGAATCTGGAGATTGCTTTGGGTAGTATAGTCATTTTCACAATGTTGATTCTTCCAATTGAAGAACATGGCATATCTCTGCATCTGTTTGTGTCATCTTTAATTTCTTTCATCAGTGTTTTATAGTTTTCTCTATAGAGGTCTTTTGTTTCCTTAGGTAGGTTTATTCCTCAGTATTTTAATCTTTTTGTTGCAGTGGTAAATGGGAGTGTTTCCTTAATTTCTCTTTCAGATTTTTCATCAATAGTGTATAGGAATGCCAGAGATTTCTGTGCATTAATTTTGTATCCTGCTATTTTACCAAATTCATTAATTAGCTCTAGTAGTTTTCTAGTAGCATATTTAAGATTCTCTCTCTATAGTATCATGTCATCTGCAAACAGTGACAGCTTTACTTCTTCTTTTCCAATTTGGATTCCTTTTATTTCTTTTTCTTCTCTGATTGCTGTGGCTAAAACTTCCAAATCTATGTTGAATAATAGTGGTGAGAGTGGATAACTTTATCTTGTTCCTGATCTTAGCGGAAATGCTTTCAGTTTTTCACCATTGAGAATGATGTTGATTGTGGGTTTGTCATATATGACCTTTATTATGTTGAGGTAAGTTCCCTTTATGCCTACTTTCTGGAGGGTTTTTATCATAAATCGGTGTCGAATTTTGTCAAAAGCTTTTTCTGCATCTATTGAGATGATCATACGGCTTTTCTCCTTCACTTTGTTAATATGGTTTATCACATTGATTGATTTGCATATATTGAAGAATCCTTGCATTCCTGGGATAAACCCCACTTGATCATGGTGTATGATCCTTTTAATGTGCTGTTGGATTCTGTTTGCTTGTATTTTGTTGAGGATTTTTGCATCTATGTTCATCAGTGATATTAGCATGTAGTTTTCTTTCTTTGTGACATCTTTGTCTGGTTTTGATATCAGGGTGATGGTGGCCTCGTAGAATGAGGTTGGGAGTGTTCCTCTCTCTGGTATATTTTGGAAGGGTTTGAGAAAGATAGGTGTTAGCTGTTCTCCAATTGTTTGATAGAATTGCCTGTGATTTCATCTGGTCCTGGGCTTTTGTTTGCTGGAAGATTTTTAATCACAGTCTCAATTTCAGTGCTTTTATTGGTCTTTTTATATTTTCTATTTCTTACTTGTTCAGTCTTGGAAGGCTGTGATTTTCAAAGTGTTTGTCCATTTTATCCAGGTTGTCCATTTTATTGGCATATAGGTGCTTGTAGTAATCTCTCATGATCCTTTGTATTTCTGCAGTGTCAGTTACTTCTTTTTCATTTCTAATTCCATTAAGTTGAGTCTTCTCCCTTTTTTTCTTGATGAGTCTGGCTAATGGTTTATGAATTTTGTTTGTCTTCTCAAAGAACCAGGTTTTAGTTTTACTGATCTTTGCTATCGTTTCCTTCATTTCTTTTTCATTTATTTCTAATCTGATCTTTATGATTTCTTTCCTTCTGCTAACTTTGGGTTTTTTGTTTTTCTTTCTCTAATTGCTTTAGCTGTAAGGATAGTTTGTTTATTTGAGATGTTTCTTGAGGTAGGAATTTTTGCTATAAACTTCCCTCTTAGAACTGCTTTCGGTGCATCAAATAGGTTTTGGGTGGGCGTGTTTTCATTGTCATTTATTTCTAGGTATTTTTTGATTTCCTCTTTGATTTCTTCAGTGATTTCTTGGTTATTAAGAAGTATACTGTTTAGCCTCCATGTGTTTGTATTTTTTACAGATTTTTTCCTCTAACTGATATCTAGTCTCATAACATTGTGGTCGGAAATGTTACTTGATATGATTTCAATCTTCTTGAATTTACCAAGGCTTGATTTGTAACGCAAGATATGATCTGTCATAGATAATGTTCCATGAAAACTTGAGAAGAGAGTGTATTCTATTGTTTTTGGATGGAATGTCCTATAAATATCATAAGTCCATCTTGTTTAATGTATCATTTAAAGATTGTGTTTCCTGGGCTTCCCTGGTGTCACAGTGGTTGAGAGTCTGCCTGCCGATGCGGGGGACATGGGTTCATGCCCCGGTCTGGGAAGATCCCACATGCTGTGGAGTGGCTGGGCCCATGAGCCATGGCCGCTGAGCCTGCACGTCTGGAGCCTGTGCTCCTCAATGAGAGAGGCCACAACAGTGAGAGGCCTGTGTACTGCAAAAAAAAAAAAAAAAAAAAAGATTGTGTTTATTTATTTTCATTTTGGATGATCTGTCCGTTGGTGATAGTGGAGTGTTGAAGTCCCCTACTATGATTGTGTTACTCTCGATTTCCCCTTTTATGGCTGTTAGCATTTGCCTTATGTATTGAGGTGCTCCTACGTTGGGTGCATAAATATTTACAATTATTATATCTTCTTCTTGGATTGATCCCTTGATCATAATGTAGTGTCCATTTTTGTCTCTTGTAATAGTCTTTATTTTTATTTTAAAGTCTATTTTGTCTGATATAAGAATTGCTACTCCAGCTTTCTTTTGATTTCCATTTGCATAGAATATCTTTTTCCATCCCTTCACTTTCAGTATGTATGTTTCCCTGGGTCTGAAGTGGGTGTCTCATAGACAGAATATTTATGGGTCTTGTTTTTCTATCCATTCAACCAGTCTATGTCTTTTGGTTGGACCATTTAGTCCATTTACATTTAAGTTAGTTATCGATATGTATGTTCCTATTACCATTTTCTTAATTGTTTGGGTTTGTTATTTTGGTCTTTTCCTTCTCTTGTGTTTCCTGACTAGAGAATTTCCTTTTGCATTTGTTGTAAAGCTGGTTTGGTCATGCTGAATTCTCTTAGCTTTTGCTTGTCTCTAAATGTATTAATTTCTCTGTCGAATCTGAATGAGATCCTTGCTGATTACAGTAACCTTGGTTGTATGTTTTCCCCTTTCATCACTTTAAATATGTCCTGCCACTCCCTTCTGACTTGCAGAATTTCTGCTGAAAGATCAGCTGTTAACCTCTGGGGATTCCCTTATATGTTATTTGTTGTTTATCCCTTGCTGCTTTTAATATTTTTTCTCTGTATTTAATTTGTGATTGTTTGATTAATATGTATCTTGGCATGTTTCTCCTTGGATTTATTCTGTATGGGACTCTCTGCACTTCCTGCAATTATTTGACTATTTTCTTTTCCATGTTAGGGACATTTTCAACTATAATCTCTTCAAATATTTTCTCAGTCCCTTTCTTTTTCTGTTCTTCTTCTGGGACCCCTATAATTCGAATGTTGGTGAGTCTAATGTTGTCCCAGAGGTCTCTAAGACTGTCCTCAATTCTTTTCATTCTTTTTTCTTTATTCTGCTCTGCAGTAGTTATTTCCACAATTATATTCATGGTCATTTATCTGTTCTTCTGCCTCAGTTATTCTGCTATCAATCCCTTCTAGAGAATTTTTAATTTCATTTATTGTGTTTTTCATCATTGTTTGTTTGTTCTTTAGTTCTTCTAGTTCCTTGTTAAACTTTTCTTTTTTTCTCCATTCTATTTCCAGGATTTTATATCATCTTTACTCTCATTACTTTGAATTCTTTTTCAGATTGACTGCCTCTTCCCTCTTCATTTGTTTGGTCTGGTGGGTTTTTAACTTGCTCCTTCATCCGCTGTGTGTTTCTCTGTCTTCTTATTTTGTTTAACTTACTGTGTTTGGGGTCTCCTTTTTGCAGTCTGCAGGTTCATAGTTCCCATTGTTTTTGGTGTCTGCCCTCAGTGGCTAAGGTTGGTTTAGTGGGTTGAGTAGGCTTCCAGGTGGAGGGGACTAGTGATGGTGTTCTGGTGGATGTGGCTGGATCTTGTCTTTCTGGTGGACAGGACTGTGTCCAGTCGTGTGTTTTGGGGTGTCTGTGACCTTATTATGATTTTAGGCAGACTCTCTGCTAATGGATGGGGTTGTGTTCTTGTCCTGCTATTTGTTTGGCACAGGGTGTCCAGCACAGTAGCTTGCTGGTTGTTGAGTGGAGCTTGGTCTTAGCATTGAGATAGAGATCTCTGAGAGAGTTTACACCATTTGATAATACATGGAGCCAGGAGGTCTCTTGTGAACCAATGTCTTGAACTCGGCTCTCCCACCTTTGAGGCACAGGCCTGACACCTGGCCAGAGCACAAATACCCTGTCAGCCAGCTTCCCTGTCAGAAGATAAGGGAGAAAAAAGAAAGAAAGAATAAAATAAAATAAAAAAGTAAAGAATAAAACATAATTGTTAAAAATAAAACAAAAAGTAGGGCTTCCCTGGTGGTGCAGTGGTTGAGAGTCCGCCTGCCGACGCAGGGGACACGGATTCGTGCCCCGGTCCGGGAAGATCCCACATGCTGCGGAGCGGCTGGGCCCGTGAGCCATGGCCGCTGAGCCTGCGCGCCCGGAGCCTGTGCTCCTCAACGGGAGAAGGCCACAGCAGTGAGCGACCCGCGTACTGTAAAAAAATAAATTAAATAAATAAATAAATAAATAAATAAATAAATAAAACAAAAAGTAATATAAAAAGAAAGAAAGAAGAGAGAAACCAAACTAAAAAAGAAATCCACAATGATAACAAGCGCTAAAAACTATATTATAAAAATAAATAAATAAATAAATAAAATTAAATGTACAGACAGAACCCTAGGACAAATGGTAAAAGCAAAGTGTACAGACAAAATCACACAAAGAAGCATGCACATACACACTCATAAAAAGAGAAAAAGTAAAAAAAATACATATATCTATATGTAAAAAAAAGGAGGAAGAGAGCAACCAAATAAATAAATAAATCTACCAATGATAATAAATTCTAAATTCTAAACTAAGATAAACACAAAACTGAAACAAATTAGTTGCAGAAACAAACCCCAAGTCTACTGTTGCTGCCAAAGTCTACCACCTCAATTTTGGGATGATTCATTGTCTATTCAGGTATTCCAGAGTTGCTGGGTACATCAAGTTGATTGTGGAGATTTAATCCGCTGTTCCTGAGGCTGCTTGGAGAAATTTCCCTTTCTCTTCTTTGTTTGCACAGCTTCTGCGGTTGAGCTTTGGATCTGGCCCCACCTCTGTGTGTAGGTCACCTGAGGGCGTCTGTTCTTCGCTCAGAGAGGACGGGGTTAAACCAGCAGCTGATTAGTGGGCTCTGGCTCACTCAGGCCCGGGGAGGGAGGGGTACGGAATGCAGGGCTAGCCTGCAGCAGCAGAGGCAGGCTTGATGTTGCAATAGCCTGAGGCATGCCGTGTGTTCTCCCAGGGAAGTTGTTCCTGGATCACTGGACCCTGGCAGGCTGCACAGTCTCCTGGGAGGGGAGGTGTGGATAGTTACCTGTGATTGCACACAGGTTTCTTGGTGGCTGCAGCAGTAGCTTTAGCATTTCATGCCTGTCTCTGGTGATCAGGCTGATAGCCGCGGCTTGCGCCCATCTCTGGAGCTTGTTTAGGTGGTGCTCTGAATCCCCTCTCCTTGCGCACCCAGAAACTATTTTCTCTTGCCTCTTAGCCAGGTCCAGACTTTTTCTTGGACTCCCTCCCGGCTATCTGTGGTGCACTGGCCCCCTTCAGGCTGTGTTCATGCAGCCAGCCTCATTTCTCTCCCTGGGATCTGACCTCCAAAGCCTGAGCCTCCGCTCCCAGTCCCCACCCACTCCCGTGGCTGAGCAGACAAGCCTCTCAGGCTGGTGAGTGCTTGGTCAGCACCAATCTTCTGTGCGGGAATCTCTCTGCTTTGCCCTCTGCACCACTGTTGCTGTGCTCTTTTCCATGGCTCCGAATCTTCCCCCCTCTACCCCGTCTCTGCCATTGAGGGGGCTTCCTAGTGTGTGGAAACTTTTCCTCCTTCACAGCTCCCTCTCAGAGATACAAGTTCCGTCCCCATTCTTTTGTCTCTGTTTTTTCTTTTGCCCTACCCAAGTACGTGGGGAGTTTCTTGTCTTTTGGGAAGTCTGAGGTCTTCTACCAGTGTTCATTAAGTGTTCTGTAGTAGTTGTTCCACATGCAGATATATTTCTGATGTATTTGTGGAGAGGAAGGTGATCGCCACGTCTTATTCCTCTGCCATCTTGAAGGTCTCCGGTTTTCTTTAATTAACAGTATTCATTTAAATTTTCGACTACCTGGTCTTTGTTGAAAAAATTCCTGTATATCCTGCCTGCTCCTTTCCCTCTTTGGAGCAGTTTTCTCAGAGCTATCTGAGAGCATGCTTCCCAGGCTTAAATCCTCAGTTTTGTCCGCCAAGTAAAATATAGTTCTCAACTTTTAGGCTGTGCTGTTTTTTATTCAGTCAGCAAATGTTACCTGAAAAAAGCCTATACCACTTTGCAGAAGTCACCTTATTGCATTTCCCTCATTCCCTACCCAAGGTATAGCAATCCTAAACATTGATATTTAACTGTTTTCTAACTTCTTTGTTGGCTACACTTTGATTTGTATTAGTGCATTTGACTCTCACAACAACCCTACTCTCATGAAAATTGAACAACATCTCAAGATAACACAACCATCAAGGGATGGCCCTGATTCCTTGCAATCCTGATTCCAAGCCTTGTACCTTTTCTATTGCACACAGAAGTACAACTGAAACAACTCACAGAGCTGCTTTGGGCAATCAGGTTCAATTTTAGAGTTTGGAACACATGAGTCAGGAATGCAAGAAAATGGAACACAGAGGGCACTCAGAGGTAAGAGTTCCAGCTCCAAGTGGCAGCTGAGATGAGTAGAATGATATGCAGCAGGCACAGAGTTTCTTTCATCAAACAATAGTTCTTAAGACTTTTTTGACTCTGACATGAATATTTTCATTAGTCCTTTAAGTGATTTTCACTCTTTGTGGAGCTTATAGCTTTAGAGAATTATGGAATACCCTTCCCCTGCTAAATTACTTTTTCCCAAAATGATGACTGGGGACCTCTGCCACTTACCTGCCTTGCTAGTAATAAACTAACAAAACATGTTTGTGGACTTAGGTTTCAGTATTTAATCAAATACTCAAAAGAGTATTTATCACTCTTTAAAATTAAATTAAAATAATATATTTGTTCTCTATAACCATTGTGTGAATGGGCATCAATGAAACATACAATGTTTGAGTTAGCACTCTATTTTGGAAACAAGCTACTTAAAGCTAAAGTATGTACATAGTCTATGTTAGGCCCCTGAAAGCCATATTGTAGAATCTGGTTACAGCTTGAAATATGTTACCTGAAACCCCAGCCACATTCATTTCAGAAGAAATAGAGTGACAAGCAATTGGAGCTGACCAAAATAAAGTACTATGTACATTCAGTGAAGCTCACATTTTAAAAAGAAGAAAAGCAAAACAAAACAAAAATCTATTCTCACCAAGTGAAAGCAAACTCAAGTCTAAATGGATATATTACTCCTTACTTTGGAAGAGTAAATACAATTTAAAATACAGCCAAGATTTCATTGAACATATTGAACACTTGTTCAATCAGACTTTGATGATGGAAGCATCTTGTTTTATTCACATAGATTTTGCTGTAGATTTTGCGAGTTGGATTTGTGCTTTTCATTTCTAGACATCAGAAATAAAACTAAGAGGTGTGCATTGCCACAGTAGATGTTCAGTGTGATGTGGGTCACACAAAGTCATACTTCCAAATACTTTAGACACCTGGAGAATTCACTATGCTTCATGCATCATATGTTTCCCTGGTATAGCTAAACATTTTATCAAGAATCTAAACACTGATATTATGATATGACAAATTGTTGCTACAAGGATATTTTCCCCCCTTAACTCACACATGTAGCTTTTTCTAAGAGCGTCCATACATCACAAAGCACTCCTTGAGAGATTCTAATATGTCCATCAAAAATTGCTCTTTTAACTCATGAGGAAAATATCTTGAGTGGCTGCTTTTGGAATTAACTTGACTAGCTTTTTGGCATTGTGAAAATACAGCTTTAGTATGAAAAGGGATTGGCTACAAATCCTAGAAAATGGACTTGTCAACTGACAAAGGATTTTACACTGTCTATGGTCTATTTCTGATGCTCTGGAGAGTTCAATTTGGTGGAAAGATGCAAATAACTAGATTTTATACTTTGATATCTAGAATCTGGATTTCCACAGAAATGCACCAGGAGTTTCATTAAAATTTTATTTAAATTGAAAGTAACATATATTTGAACATTTTTAAATGGTAGCAAAAATAAGCACTGTTTTGTTCTCATGAAAATTTATTCTTCCAAATATCACCTATTCTATTCTGACCCTTTCTTCTTTCCTGGAAGAACAATATCCAAACCTTTAAGCTCTTAATCAAATCTCCAAGTCCTTCTGGGGCTGGGCAGGTAATGTGTATGGCTGAAGTGAGCAGGACATGGATGCATACTTATACATTGGGGAGTGGAGGGATGGGTGGAGGAAGCAGACAGCATTCAACCTCACCCACTATTGTGCTTACCTCTGGCCTGGCTTGTTATCTTTCATCTTGGGAGAAGAGAGTAATTTTGTTGTTTCCATAGCCTATGCAGAAGAAAACATTTCCATGTTTCTTAAAGTTTAGACCCATACACTGGGGTTGTTGGATGAGGTATTGGAGGAGTTAGCTGGGAAAAGATGTTACATCTCCACAATGAGGATGAGTGGATGGGGGCTTTCTGAAAAGGTGAGCTCCTCATTCTCTCAGCTCACTAATCTTGCTGCAGACACTGAAATGAGTGTTAAAACCTGGGACATAAGAATGGTGTTCAAACCAGCAAACAATTTGGCTTGTTCAGAAAAATGAATACACAATCCAGGGACTTCTAACTCCCCAGTCAATGATCCATTCATTCAACAAAAGCATTAAGTGTCTTTTTTGTGCTTAGTTCTGTATTACATGTTGGGGGCACAAAAACTCTTAAGTCAGGAGGAACTCAAAGGAAAAGGTTTTTTTTTTTTTTTTTTCACTTGGGAATTTAAAAAAAAAAAGAAAAAGATGAGGAGGCTGTTTAAATAAAATAAATGTTATTTGAAGCTCCAAAAAGAGCCTAGTGTTATCCAGTTGGCCAGGGATGAGGGAGGGGAGTCTGTTTTAGTCACAGAGAGCACTGGGAACAAAAGCAAGAAGGCAGGAAACAGGGCAGCATGATAGTAGCAGATACAAGCAGTGAAAATGGCCAGAGAGAGAGGAGTATTGTGAGGGGCAGAGGTAGAAGGGGAGTGAAAAATAAAATTAGGGAGGTGGAGAGAAAATCAGGACTCTCTGGATGGATGTTGTGTGTTCAACCTTGTCCTACAGTCTGGAAGATGCCTTAAGATTTTGAAGTGTTTTGATTAAAGGGAATGTGAGGGTTGGTTTGTTTGTAAAAATACGTTACTATCCTTACTATTTTATTTTACACATTGGAATCTGAGGTTCAGAATTATGGCAACTTGCCAGTAGTAACACACTTACTAAGCAAAAATGTCACTCAAACCCAGGACAGTCTGACTCCAAACTCAGTGCTCTCTCTTCTAGAAGACAAAACCTTTACAAAACTGCACAATGGCACTTTGATTTGAATATCCACAAGTGCTCACAGATGCCCCTGAAAACTCTAACAATCAAAAAGGGAAACAAAATCCATAATGCAGAGTTTTAAAATGTCATTTAGTTTGGATGACATAGATCCAATTATGTCTAAATTCTACTTTCATCTGGCTAACATGTGCAGAGCCAGGAGCCTCTCACTTTGACCTATCTGAGCACTTTTAGTGAAGAGTATCTGTGCCTGTCTGACCTAGCCAGAGCCTATACTGAAACCCTACAATACCACACCAAAGGTCACACGTGACCTATCACTGCCACAATTGGAGGCAGGAGGAATTCTGTTCTCAGAGATTTTCCCACCTAATTGAGCAAAGCCAACTGCTTTAGGTCAAACTATTAAAAAAAATATGATCATCCAAAACAGGGGGATAAGGAAGAAGATTACCTTCTTATTACATTTTGCCTAAATATTTCAAGTTTAGTTGTCTTTTTCTCCCCCACATCATGTTTTAATGATACAAGGAGTGAAAACACCTTCACTGGAGGTCTGCTCATCAGTGTTCTCCTCATAGATCAAAAATAAAATAACTCTTAATTTTCCACTTCTCTTCATTCTCCAATATATTTCAATGTCAGTCTCATAGTGATCCACTCTTAGATGTCATCTGCTTTCATGAAGTTGGCCAATTATATTATTATAGTACAGTTAGCCTTGAACAATTTGGAGGCTAAGGGTGCCCACCCTCCTCTCAGTCAAAAATCCATGTATAAGTTATAGTCATCCTCCATATATACACAGTTCTTCTGGATCCAACCAACTATGGATAATGTAGTACTATAGTATTTACTATTAAAAAAATCTGCATGTGAGTGAACCTGCACAGTTTAAGCCCATGTATTTCAAGGGTCAACTGCATAAGTTCTTCCTTGGCTGGTCTCAGATTTCCTACTTATGAACTGACAATTTAAGAGAAGAGGACATATGTTCCCAGAGTTTTATCTCTATTTCTTCTGGTTATGTAGATAAAACCAAATGTCCCTGAGTTTCCCAGCCTTCAGGAGACCATCCTCCCTTTAATATCCAGTAACTATCATTCAGTCTCTGGCACTGATTTTTTATAGGCAGCTCTATCCCCAAGTTGTAAGGAATAGGAGTCCTAACAGTTAAACTAGACATTCATGGTGGTTATTTGTCTCTGGTCTCCCTAATCTGCCCTCCCTGTTGGTCCACACTTGCCCTCTTGCTGCACATCGCTTTGGCTCTTCATCTCCCATCTCACTCCAAGCATGGCTGCACATTCTTCCCTTTATTCCACCCAGAACAACAAATACCAGGCTGAAAGTTTATAAAAACCACCTAGACACTTAGGAATGAGATAAGGAAAAAGAAACAGACTGTGTTTCCCGGGATATTGTTGCCAGAATTCAGTGAGCATAGTTCTATCTGCTAGAGTCTTCCCCCGGTCTTCTCCTCCTTTAGCTCCCTGCTTGTCAGCACATTGTTTGATAGTTTATGCATATATTTTTGGTGATGTGTGCTAAGGGACAATCTTACCCTCAACAGATAGAAGTATCCTTGATCATGTCCCTCTTGACTCAGAAAAAAAGGCTGCCAAACCTCTTTTGGACTCAACAAGAAATAAAATTCCCCTTTCCCTACCCTGCTTTCTTCAGCCTGCTTCAAGATCATCCTGTAGTTGACCCCACTGAGATGTCACTATGCTCCAGTGATGACAGCTGTTCATATAATTTTGACATACATATTAATGTCTTGTTTTCTAGACCATCTCCATTCCAGAGAACCTATGCAAAACCAAAAGATCCAACAGAATAAACTTTTCCAAATAAACCCAAAGATGAATAGAGAAATACACATGAAGGAAGCCTTTCAGTAGCATCTTGTCCCTGAGATATTACTTTGTTTACACCTTGTTACCAAGAATATACAATTCTGCATTCATATTCTTTGAGGTTTTACCTCTTCAGCCCATTTTCTGGCCTGATGCTTCAATTTAGTCCTGGTGTTAATAAGGTAAATTACATTCAGTTTCTAGGTTTATATTAATGACAAAAACTATTTTGCAGATAGCATTATTTAGTGTATTAGTCTCCCCAAGGATATTCCAATAACTATAGTGTATAATATATTTTCAGGATTTTTTCACAAAGGACCTGCTGAATGATTTTAGTGGATTCTTCCATAAGTCACCCAGAAACATAAAATAATTTAACAAGTATCAGGACATTGTTAATCATTGGCACTGCCACGGGTCAGACAGAAAGATGAATAAGATGTTATCTTGGTCTTCAGTAGTAAGGAATGTGGACAAGGAAAACACAGATATCATTAAAGATGAAAACAAAACTCAGTGGAAACTCTATCCAAGAGAATATGAATGTACTTAGAGGATGAATAAGGCTTAACACTAAAAATGATATTTTGACAGTCTGAAAAATAAGCAGGATTTGGACAGGTAGAGCTGAGAGACACACACAGGTCAGCAGCAGAAGTAAGTAAGATTGAGGAAGATAAGTTTTTCAGGTGAGGAGAGCAAAGGAAGCAAACATTCATTAATTTTAAAGGATCAGGGTTTTGGTACCAGAGTGGTGGTGGACATATCACCTTTTCTGCTGTTGCAAATTTGGGGAGATCTTTTCTGTCATTTCTTCCAGCAGATGTATACCAGTTCTCAGGAAGGCCCTTTTCAGAAGGATGAGAGCCATTTTCTTTCATTGTCAAAAACACAGCCTTTTCTTTTAAGTGGCAATAGCAGACATTTAAGATTAAATGAGAAACAAATGCTGTGTTCACTCCAAACAAAAAATGTGTCATATGTCATAAAGCCTGAAGCTGAAGCTCTGAAAATCAGGAGATATTTTACAAAATATGTGCCTACAATGTAACCAAAAAACCAGGTCAGCAATCATCCCAGTGTTAGGTGAACCTCTCCAGGTATGTCTAGTATGTGTCTGATGATCTCAGTAGTTTTCTCAGGGGTGGGAAATAGCACAGACAGATGTCCAGGGCCATGTGGCTGGGCAAAGGCAAATAGCCAGGATGTAGCTGTGTAGACAGCTGTCTAAACCAATCAAAACATAGAGCTATCCATTCCCCGTGGTACCGTAAAAGACTCTGGAATTATCACAATTTATACTCCAGCCCAAGTATGTCTCCTGAATAATAATACAACTTAGCACTTCCCTGCAATTTTGCAAAGCTCACTGCAAATTTAGGAAAGGAAGATAAGCAGAAATTTCTAGCTTTGCAGATATACAAATGGATTGGAGCATTACCCCTAATTGATTGATTGACTAAATCTCTGAACAATATTTTAGGATGTGTGATCCATGATTTCATGACTTCAGTTGAGGAAATGCAGCCAGAGAGACCTAGGAACAAATCATTTATTCTAGGTCATGCATTCTGTGTAATAGAAGAAATTAAGCAGCTTCTAATTC
This sequence comes from Monodon monoceros, assembly GCF_005190385.1. Taxonomy (NCBI): domain Eukaryota; kingdom Metazoa; phylum Chordata; class Mammalia; order Artiodactyla; family Monodontidae; genus Monodon; species Monodon monoceros. The sequence goes on from NW_021703765.1 coordinate 30,338,811, forward strand.
TGGGTATATCTATCTCTGACACCACAATCTAACCCTAAATACAATATTTACCCAAGATACATAAAGACAAAACAGCCCAGTTGTCCATCAATAAGAAAATGGACAAACTGGTAGATATCCTAGCAATGGAATTCTAGTCATCAATGAAAATGAACAATTTACCATTTCCACCAGACTTCAGATGAAATCACTGAGGCTCAGGTATGAAAAGACACCTACCATATTGCAGTTAGGTAGGTTTGATTGCCAGCACAGGACCAATCCCTTTATCTGTTCATTACATTCCACGTGGGAACTCAGATCTTTGCAACAATGACAATGGAAACTGTGCTCTGTGGGAGTCCTTTGCAAAATATTTTGTTGTTGTTTTGCTTTGGTAAATGTAATCTTTTTCCAACAATTTTTTTGTTTTCTGACATGTAGAAAAGCAATATTTTTTTAAATCATGCATCAAATAAAAACTATTTTACTAATCTGAATAATTCTAAATTATTTGGGATTCCTTATGTATATAATAAAGAACTTAGAAGCAATGATAATTTAGTTTCATCCTTTCTAAATAACAACAACAAAAAGCTAACCTACAGTAGTCTATATTTTGAAGATTCTCATCCAAGTGATTTAAATAAAAGATAATAAATAAAGAAACTGACCTTTCCAAAACAAAACAAAAGAAAACAAAAACTTCTGGTTACAAGGCAGGTACTTTTATTAATGACAATTTACAAAGGTTAAGCAAGAAAGTAACTTGGCTTTGAAAATAAAATAAAAATAAAACCTTAATGACTGAGTAAATATTTAAGTGCAACATAAAACAGAAAAAAAAATAATTAAAGAAGCAGGGAACATAAAGTAATGTGAGTGTAAGAATCATACATGAAAAAGCCAACCAACCATACTTTTTAATATAAGTATTATGGAATGGTAGAATAAGCACTGCTTTAAACTAAAAATCTGTCCTCTCTTTCCAGCTTTGCCACTAACGAGTTTCTGACTTTATGGAAATTATTTCTCAGGGTTATTGACCATATAATATCTGTGATATTTCCATACTCAAAATTTCTCTTTATTGAAAAATATTTAAAAGTTATTTTAGTTGAAATTAAAGAAGTGTTTTATGTGATTATTATTATATAATAATCATATAAATTATTATAATAATTATTAGAGTATAATAATTCCTATGATTAAAAAATAATAATACCCTATACTAATACTGTTGTTCAAAATGCCTTTTCAACTTTGACGTTCTTTTACCCTGATCATAACCCTGTATAATAAGTCTGATGAGGAATTTGTAGAAAATATATGTAAAACTTAAAGTTGATAAGTGATTTATCAAAGGCCCCCAACAGTGTATTAACAAAAAATAATAGTATTTAACTCTTATTAAGTAAAACCTAAGGGTTTTAGGTTTTCACATTTTCCCCCACAATGGCTCTCATTTGAAGAGCAACTAATGGTAAGTGACATTCAGCTTGGTATTATGAGATGGTGTCAGTGGCTAAGAAAGCATATACATGTAATGTAAAAATGTTTGCATTTGAAGAGTTTACAATTTTTGAGAGTTCTGGGAATGGGGGAGTAGTGATTAGCAGAAAATCACAGAGGAAGTTTAGTTGTCCTGGGTGACTATGCCATGAATGAAGAAACAAGAAAAGGCCATGGGCTCTGGAAGAGTGATAATGCACAGGGATACACTGTGCTTAAGAAATATTGAGTTGTGATGTGCTGCACTTCAAGGATGAATTCCACTAGCAGCATGGCAAGAGAGAGTTGACTTAGAATAACGACATCTGCATAAGTGGCCAGGAGGCAGAGTGAATGGCTATTTAAATAGAAAACTCCAAATGTTAAGATTATCCCAACTGCTGGATGCACAGACAAGTAAGGTATACTGCCAGATTATGAACAAGATGCCAGGCACTGAGGATGACAGAGTGAAGTTGGTGGAGTTCCTCTTGACAGCAAAGGAGGTAGCTCCTGCTGACACATCAGGGACAATATGTGCATACGGAAAAAAACTCCTCACATGGAGGAGTTCATGCCTGAGTTCATGCCTTCAGAGTGCCCCTAGTAACTGAAATGTAGGATTATAGACATTATAGAATCTCAGTAGTATCAACATTATAGAATCTCAGTAGTATCAACAAATAGCATCTGTAAGACAAACATGAGTCCAAATATCAATACATGCTCAAAATACATTCTGAATTATTCAATTCTCTATTTCCATTTCTGGATATACATTGCTTATTGCCTTGCTCATCTTTCCAGCAGAGACAATCAGCTTTCTTCCTCAATTGATATTTTCTCCTAGAATATGAAGTCAGTACAATAAAAGTCTGTGATAGACTGAATAATGGCCCCAGAGATACGCCCACCCCCCCACCAAAGATATCCTAATTCCTTGAACGTGTATGTGTTACTTTATACAGCAAAAGTGACTTTGCAGATGTGAATAAATTAAGGATTTTGAGATCAGGAGATTATCTTGAACCACAAGTATTCTAAGAGGAAGATAAGATTTGATGCTGAAAAAGAAGGCAATGTAAGCACTGAAGCCAAATACTATGCTGCTAGCTTTATAAACAGAAAAAAGGCACCATGAGTCAAGCAGTGCCATTAATGCCATTCTACATGCTGAAAAAGGGGAAGAGAACAATTCTCCCCTACAGCCTCTGGAAGGAGCACAGCTCTGCTGACACATTGATCTTGGCCCATTGTAACTAATTTTGTATTACTGATCTTTAAACTGATCTTTAAATAAGAGAATAGGTGTGTGCTATTTTAAGTCACCAACCTTATGGTAATTAGTTACAAGAGCAATAAAAAAATAATACAAAGTCTAAATAATTAGGAAATTTGATCTATTAGGGATCAAATAATTACTTCTAATATCAGAAAACTAAACAGATAATGCTTTCGATGGTTGATTCTTTGTGGGTTACCCACATCACTCTCAACCTCCATCAGGCTCAGTTAACCTTCTATTCTTGTCAGTCACCTAGTTTGTAATGGCACTTCTATTCTGCATATCTACATTCTACATGCATTTCAAGCACATAAGTTTCCTCCTTCAATAAGGATACTGCAAGTCTTGGGCCCTCCATACTTGAAGGAAGATATCGTGCTTTGCTTTTGATTTGTTTCCCTCAGAATGCCTACTGCGGATTGCTGCATATGAGGGTGTTTAATAAATATTTGTTGAGTCACTCAATGATTGATTGATTAACTATTCTAAAGAAGCATTGGACAGAACTAACCATGACATGGTTAAAATAAATGAATTAGTCCTCATTTACAGTGAGGAAGAAGGCCTTGTTTAGCCAACTTTAGGAGCAATCAAAAGAGTAATCATTGCCAAAAAGGCAGGCAGGCATACACACACACACAGCCTCCAAATTCAGTGATGTGGAATCAGAACCTTTTGGGGAGTGGTCCTCAGGGGTGGTTTTGAAGAATGAGAGTGAAATAACTGTGACCATTGGTGACAGAGAGCCACTCAGCAATAGTTCTCCTAGCCAAACCAGTTATGTTTGGAGAGTCAATTATGCTTGAACAGTAAGCTAAATCAACAGAAACTTAGAAGAATTTTTCACATGAAGAATATAACAAAACATCTCAGTTTAAAGAGAGCATTTTTCTTAGAATCAGGAGAAATTACTCTTTCAAAAAACTTACACAGTAAGCAAAACAAGTCATATCCCTATTCAATTTCAGTCCATCATGACTATATGACCATTGCCAGCAGACAAAAATCCAATCTTTAGTTTGATTCCAAGCTTACACTTTTCCATTGTTTGTTCACTTTAGTACTTTTGAACAAGCCTACTTGTCTGAACATTCTCTAACATGTAAACTACTTATAATTTTACACAATTATGCAAAACTTTAAGAAAAAAAAAAACTTTGAATGCTTTGAGTGCTATTTAGCCTAAAGGAAATTTGTCAGCCTTGAAGATTTAAGAACTGTTCTTACTGAGGGATCTGTAAAACATGGATGTTCTATTTAAATTGAGGGAAGTTTCTTTAGAAAGGAACCCACATCTGGAGAGATGAGAAAAGACAATCAATAGTCAGATATTTACACATGAGGTCATCCTTTTCCAGCAAGCATGGCCCTGCTGCTTTGAAGAGCTTTTTTCTTTATCTGCTGGCTGTCAATCCAAACCTGGGAGAAAAAAGAGAAAAATCTCAAAAATTCATGACATTTTTGCTAAATCAGTCATTGACCTTCCATAACCTCACTTTAATGCTGCTTTCTTTGTATTGATTTTTAATTTGTTCTTCTTTGACTTCCTACCTTGTATGATGTTTTGAGTTTTTAGTTCTAGCTGATGGACAACTCAAGCTCACAATCATCCCCTTTGTTTTGTCTCTCCTTCTCCTCTTTTTGTCATAGAATGTGTTTTCTCCCAGCTCAACTCCTTTTGACAATTCATTTTAACTCTTAACTGTAAACATTGTAAAGGGATCAAAATTTACAAAATATTAAACCGATTGCCAAATTTTAATTTAATTTTGTGTTAAAGCTCATCTCTTTCATCCCCACTCTCAACTAAAGTTATCTCAGGCTCTCATGATTCATAGCCTATTGGGGGTGTGTGTGTGTAATTATTTAGCTTTTTGAGATTTTCCTCATTCCATCCTTCTCTGCCTTCTAAGAAAGAATAAGGCCATCCCCTGACAAGCGGAAACTTTCATAGCTCAGGAGTTGGAGAAGAGCTGTATGATCCTGGCATCTCCTTCAGGTTCTTGCTGTGTTCGTGGTGATACCATCTGGTCACCTCATCCATATTACACTGAACTGATTTCAGTGAGATTTGCCTGGTCCTACCTGGTCTTTGAGGCATGATACTGGATGCTGCTGAAGTCAATGCCATTCCTTCCTTCCTGACTTGATAATCGCCTCAGCATATAGCCTTGTACATACCTGAATTACTAAATATGGATAATGTATGCAACCTCCCATGCCTGTGCCTGAGAAATTAAAAATCAGACATGACATCTGAATCTTCCCAAACCATCAGAATTTTCTGTTCCTCATACTCACTCACGTTTGCCTCTGACCTCTTGCCTATCACTATTCTCTCCTGGTACCACCTCCCACTGACAAGAAAGATTTACCTTCCCCTGTATGAAACAAACTCTCCTTTTTTATGATATACTCTTTTGCTTTTCCTATACATTGGCTACAGTATGGTCAAGCCTGCAAATAGTTATTCTTTTCTTCACTCTATTTTATTTATTTCTGCTCTATTCTTTATTATTTCCTGCTTTCTGGTAACTTTAGGCTTTGTTTGTTCTTCTTTGTTATATAAGTTCCTTGAGTTACATTGTTTGAAATCTTTCTACATTTTTTAAATTGAAGTATATTTCATTTACAATATTATATTAGTTTCAGATGGACAGCATAGTCATACAGTATTTTTAAAGATTTTTAAAGTATTTTTAAAGATTATACTCCATTAAATTTTTAAAGATTATACTCCATTAAAAGTTAGTAAAAGATAATGGCTATAATTCCCTGTGCTGTACAATATATCCTTATTGTTTATCTATTTTATACATAGTAGTTTGTGTCTCTTAATTCCATACCCCTAACAAGCCCCTACCCCTTTGCTCTGCCCTCTGGTAGCCACAAGTTTGTTTCCTATATCTGTGATTCTGCTATTGTTTTGCTATATACATTCATTTGTATTATTTTTTAGATTCCACATATAAGTCATATCATACAGTATTTGTTGTTCTCTGACTTATTTCACTAAGCATAATATTCTCTTCATCCATCCATGCTGCTGCAAGCAGCAATATTTCATTCTTTTTTATGGCTGAGTAATATTTCTCTCTCTCTCTCTCTCTCTCTCTCTCTCTATATATATATATATATATTTATATATATATATTTATATATATATATACACACACACACACACACCATAGCTTCTTTATACATTTGTCTGTTGTTGGACACTTGAGTTGCTTCCATAACTTGACTATTGTAAATAATGCTGCTATGAATATTGGGGTACATGTATCTTTTTGAATTAATATTTTCATTTTTTCCTGGTTATATATCCAGGAGTGGAATTGCTGGATCATAAGGTAGTTCTATATTTAGCTCCTTGAGGTACCTCCATACTGTGTTCCATAGTTACTGCACCAATTTACATAATATACATTCCTACCAACAATGTACAGGGGTTACCTTTTCTCCACTTTGTCTTGAACATTTGTTACTTGAATATTTCTTAATGAAAGCCATTCTACAGGTATGAGGTGATATCTCATTGTTTTGATTTACATTTTTCTAATATTAGCAATATTGAGCATCTTTTCACATGCCTGTTAGCCATCTGTATGTCTTCTTCAGAAAAATATCTCTCAGGTCTTCTGACCATTTTTTGACTGGGTTGTTTGCGGTTTTTTTTTGATATTGAGTTGTATGAACTGAACTGTTTATGTATTTTGGATGTTAACCCCTTGTAGGTTATATCATTTGCAAATATTTTCTCCCATTCCAAAGAATGTCTTTTTCTTTTGCTGATGGTTTTCTTTGCTGTGTAAAAGTTTTTAAGTAGAATTAGATCCCATTTGTTTATTTTTGTTTTATTTCTATTGCCTTAGGAAACAAATTCAAAAAAATATTGCTATGATTTATTTCAGAGAGTGTTCTGCCTGTGTTATCTCCTAGGGGTTTTATGGTTTCAGGTCTTACATGTAGGTCTTTAATCCATTTTATTTCATTTTTGTATATAGTATGAGGGAATGTTCTAATCTCATTTTTTTACATGTAGCTGTCCAGTTTTCTCAGCACCACTTATAAAGAGACTATCTTTTCTCCATCATATATCCTTGCCTCCTTTGTTGTGGATTAATTGACCATAGGTGCACGGGTTTACATCTAGGCTGTCTATTCTGTTTCATTGATCTACTTGTATGTTTTGTGCCAGTACGTTGCTGTTTTGATTACTATAGCTTTGTAGTACAATTTGAAGTTTTTTTTTGGGGGGGGTCATACCTCCAACTTTGTTCATTTTTGTCAAGATTGCCTTAGTAATTTTGAAGCTTTTTGTGGTTCCATATAAATTTTAGGGTTATTTGTTCTAGTTCTGTGAAAAACAACATGGTTATTTTAATAGGGATTGCCTTAAACCTGTATATTGTTTTGGGTAGTATGGCCATTTTAACAATATTAATTCTTCCAATCCAAGAACATGGACTATCTTTCCATTTATTTGTGTAAACTTCAATTTTCTTCATTGATATTTTATAGTTTTCAGAGTATAGGACTTTCAGCCCATTGGTTAAGTTTATTCCTATGTATTTTATTCTTTTTGATGCAATTGCAAATGGGATATTTTTTTTGAAATTTTCTTTTGATAGTTCATTACTAGTATAGAGAAAAGCATATATTTATATATATATATATATATTTTTTTTTTTTTTTTTGCAGTATTTGGGCGTCTCACTGTTGTGGCCTCTCCCATTGTGGAGCACAGGCTCCAGATGCACAGGCTCAGCAGCCATGGCTCACGGACCCAGCTGCTCCGCAGCATGTGGGATCTTCCTGGACCAGGGCACAAACCCGTGTCCCCTGCATCAGCAGGCAGACTCTCAACCACTGTGCCACCAGGGAAGACCTAATATATATATTAATCTTATATCCTGTCACTTTGCTGAGTTCATTTATTAGTTCTAATAATTTTGAGTGGAGACTTTAGGGTTTCCCATGTAAAGAATCATGTCATCTGAAAATACTGACGGTTTTACATTTTCCCTTCCAATTTGGATGCCTTTTATTTCTTTCACTTGCCTGATTGTCATGGCTAGGCCTTCAAATCCTATGTTAAATAGAAGTAACAAGAGTGGGTATCCTTGTCTTGTTCCTGAATTAAGAGGAAAGGCTTTCAGCTTTTCATCATTGAGTATGATGTTAGTTGTGTGTTTTTCATAAATGGCCTTTATTATGTTGAGATATGTTTTCTCTATAATCACTTTGTTGAGGGTTTTGATCAGGAATGGATGTTGAATTTTGTCAAATGCTTTTTCTGTGTCAATTGAGATGAACATTGTGATTTTTAGCTCTCCTTTTGTTAATGTTGGGTGCGACATTAATTGGTTTGTGAATGTTGAATCATCCTTGCATTCCTGGAATAAATTCAACTTGATTATGGTGTATGATCTTCTTTATGTATTGTTGGATTCATTTTTGTAATATATTTTTGAGGATTTTTGCATCTATATTCATCAATGATACTCGTCTGTAATTTTTTGTATTACCTTTGTCTGGTTTTGGTATCAAGGCAATGGTGGTCTCTTAGTATGTATTTGAGAGTGTTCTCTCTTCTTCAGTATTTTGCAGTAGTTTGAGAAGGGAAGGTATTAGCTCTTTTCATATGCTTGATATAATTCCCCTGGGACATCATTTGGTCCTGGATTTTTGTTTGGTGGGAGAATTTTATTACAAATTCAATTACCAGTAATAGGTCTCTTCAGCTTGTCTGTTTCTTCCTGATTCCATCTTGACAGGTTGTATCTTTTAAAAATTTGTCCATTTCTTCCTGGCTGTCCAATTTGTTGACATATAACTGTATATAGTATTATCTTATGATTTTTTGTATCTCTGTAGTATTGGTTGTTGTTTTTTTACCTCTTTCATTGATTATTTCATTTATTTGCATCCTTTCTTTTTTCTTCTTGGTGAAGCTGGCTGAAGAATTATCAATTTTATTTATATTTTCAAGAACTCAGCTCTTTGTTTTATTGATATTTTCTATTTTTTTAATCTCTATTTTATTTATTTCCTGCCTGATCTTCATTATTTCCTACCTTTTGCTGACTTTGAGTTTTGTTTTTTATTCTTTCTATATTTTTTTTAGATGGTAGGTTACGTTGTTTATTTGAGATTTTTGTTATTTCTTGAGGAAGGCCTGTATTGCTATAAACTTCCTTCTTAGAACTGCTTTTGTTGCATCCCATAGATTTTGGAGTATTGTGTTTACATTTCCATTTGTCTTGAGGTATATTCTGATTTCCTGTTTGATTTCATCATTGACTGACTTGTTTTGTAGTAGCATGTTTTTAGTCTTCAACTGTTTGTTCTTTTCCCGGTTTTCTTTTTGTAATGAATTTCTAGTTTCATACAGTAGTGATTGGAAAAATGCTTGATATAATTTCTATCTTAAACTTGTTGAGACTTATTTTGTGGTGTAGTGTGTGATTTTTCCTGGAGAATATTCCATGTGCACTTGAAAAGAATGTGTATTCTGATGTTTGTGAATGGAATATTCTGTAGAAATCTGTTAAGTCCAAATGCTCTATTGTATCATGTAGGACCATTGTTGTCTTATTGATTTTTCTATCTGGATGGTCTGTCCATTGATGTAAGTAGAATGTTAAAATCCCTACAATTATTGAACTATTGTCTATTTCTCCCTTTATGTCTGCTAATATTTGCTTTATATATTAAGTGCTCCTATATTGGGTGCATATATGTTAATGAGTATAGTATCCTTTTCTTGTAGTGATCCCTTTATCATTATATAATGTTTTCTTTGTCTTTTGTTTTAGACTTTGTTTTAAAGTCTATTTTGTCTGATATGACTATTGCTATCCACAGTTCCTTGTTTTCATTTGCATGAAATATCTTTTTCCATTTCCTCACTTTCAGTCTGTGTGTGTCTTTAGCCATGAAGTGAGTCTCTTGTAGGCGTCATATTGAAGGGTATTTTTTTATATCTAATCAGCCACCCCTATGTCTTTTGATCAGAGCATATAGTACATTGACATTTAAAGTAATTATTGATAGGTATGTACTTGTTGTCATTTTGTTACTTGTTTTCTGGTTGTTTTTGTAGTTCTCTCTTCATTTCTTTTTTGTTGTTGTTCCTTCCCTTGTGGTTTGATTATTTTCTTTAGCAGTATGCTTGTGTTCCCATCTTTTTAGTTTTTGTACATCTATTGTAGGTTTTTGTTTTGTGTTTACCATGGAGTTCGTATATGTTGACTTGTAATTTTATCTGCTTCTATTAAACTGGTAGTCATTTAACTTCTAACACATTACAAAGATTTACATTTATTTCTCCACACTCTTACATTTTGTGATTTTGATGTCATATTTTACATCTTCCCTTTTACATTTTTTTTTGTCTTTTAATCCATGTACTGGCTTATTTAAGTGGCTGACCCTCAGTCCTTACTATATATTTGCCTTTCCTAGTGGGGTTTTCACTTTCCTATGGAGTCTTACTTCTTTTCCACTTAGAGAAGACAATGAAACATTTCTTTTATGTTCAGCTTAGTATTGATGAACTCTTTTAGTTTTTGCTTGTCTGAGAAGTTCTTTAATCCTCCTTCTATTATAAATGATATTCTTGTTGAGTAGAGTATCCTAAGTTACAGGTTTTTTCCTTTTAGCACTTAGAATATTTCATTCCAGTCCCTTCTGGCCTGAAAAGTTTCTTCAGAGAAATCATCTGGTAGACCTATGGGGATTCCTTTGTATATGACTTTTTGTTTATCTCTTGCTGCCTTTAGAATTCTCTCTTTAACTTTTGTCATTTTAATTATGATACATCTTGGTGTGGATCTATTTGGGTTCATCTTATTTGGAACCCTCTCTCCTTCCTGTACCTGGATACCAGTTTCCTTCTTCAGATTTGGGAAGTTTTCAGCCATAATTTCCTCAACGTCATTTTTGAACCCTTTCTCTCTCACTTTCTTTCTAGAATGCTTATAATGTGAATGTTGGAACACTTAATGTTATCCCAGACATCTCTTAAATTGTTTTCATTTTTTAAAAATGGGTTGCGTTTTCCTTCCTGCTGTTCTGATTGGGTGATTCCCATTATTCTATCTTCCAAGTCACTTATGCAGTCTTCTGTATCACTTAGTAAGCTATTCATTCCTTCTAGCATGCTTTTTATTTCAGCTATTGAATTATTCACTTCTGATTGGGTCTTTTTTTTTATTTTCTAGTTCCTTGTTAAAATGTTCACTCTTTACATCAATTACTTTCCCTAGTTAGGTTAATACTTTTATTACCAATGTTTTGAATTCTCTATCTGGTAGTTTTTAAAATTTCTGTTTCATTATTTATTTCTCCAGGGGTTTTTCTCTTACTCTTTCAATTGAGAGCAGTTTCTCTCCCTTTTCATTTTGTTTAACTTTCTCTGCTTCTATCAATTTAGGTGAAACAGTTACCTTTGTGATCTTGAATGGATGTTCTTATAAGGAAATATCCCTATATAGACTATGTGTGTCCAGTGCCTTTGGTGGGAGAATTGGATTTGACATGATGCAAGTCATATCTTTCCTCAGGGTGTGCTGGCAGCTATCACCTTGATAGGGAGTGACTCTGGAGATAAACAGCCTAGAGCCAGCACTGGGTGTAAGGCAGAACTTTCTCTCTGCTCAGTGGCCATCACCACCCTATTGAGGGTGGGGTCTGATCCCAAGTTGCTGGAGGAAAAACCCTGAGTGTTGGGCCCAAGCTGACTCTACTCCTTTTAAGTGTGTGTTCTTCTCTCTCCCCACACAAGGACCCTTGCCCCAGAAGAGAGGTGTGCTGAGGCAAATGAGACTTGTATGCATACAGAAGTCTGGTGCACTGCCTGTGTAGGGGCATGCATCTCTTCTCAGATGCAGCCTTATATGCAAGATTCCTTTGTTCCTTATAGCTGATCACTACCTCCAGTCTTCCACCCTTTCTTGGAATCAGTCTGCAGGGCTGGCAATGTCCACATGGATTTTCAGCTCGTATTGGAAGGTAAGTTATGATGGAACAACTGCTCTCAGAGATCTGGGTGACTTCTGAAGCATATTTGAGTAAGCACCAACAATGGGTGCCACCACCCCACCCAGGTTCTGCCCTGGAATCAGGTTACCTCTGAATCCCACAGTAAAGTCTTATCCCTGGTCATGGGCACCCCAGATCCAGTGCCAAGCTGTGGCATGGAGTGAGTGAGGTTGGAGTATTTGCTTAGCTTGGGCTAGAATGCACAGTGAGGCAGTAGTGAGAAACCCAGAAGCTGCAATAGCAGTTCTCTCCCCATCCTGCCTCGGTGGCGAGTTCTCTTTGTCTCTCACAGCTGATCATTGTCCACAGCCTCTGTTGCTCCCACCCTGTTATAGAACCACCTCACAGGGCATGGAGACCTGCATGGTTTCTCTGTGTATCACGGGGTGAACTGTGATGGAGTGGCCACTCTAAGATATTTAGGCAGCTTCTGGGGTGCTGCTTTAGTAAGCTACTAGAGCAGACCTCTCTCTACCCTGCCTCAAAGGCTAGCTAGTATGAGCATCCTTCTCATGAATGGACTCCAGGTTTCCCTCAACCCTGCTGTTTGTCCCAGCAGTCCTCTAACCAGCCAAGGGTGTTTATCTCCTTCATGTAGGATTCCAGGACTGAGGTGCCCAACCTGTGACTCAAACCACTCACTACCTAGTTTGGATGTCTACCTGTGTAATCTCTTCCTCTGAGTTCCCTCACAGAGGCACAGGTCCTGGCCTGATTTCTTTTCTTCCCTTTCTACTTGATTACATGTGTATCTTTCTTACAGCCTTGGTTGTACAGTATTCCTTCTGCCAACTTCCAGTTAGTTTTCAGTGAGAATTTTTCCACACTTAGATGTATTTTTGATGTGTTCATGGAGGTAGGAACTCCACATTCTCTTACTCTGCCATCTTGATTTATTTAAAAAAAATCTGTTGTTTCTTAATGTACGTGTTTATTGCTATAAACTTCCCTCTCAGAACTGTTTTTGTTATATTCATAAGTTATTGTATTTTGTGTTTCTATTTTCATTTGTCTTAAGATATTTTTAATTTCACTTCTAATTTCTACTTCAATTCATTAATTGTTCAAGAGAGCATTAACTTTCATATATTCATGAGTTTTCCAGTTTCCTTCCTGTTACTGGTTTCTGGTTGTATACCATTGTGGTCAGAGAAGATTCTTGGTATGGTTTAAATCTTCTTGAATTTGCTAAGGCTTGTTTTGTGGTCTAATATATGGTGTATCCTAGAAAATATTCCATTCGCACTTGAGAAGAATGTGTGTTCTTTTGTTGTTGGATAGGATTTTCTGTATGTCTGTTAGGTCTGTTTGGTCTATAGTGCTGTTCAAATCTGTTTGAGCATCAATAAAGCTTTTTTTTTATTGATTGTGTGTTTGAAAGATGTACCAATTATTGAGAGTGGGGCATTAACGTCCCCAGCTATTATTATATTCCTGTTTATTTCTCCTTTTAGCTCTGTTAGTTTTTGTTTAATATATTTAGGTGCTCTGATATTGGATGCATAACTGTTTACAACTATTGTATCATCTCAGTAGATTCACAATTTTATCATTGTCACATAATGACCTTATCTGTTTCTTTTTACCATGTTTAGTTTAAAGTCTATTTATCAGATAATAAATGTAGCCATCTCTGACTTTTTTAGTTACCATTTCCTTAAAATATATATTTCCATTCCTTCACTATCAGTCTATGTGTGTCACTAGGTCTTAACTGAGTCTTTTGTAGATAGTGTATCACTGGATCTTATTTTTTAATCCATTCAGCTGTTTTATGTCTTTTTATTGGGAAATTTAATTCATTTACATTTAAAGCAATTATTGATAGGTAAGGACTTACTATTTCCATTTTGTTAATTGTTTTCTGGCTGTTTTATAGATCAAATAGTTATTGATAAAGGCCAAGTCTTGAATTTCCAAGTAAAACTAGCCTGCCTTCAAGACTATTATTTTATTTGGAAATCTAAGATATCTTTTTTGAAATTCAAATATGAGCAATGATATATTTTACCTAGTGAGATCTATTTTATTTTTCTCTATAGTACTGTCTATATTCTAATTCAGAGATACAGTCAAAATGCTCTCTATCTACATAACCTTAACTTGATATTTAGCCATTCCTTGCATTCCACTCTGGTATGTAAGAGAACACATTTTATATGTATTTAATTCATAATTTCCATCATCTCTCTGAGGAATATGGTCATTAAAGTTTACTTTCTGAATTTGAGTGCTCTGAATAAAAAAATATATTGGAATGAAATTCATTGACGATTAAGTGTTATAAGGAGAGGGGGGAAGAGGCACCTAAAGGCTGGTGGCTTGAGAGAGAGAGGAGACAACTGGCAAGAAAAATATGCTTATGGGAATTCATCAGGGACTACACTGAGGAGCTTGGTATGCAAAATACTCTTCCATTTCTCCTGCCAACTGCTTAATAAAATTATGTATTTCACTAATGTCTCTAATGGAAGTAGATTCTAGGAGTAGAATTGAAGAATTTCTGAGTCTACCAAATTGCTGAGTGTCATTGCTTCTTTGGTCAAGACGCAGTCAACCAAAACCTCAGTTAAAAGTATTTTCTATCTTGAGATTCTACAAATGCCATATTATATTTATTTCATATTTTATTACATTTATACGAGTGATGGGAGAATATTAGACAAATAAAATTGCTTAGTGAGTTAAACTAATTACATTATTTTTTAAAGAATTTTTTTTTTTTTTTTTTGCGGTACATGGGCCTCTCACTGTTGTGGCCTCTCCCATTGCCGAGCACAGGCTCCGGATGCACAGGCCCAGCAGCCATGGCTCACGGGCCCAGCCGCTCTGCGGCATGTGGTATCTTCCCGGACCGGGGCACGAACCCATGTCCCCTGCATCGGCAGGCGGACTCTCAACCATTGTGCCAACAGGGAAGCCCTAAAGAATTTTTAATTTATAAATTCTTTGCTGAAATAATATATTACAAAATTCAGTACAACAGGAGGAGCCTGTGTGAATGTAAAACTAAGTGCAATATCTCTACAACTGTCTGATTGTTCATAGCAGGGAAGGATCAAAGTGAAAAGAAAATTTTATCTTTAAAACCACAATGCTCTTATTTCTATTACAGACATGGAGTAAATTTAGTTATAGAGGATACCTCAGGCCCAGTAAGAAAATCCTTGACGTATATTTGACTTATCTTCTCTCCTAGTCCCTTCAGAAGCCATTTCTTCTAAACCTCTATGGTCAATGACAAACTCTCTCTGAATTCCTGGCAAATGCTTTACCTAACAGACAGAGTATTAAATATTTATTTTTGGTTGATGAAGTCTTTAACCACCTAAGTGCACAATTTTCCAATTACCTTTTCAGAAATGATGTGCAGGAATAATTGAACTAGAAGATGAAATCTTAGCTCTTTCACTGATGTGAAATTGATTAATTTCTTTGTTTCCAGTGATATTTTTCTTTTAAGAAAAAGAAAAAGGCAAATCAATTTAAGTGCTAAATTGACAGCCTAGAGACTAGAGTGCCAATAGACATTCATTTGTTAAAAAGCAATGCAAAGTAGGTGTAAAGATAAAGCAAACTTTCCTATGGTAGAAAGATAAAGCAAACTGTTACCTACAGATCTGTGTCCTTAATTCCCAATGTTGGGCCAAGTCATCTTACCCAGAAAGGTAAGAATCCTGATATAGTAGGGTTGGGCCCATTCTAGGACCCCTTAGTAATTTGTTCCAGATTCCTATTTCTTCAGCTTTTAGTGTGGATTGACCAATGTTACAAAATTTAGGTTTATTTGTTATAACTAATATTATTTCACTTGAATATTTCCCATAAGGAAGAAAACATTAGATCTCTGGATATTTGAACAGATCTTTTTATCAACACAGGAATGACTGGACAGTCGCCGAGAGTACAGTTAAAGAACAAATCAAATCCTTTTGTTCTACGTTCTGTTTCTATTGAAAATCACTTGAAATACATGTTTGAAATAAGTAGGATACTTATATGACCTTTTTAAAAATACAGTTGAAGATAAATACCTAACTATTTAAAAAATGGAATGTTTAAAATGGGTTCAAATGAAACCCAACAATATAAACTTTATTAGGGATAAATGCAAATTTTTGCTCTTAAGTTAAAAGACAAACCAGAAAAAGGCACAGACTAGAACTGGATCATGTGAAGTTAGTTTCAAGGCATAGGAAACTTTATATAAGTTAGTGGCTGTTGGCAAAAGTAAAGTTGGTTGAAGCAGCTTTCTAGAATTATAGTACTCAGAGGGCACTTACAGAAACAGTTCACTCTGTGTTGTCATTCAGCCCCAACCAAGATGGAATGTTCAGTTTTGGTTGCTGCACTGAAGAAGATATTTACACTTCATGGAAACCATCCAGAGATGAGGGTGGCAATAATGTTTATTCTAGAGAAGAGAATATTTGATTAGACCATGTTCTTATCTTCAAATAATAGTAAAAATAACCAACATTTACTGAATGTCCACCTGTGCCAGACACTCTGTTATAAAATGTTTATATGTATCATCTCATTTAGTAGTAGCATTAACAACCTACTACTATGAAAAATATCAGTAGCCATAACCCTAGAACTTGATACTATCATTAATCTACATTTTTCAGAAGAGAAAACTAAAGAAAAGAGAGATAAAGTAACTTTCTCATGGTACAAAGGACCACCAAGAAAAAGAAAGATTGAAGTTGTTCTACTTGGTTAAAAAGAGTAGTGCAAAGACTAAGGGTAAAATTTGCAGGAAGACAGAATGTAGATATATTAAAGGAAAAGAGTTTTGCAATTCAGATCTGTCTAAAGCATAATGTGCTTCTCTGTGAGGTTGTTCAAAAAGGATGTTATAAAAGGAATGTTTGCCTCTGCTACAGACCTAGCAGTTCCCTAATTACTGTCCACATGCAAGTTTTCTGCTAGTATAAGAAAATCACTAGCATTTTGATACAATATGAATCAATCTATTGAACAAAATGTGGTTTTTGACTTCAGTACAATGGATATCCTGACGAACTTTTCTAAGTTTGATGGAGAGAAAGGAGATACAATCATACATGCTGGGTTATGTTACAATAATGCTAAAAGGCACAGTATCCAATGGCAAAATAGAGACCCAACCCTGACCTCTTTCTAACTATCTTTAATCCTGGTCTAACGTGAGAATATAATCCTTCTTGAAGATCATTCTGCACCCATAACTCCAGCCATTATATAATTCCCTACATGAACAAAAGAAAAGACACATTTCTAGCATGGTCTCAGCTTCTAAAGGTGGTTAATAGGTTCTGCACTTGGGGCCAGTTTGTTTCCAAAGAACAACAACAAGAGAAAACCCACAAATTCTCTGCATTTAAAGCATTGGCACCTCTCTCAGTATTTTAACTGCCCCAGTCCTATTATGAAATGTGATTCATTTTGTCAATAATATTGTATTTTTAGCAATTCAGGTTCTAGCTACCACAGGTCAATATATTTTTATAAGATGTTTCAATGTTATCTAAAATAAATGCTTACAGGCAAAACCAATTTCTTCATTTCTGGTCAATTATCTATAAGAAGTGAAATGAAAGACACTTTGTTTTCTGTTTGACAGTGAAAGGAGGATAAGATTTTCAGGAAGCCAATCCAACTCTCAGTTTCAACTAAAGTAACCTCCTCAAGGTACAAGGGGTCATCCTGTGAAAGGAAATCACATTGTTTTTCCTAGCTAAAAAGTATAGCGCTAAGATCAATGGGTAGAAACCACAGACAAGAGAACAAGTGAAATAGCTGACTGCGAGGTGGGTGGATTGGTCCTTTTCTAGCATCTGTTCTGGATCTCCCATAGTCTGGTACCCAGCAGAGCAGAATGGTTGGGCCCACCCATGGCCTCGTCATCTTGTACATGAATTAGGTCAAGAATATAGCAACATAGGTAACTATAGAGCAAAGAGGATGATGAGAAAGTGAAAGCTCATCCACTCTGCTTCCTTAGTTCCTCCTCCTCTTTAAATTTCTCTCACTTTTAAAATTCTGTTTTCTCTCTCCTTTAGTTTCACAGCATGGAATATCAGGGTTAAGGTCAACAGTAGAGAAAAATAAGAATATTTTTCTTTTTTCCTTTTGTTTCCCAAGGAATTATTTCTAGCTAAGAATTATATATACGGTTAAGTTAGGTAATGATTTATTCCTGTCTTCAAAGAGCTCAGAGTGTGTGTGGCATAGTGGTGTAAGTGGACAATTATGAAACAATTCAGTGAGGATAAAGTTAGTCATATCTGGGAATTATGGAAGGAATAAGGGTTCCTCACCCTGACTAGTGAAGGGACTCAAAGAAGGACCCCTGGAAACCTTCATAAGCACTAAATCTTATTTTTTATTTATGTTTATTATTTGTATTTTAAATAACTGGCAAGCCCATAGCAAACAAATTCAAATGGTACAACGAGAAGAGAATGAAGGTTAAGCCTCCCTCCTACTTTTGACTTATAGTCACCCAGTTTCCTTCTCAGGACATAATCAAATTTTTGCAAGTTCTTCCAGATATACTACATACATTTAAAAATATATAATTTTTGGACAGAGTCAAGATGGTGGAGTAGGAGGGCTTGGAGTTCATGTCTCCTCACAACTAGGGCAGCTACCAGTGCTGTTGGGGGACCTTGGACACTTAACGGAATGGGAGAAAACCTTAAGTGACTGGGTAGGTCACGGGGGGAAGAAAGGGGAAGGAGAACTGGAGGCCAGATGAGACCAGTGATACTGAGGGACAGCTGGAGGTGGGGAGGGGTTCCCACCCTTAGGAGGAGCCCATCCATGGTGAGGAGATCAGCAAGAAAGGAGGGAGAACCTCGGGGGTTAGGAGCATAGGAAGGGAATGGGCCAATGTTTCCCTGACACACTCGTGTCCCAGGTAGCCTGTTGAGGTCCTCAGCCTGATCCTCTGCACTCCAAAGCCCCTTCTGGCTGCATGGAGCCTAGGTCATGCACCCAGCCTAAGCCCCAGCCCCCACAGCCAATACATTTTTCGGTTTTTTTTTTTTTTTTTTTCTGTTGTCGTTTTACTTTACCTTTTTGTTTTATCATTTGTATTTTTATTTTTCTAATTTTTTTTATTTTTCTAATTTCATTTTATTTTTATTATTTGTTATTTGTTCTGCATGCTTTTTGCTTTTGCTTTTTCTTCCTTTGTTTGTTTTTTTCTTTTTCTTTATAATTTTTTTTTTCTTTTCTTTCTGGCTTGCAGGATCTTGACTCCCAGGCCAGGGGTTTGGCATGAGCTCCTGGGGGTGGGGAGCACCAAGTGCAAACCACTGGACTAACAGAGAAATTGAGATCCCAGGGAATATTAATCAGAATTAGGTCTCCTAGAGGGTCCCATCTAGGCACCAAGACCCAACTCTACCTTACGGCCTGCAAACTCCAGTGATGGATGCCTCAGAGCAAGCAACCAGTAAGACAGGAACACAGTGCCACACATCAGAAAAAAAAAATGAGATGACAAAAAAATATGTTATAGATGAAAGAGCAAGGTTAAAACCTACAAGCCCAAATAAAGAAAAAGGAAATAAGCAACCTACCTGAAAAAGAATTCAGAGTAATGATAGTAAAGATAATCCAACATCTCAGAAACAGAATGGAGGTGCAGATTGAGAAAATACAAGAAATGTTTAACAAAGATCTAAAAGAATTAAAGAACAAAGAGCAATGAACAACACAATAAATGAAATGAAAAACACTCTAGAAGGAATCAATAGCAGAATAAGTGAGGCAGAAGATGAACAAGTTAGCTGGAAGACAGAATGGTGGAAATGACAGCCAAGAAGCAGAACAAAAATATAAATAAATAAAAAGAATTGAAGATAGTCTCACAGAGTTCTGGGACAACATTAAATGCACCAACATTCAAATTATAGGGGTCTCAGAAGGAGAAGAGAAAAAGAAAGGATCTGAAAAAATATTTGAAAAGATTATAGTCAAAAACATCCCTAACGTGGGAAAGGAAATAGCCACCCAAGTCCAGGAAGCACAGAGAGTCTAATACAGGATAAACCATAGGAGAAACTCAACAAGACACATGTTAATCAACAAAAATTAAACTCAAAGAAAATCATATTAAAAGCAGCAAGGGAAAAGCAACAAATAACATATAAGGGAACACCCATTAGGTTAACAGCTGATTTTCAGCAGAAACACTGCAGGCCAGAAGGGAGTAGCCGGATATATCTAAAGTGATGAAAGGGAAAAACCTACAACCAAGATTAGTCTAACTAGCAAGGATCTCATACAGGTTAGATGGAGAAATAAAAAGTTTGACAAACAAGCAAATGCTGAGAGAATTCAACACCACCAAACTAGTTTTAAAACAAATACTAAAGGATCTTCTCTAGGCAGGAAACAAGACAAGAAAAAGACCCACAAAAACAAACCCAAAACAATTAAGAAAATAGTAATAGAAACATACATATTGATAATTACCTTGAATGTAAATAGATTAAATGTATCACCCAAAACACACAGTCTGGCTGAATGAATACAGAAAAAAGACCCACATAGATGATGTCTACAGAGACCCACCTCAGAGTTAGGGACACATATAGACTGAAAGTGAGGTGATGGAAAAAGGTATTCCATGCAAATGGAAATCAAAAGAAAGGTGAGACAGACGAATGGATAAAGAATATGTGGTACATATATACAATGGAATAGTACTCAGCCATAAAAAGGAACAAAATTGGGTCATTTGTTGAGATGTGGATGGATCTAGAGACTGTCATACAGAGGGAAGTAAGTCAGAAAGAAAAAAACAAATATCGTATATTAACACATATATGTGAAACCTACAAAAATGGTACAGATAAACTGGTTTGCAGGGCAGAAATTGAGACTCAGATGTAGAGAACAAATGTATGGGCACCAAGGGGGGAAAGCGGTGGGGTGGTGGGGGTGGTGGTGTGAAGAATTGGGTGATTGTGGTTAACATGTATACACTGATGTGTATAAAATTGATGACTAATAAAAACCTGCCGTATAAAAAATAAAATAAAATACAAAAATTCAAAAAAAAAAGAAAGCTGGAGTAACAATACTCATATGAGATAAAGTAGACTGTTACAAAAGATAAGGAAAGACACTACATAATAATCAAGGGATCAATCCAAGAAGATATAACAATTGTAAATATTTATGCACCCAACATAGGAGCACCTCAATACATAAGGCAAATGCTAACAGTCATAAAAGGGGAAATTGACAGTAACACGATAATAGTGGGGGACTTTAACACCTCACTTACACAACTGGACAGATCATCCAGACAGAAAATAAATAAGGAAATGTGAGCTATGAATAACACAATAGACCAGATAGATTTAATTAATATTTATAGGACATTCCACCCAAAAAACAACAGAATACACTTTCTTCTCAAGTGCACACAGAATATTTTCCAAGATAGATCACATCTTGGGTCACAAATCAAGCCTTGGTAAATAAGAAAACCACAAGGCTATGAGATTATAAATCAATCACAGGGAAAAAAATGTAGAAAACACAAGTACAGGGAGGCTAAACAGTGCAGTGCTAAATAAACAAGAGATCACTGAAGAAATCAAAGAGGAAGCAAAAAAAAAAAAAAACATAGAAACAAGTGACAACAAAAACATGATGACCCAAAACCTATGGGATGAAGCAAAAGCAATTTTGAGAGGGAAGTTTATAGCAATTCTATCTCAGGTCAAGAAATAAGAAAAATCTCAAATGAACAATCTAACCATACACCTAATACAAATAGAGAAATAAGAACAAAGAAAACCCAAAGTTAGTAGAAGGAAAGAAATCATAAGGATCAGAGCAGAAATAAATGAAATAGAAACAAAGAAAACAATAATAGAGAGAAATAAAACTAAAAGTTTGTTCTTTGAGAAGATGAACAAAATTGATCAGCCTTTAGCCAGACACACCAATAAAAAAAGGGAGAGGATTCAAATTAATAAAATTAAAAATGAAAAAGGAGAAATTACAACTGACACCACTGAAATACAAAGGATCATAAGAAACTAGTACAAGAAACTATATGCCAATAAAATGGACAACCTGGAAGAAATGGAAAAATTCTTGGAAAGATACAGCCTTCAAAGACTGAACCAGGAAAAAGTAGAAAATATAAACAGACCAATCCAAGTAAAGAAGTTGAAACTGTTATTAAAGATGTTCCAAAAAACAATAGCCTGGGACCAGATGGCATCACAGGCAAATTCTATCAAAAATTTAGAGAAGAGTTAACACCTATCCTTCTCAAAGTCTTCAAAAAAAGTGCTGAGGGAGGAACACATCCAAACTTGTTCTATGAGGCCACCAGCACCCTGATACCAAAACCAGACAAAGATATCACACACACACAAAAAAATTACAGGCCAATATCACTGATGAACATAGATGCAAAAATCCTCAACAAAACACTAGCAAACAGAATCTAACTACATATGAAAAGTATCCTACAACATGATCAAGTGGGATTTATCCCAAGTAGGCAAGGATTCTTCAATATATGTAAATTAATCAATATGATACACCATATTAACAAATTAAAGAATAAAACCACGTGATCATCTCAATCGATGAAGAAAAAACTTTTGACAAATTTCAACACCCATTATGAGAAAAGCTCTCCAGAAAGTGGGCATAGAGAGAACCTACCTCAACATAATAAAGGCCATATATGACAAACCCACAGCAAACATCATTCTCAATGGTGGAAAAACTGAAAGCACTTCCTCTAAGATCAGGAAGAAGACAAGGATGCCCACTCTCACTACTGTTATGCAACATAGTTTTGGAAGTCCTAACCATGACAATCAGAGAAGAAAAAGAAATAAAAGAAATCCAAATGGAAAAGAAGAAGTAAAACTGTCACTATTTCCAGAGGACATGATACTATACATAGAAAATCCTAAAGATGCCACCAGAAAACTACTAGAGCTAATCAGTGAATTTAGTAAAGTTGAAGTATACAAAATTAATACAGAGAAATCACTTGGATTCCTATACATTAGCAACAAAATGTCAGAAAGAGAAATTTAGGAAATGATCCTATTTACCATTGCAACAATAATAATAATATACCTAGGAATAAACCTACCTAAGGAGGTTAAAGAACTGTACACAGAAAACTATAAAGTACTGATGAAAGAATTAAAGATGACATAAACAGATGGAGAGATATATCATGTTCTTTGATTGGAAGAATCAATATTGTGAAAATGACTCTACTACCCAAAGCAACCTACAGACTCAATGCAATCCCTAGCAAATTACCAATGGCATTATTCACAGAATTAGAACAAAAAATTTTACACTTTGTATGGAAGGACAAAAGATCCCGAATAGCCAAAACAATCTTGAGAAAGAAAAACAGAGCTGGAGAAATCAGGCTTCCTGACTTCAGACTATATGACAAAGTTACAGTAGTCAAGACAGTGTGGTACTGGCACAAAAACAGAAATATAGATCAACGGTACAGTATAGAAAGCCCAGAGATAAACCCATGTACATATGGTCACCTTATCTTTGATAAAGGAGGCAATATACAATAGAGAAAAGAAAGCCTCTTTACTAAGGGGTGCTGGGAAAACTGGACAGCTTCATGTAAAAGAATGAAATTAGAACACTGCCTAATACCTTATACAAAAATAAACTCAAAATGGATTAAAGACCTATATGTAAGACTGGATATTATAAAACTCTTAGAGAAAGCCATAGGAAGAACACTCTTTGACATAAATCACAGCAAGATCTTTTTTGACCTTCCTCCCAGAGTAATGAAAATAATAACAAAAATAAGCAAATGGGACCTAATTAAACTTAAAAGCTTTTGCACAACAAAGGAAACCATAAACAAGAGAAAAAGACATTCCTCAGAATGGGAGAAAATATTTGCAAACAAGCAACTGACAAGGAATTAATCTCCAAAATATACAAACAGCTCATGCAGCTCAATATCAAGAAAACAAACAACCCAATCAAAAATAGGTGGAAGACCTAAATAGGCATTTCTCCAAAGAAGACATACAGATGGACAAGAGGCACATGGAAAGATGCTCAACGTCACTAATTATTAAAGAAATGCAAATCAAAACTACAGTGAGGTATCACCTCACACCTGTCAGAAAGACCATCATCAAAAAATCTACAAACAATAAATGCTGGAGAGCGTGTGGAGAAAAGGGAACCCTCTTGCACTCTTGGTGGGAATGTAAATGGATACAGCCACTATGGAGAACAGTATAGAAGTTACTTAAAAAGCTAAAAATAGAACTACCATATCATCCAGCAATCCCACTACTGGGCATATACCCTGAGAAAACCATAATTCAAAAATAGTCATGTACCATGATGTTCATTGCAGCACTATTTACAATAGCCAGGACGTGGAAACAACAGATGAAGAGATAAAGAAGATGTGGTACACATATACAATTATACAATGGAATATTACTCAGCCTTAAAAGATAATAAAATTGGGTAATTTGTAGAGATGTGGATGGACCTAGAGTCTGTCATATAGTGTGAAGTAAGCCAGAAAGAGAAAAACAAATATCGTATATTAATGCATATATGTGGAATCTAGGAAAATAGTACAGATGAACCTATATCCAGGGCAGGAATAGAGACACAGTTGTAGAGACCGGACATGTGGACACAGGTGGGGAAGGGGAGGTTGGGATGCCCTGGGAGATTAGGTTTGACATAAATATACTACCATGTGTAAAATATCTAGCTAGTGGGAGCATCCGGTATAGCACAGGCTGCTCAGCTCAGTGCTCTGTGATGACTTAGATGGGCGGGATGGGGAGGGGGATGGGAGGGAAGTCCAAGAAGGAGGGGATAAATGTATTCATATAGCTGACTCACTTCATTGTACAGCAGAAACTAACACAACTTTGTAAAACAATTACACTCCAATAAATATATATATATATATATTTTTTTCTATCATGAAAAGCACACTGGATACCAATATTGTATAATAGAAATAAAACCTCTAGCTACATTTTAATTCTAATATTTCTAGAAACCAAAGAGAAAAAAGTAAAATTAATTTTAATATATTATATTTAATCCAGTATATTTGAATATAATTTCAGTGTGTAATATATTTAAAGTATTATTATAAAGATATTTTACATTTTTTGTACCAAGTCTTCAAAATGTAGTTTTGTTTTTGTTTTTTTTTTTTTTTTTTGTGGTACACGGGCCTCTCACTGTTGTGGCCTCTCCCGTTGTGGAGCACAGGCTCCGGATGCACAGGTTCAGCAACCATGGCTCACAGGTCCAGCCGCTCCGCGGCATGTGGGATCTTCCCGGACCGGAGCATGAACCCGTGTCCCCTGCATCGGCAGGCAGACTCTCAACCACTGCGCCACCAGGGAAGCCCTGTAGTGTGTTTTATACTTACAGAAAATGTCATTTCAGATAATGAATTTTCATGTAAAATATTTGCTTTGTGTTTAGGTTTCATAAAACTAACAGCTTCAAAAGTAGATTCTCATATACAAATTATTCCAAACATTCTTAGGTTTTTTTCCAATAACTAAATCAAGTATCAGGCAAATTTTAATTAACTAAAATTAATTTGCTTATTCACACTATCCACATTTCGAGTGCTCTATAGCCATATGTGGCTAATGACAACATATGGAATAGCTGAGGTTACATATTGCTCTATATCTTCTTTTAACAATGTGTCTAAGAAATTTTGTTCGTATTTGTACATAAATTAATCTCATTTTTCTAAAGGCTACATAAAATTCCCTTGTAGGAATGTGCTATAATGTATTTAAGTTGTCCCTGTTGATGAACAGTTAACTTGTTTTCCAAATCTTTGCTAAAATGCTGACATGCTGCAGTGAATATGTTTTTGTACATAGGTCATTTCACACATTTGAGTATGTTTATCTTTAGAATAAATCCTTAGAAGAGAAATTGTTGGGTCACAGTTCTTTTACATTTCTTATTCTTGAAACATATTTCTAAATTACCAAGCAAAAATATAAAGATTGCCTATTTACTTATAATCTTCCATAACTCATTATCATTATGAAACTTCTTACCTTTGCCATTCAGAAAAGTGAAAAAATGGTTCCACAATATACTATTTAAATATATATATATATATATAGGAGTATAATAATGTTGTATTCGTTTCTGCTGTTTAACAAAGTTAATACTTTTAAATGTACTTTTTTTTTAAGAGTGAAGCCAATTATGTTTTCCTAAACTGAAAAATTATTAGTATTTTGTTTTCAGTGAACTGTCTGTACATTGCCTTTGTCATTCTGTTGAGTAATTGAATCATAAAACTGAAAGTTTCAGAAAATCAGCCACTTGCATGTTATATGAGTTGCAAATACCTTGACATTTTTATTTTGTCTTTGTTTTTCTGGAATATATGGATTGTGTGTGCACATGTGTTTCTGTACCTGTGTTGCCATACAGGTAGGTATTTTTCTGTTTATGCATTGGGGTTTTATTTGTTCGTTGACTTTGTTCTTATAGGGATTCTTTGTTTAGCAGTATGCTAGGAATGGCCTCTCCCACTCTCAAGAGTACTAGAAAAGCTTCCTCTGCCATTTTTACTTTTATCTTTTTATAATTTCTTTGTTTGATATTTAAATAATTAATCCACCAAAACTTCTTTTGGTATAAGATGTAGGGACCAATTTTATTTTAATGGCAAATAGTTTCTCTCAACATTACTTCTTATTTAATTCATCTTTTCCCTGCTGATTTCATTTGCAACCTTCATTGTATGTTAAAGTCCTGAAGGTAATAAGGCTTTTCAGTGAAGTGGTCTATTCATATACCTGACATCAAGTCTTAAATAATGAGTGTGCTCAGTTGGAATTGGGGAAGTGAAGATGTTATTTATTCACAACAGAATAGAGAAATGAGCAAAGGTACAGAGTGAGGGTAAAAAAAAAAAAATGCAAGCAACTACATAAGTTCTATGTTGCTAAAACAAAAGTTTGGCACAACAATTAGAGAAAAATAAGTCTATAGAAATTGGCTGGCAGCAGACTATAGGCAGCATTACATGCTGCATTAAGTAAGCTATACTTGATGGAAGGGATCAATTGATTTTCAGCAGAACGATATGGTCTAATTTATGTTTTAGAAAGTTTGTTTTAGTGACAGAGTGGAGACTGGATTTGAAGATCCAGCCCTATAGATAGGTAGCCAATTTGAGAGGCTGCTGCAGCAGTCCAAGTGAGAGGTGAATGATATAATATGGATGGAGAAGAAAGGGTGAACTAGAGAGATATTTGGGAGGAAAACTATTGCATTTGGTGATTGATAAAAAGCCAAATTAGTTAAAGAGAAAAATAGTTAGTTTATTTTGGCCTTACTGTGTTTGGGATACCTGCTGAATGTATCCATCATGCAATCAGATATGTGAAACTGAAGTTTTGTTTTGCTTTTCATTTATTATTTTTTTAATATTTGTTTATTTAATTTATTTTTTTGGCTGCGTCAGGTCTTAGTTACGGCACACGGGATCTTGGGTGAGGCATGTGGGATCTGTCATTGTAGTGCACAGGCTTCTCTCTAGTTGTGGTGCACGGGCTTCTCTCTAGGTTGTGGCACGGGCTCCAGGGTTCATGGGCTCTGTACTTTGCAGAACGTGGGCTCTCTTGTTGAGGCACACGAGCTCAGTAGTTGTGGCACATGGGCTTAGTTGCCCCATGGTATGTGGGATCTTAGTTCCCCAACCAGGTATTGAACACACGTCCCCTGCATTGGAATAAAGTTAGACTCTGTACTAGAGATATTGATTAGGATTCAGCACATGAATGTTAATTGATACCATAAGGAGAGGAGATCAAACATGGAGAGAGTCCACATAGAGAAGAAGAATGAGCTGAGGGCAAAACCCTGAGGGGCATCAACTTGGAAGAGAAAGGATTATCACAGAGAAAGAAGATATCACAATTATACAATGGTTCTATTTAATAGAAGAAAAGAAAAAAGAAATATTGAAGAAGTGAAAAGTGATGAACAAAATCAATGTAGCAGAGATGTCCAGTAATATAAGAATCTAAAATGCCTCCTGAATTTGAAAGTTAGTGTCTTTGATGATAACTTCTTAAAACACATCCAGAGGTGGTATATATATATATATATATATACACACACATCTATAATGTATAGTTGGTACAGACTGTGTTAAGGAAGGGGCAAGAGGCAGAGTGCTCATTTGGGGATTGAGAATTAGGAAAGAAGGTTGAGGAAGAGAATAGCTGACTTTAGGACGGCTCATGTAAATATGGAATTTTGCATATGTATGTATATTCATTTATGTGTGTGTATATCTATATATAATAAACACATAATGTCATATATATAGTACACACAATATCATAATTAAAATCATTAGACTCCAAAATACAAGATGTAGCAACCTTTAATCTGAGATGTAAGTTAACTTCACTTCCTTAGCGAATGGGTTGTGTTCAACACTCTAATTATAATTGAATGAGTGGTAAACCAAGCTTTGATATATATAGTCAGGAGAGAAAATCAGCTCGAGTATGTCATGCCATCTCTGTATTTTACTGAGCCAGTGCCTCACATCCCAACTGCAGTTTCAGGGACAAATTTTTGCAGCTATTCCTAGGAAAGTGTGTGTCTGAATCAGCTCTGAAATGGAAATTAAGGCAATTTAGAGGGTTACACAAGATCTGGACTCTGAATGCATCACTTAGGATTGCATTTTGCTTCAGCGATGTTATGCCCACCATATCAGCACTTTGGTTTGCTTCTATCCTCTTAGTAACACAAGGATAAACAGAAAAACTGAAAATGTCCCTGGTCTCTGAAGTCAAGTGCTTCTTTCAAAGTCAGAGCTAGTTGCCAATGTCTTTACTTGACTTCTTCAACAGTCCTGCATGCAGGAGACCACAGATATCAAAAAGGATACAAGTTGAGCTTGTTCCATACACCTTCCTCATGAGGATGCTTATTCCTGTTTCTCAAGTGAAATTAACAAAAATAAATAAATATTTAAGAACCCCCACATGAACTCTATATTTGTCAAGAATGGATTTCTATAAAATACATGATTAATAAAAATGAATAAATTAAAATAATTAAAATGTACATTTCTGTTGAAATGAGTAGTATATATGTGTCCAAATTTGGATTCCCCAGAAATAGGTGATTCAAAAATTCAAGTGTTAAATATTTTATTTGGATAGTGAAGAAAATGCTGGTTTGGAAGTGGAGAGCTGAGACAGGGAATAGAAGCACAATAAAGGAAGGGAAACAACAAAGGGAAGTTTTTCAAGCCAACTACCACCATAGAGCACTGGAGCTTAAGCACACAGGATTACTCTAGGAGTTAATGTAGTACCCATACCTCAGAATTATTCCACCCAAAGGGTGCAAGGCTGAGGTTTCCCATGGCAAGGAAAATATTTAAGTAAAGAAACCTGGAACGTCCCTGGTGGTGCAGTGGTTAAGAATCTTCCTGCCAATGCAGGGGACATGGGTTTGATCCCTGGTCCGGGAAGACCTCACATGCTGCAGAGCAACAAACCCTGTGCGCCACAACTACTGAGCCTGTGCTCTAGAGCCCACGAGCCACAGTTACTGAGCCCACATGCCACAACTACTGAAGCCTGTGTGCCTAGAGCTCGTGCTCCACAACAAGAGAAGCCACGGCAATGAGAAGCCCATGCACCACAACCAAGAGTAGCCCCTGCTCTCCACAGCTAGAGAAAACTCACATACAGCAACAAAGACCCAATGCAACGAAAAAAATAACAAACAGAAAGGCAAGTGCTGGCAGTTAGAAGTTAATTGGTGTGTACTGAAGAGGTAAGGTTAGAGCATATGGGTACAAATTGATATGATTTACCCCCAAAGACTGAATGCTTTGCTGAGATTATATGTGTCATAAATTATCAGAAATAGAATTATACGAATTTCCAAGCCAAAACTTCCTAGAATCCAAATGTACTTGTTTTTGTTTGTTTTGTTTTGTTTTTTATAAGCTGAGCATATGCAGTCAGTTTAGGTGCTAAACAAGTTTTACATCAGTTCAAGAAATCTCATGATAAAGATTATGTATTGTACTGTAGTCAGTAAAGACTTACTTAATTTTTACACAAAGAAGAATTTACTTAAACCACTTCTTCATCATGGTGAAATTTCCCCTCTCTCCTTCTGTAGTACAACATCGTTTAGCAATATTAACACTGACTATATGCAGAATAATCTGATTGTCAGCATAGATACAAAAGAACCTGAAAACATAGTTGTTGGCTTGTGGAATTTCCATACAGAAAATTCTTGACAAGCACAAAAGAAAGATACAAAACACAGAAGATGAAACATCAGTAGATGTAAACAAATCAATTAATCAGAGCACATTTATTGAGCTCTTACTCTACTACATCGTATATTAAATGTTATGTGACTAAGCCAAAGCCTTATCCTCCCCCAAATTTATAAGTTACTTGGAAGACCTCATAACGCTGAAATAATGAGAATCCTACAAGAAAGCATATATTCAATTCATACACTGGGTAGCATATAGTCAAGTAATTTCAGAATGGGGAGCCATGAAATGGGATATCCAGAAAATGCTTCATGGAGGAATATCAGAGAGAACATTCCAGATTAATATTTTTTAATTAATTTTTATTGGAGTATAGTTGCTTTACAATGTTGTGTTAGTTTCTACTGTACAGCAAAACGAATCAGCCATACATATACATGTATCCCTCCCTTTAGGACTTCCTTTCCATCCATGTCACCACAGTGCATTATCAAGAGAAAAGAGGAATACATTGTGGAGAATGAGAAATTGTGTGGATCTGCTCTTTTTCTTCCCCCTCGAATTGTGTTTTTCTGAATTAATTGAGCCAATGTTCTTTTGATTAAAAAGGCCTATCTTCAGACATTAGTTACAATTTCTCATACTTATAGATAGTTTGGTACAAACACCAGAAATAAAGTTCTCATGTCCAAACATGATATTCAGACCTCAGAAAGCATTTTGCAAACATGATGTGTCCAGAATACCAGCCCTAAAGTTTCTCTCAGTGGAACCCAAGGATTGGCCTTGGTTCCCATGACAAAAGAGTCAGAACTACAAAAATAAACTAGCAAAAAGCACGCAATATAGTCTGTGCTATAGATTTGAATGTTTCATTTATACTAACTCATAATTATTGAACACCTCCTCTGATTGGGGAAATGTTGTCACAACATTCTGCTTGTCCAGACAGTAGTCTAAGAAAGTAAAATGTAGAAAAACAGCAAGAATAAAATATAGCCAGTGACCAAATAAAACACTTCAGCCCTGGGAAATCTACTGAAATTATTAATAAGGAGAGAAGCTTAGGAACATTTAGAAATGCATTATTTATTAAGAAACTGTCAGTGGGACTCATAAAAGGCAGGCTGTGAGTGAAAAATAAGCTTGTTTTGGTTGACTGCATTATTGCAGACATGCTGGAGATAAACTGGAAACAAATGGGAACATTAAGTTGTCTCTCAGGAAATCATTTATTATGGCAGCAACTATTGCTGTGGTTTTAAGCAAATGAATCACAATATGTGGTGAAAGTAAGTAGGAGTAATTAAAGAACAAAAGTTGTACATTGTCTCAGCAATGTAGTTGAATTTAGTCATCTCATCTTGGGCCCAGTTAGAGGAGAGTCAGCATAACAGACTGCCTGAACTACCTCTTGGGAAACAAGAAAATGGAAGAGACAACCAAACAGTGAGGATTATGGGAAGAACACTTGACTGAGCAATTGAGTGATGGGACTTATTCTCTAACAAGAAGCATGAGCAGTATCAATGGGTGTAAGCCTTTCCCCACCACCACAGATGACTAGATTGTGAACCTGTTGACCAGGACTCGCCAGGGCTGGGGTGGTGGGGTGGGGGGAGCAAGTGGATTTTATCTTCTGAGCCTTTAAGTGTTTGCTTATCCCACACATAAAAGGAAGAGTAAAATTAATGCCACATGGAGGAAATCAATAAGCTCAGACCTTAGAACAAGCAGATCTAGATTTGAACCTGAGTTGTGCCACTTATTTGTTATATAATTTGGACTTGTGTTCTTGAAACCTCTGTATGTAAAATCGGAATAGAAACACCAATCTCATGTATTTGTATGAAAGTTAAAAATTTGAAAGAGATAATGAAAATAAATGTCCAACACAGTTGCTGACACATAGCAGAGGTTTGGTGACTATTAACTGCTTTCTCTTTTCTGGGCCTAGTATATAATGCATTCTTAAACACAAGGAGAATAATCTGTATGAAACAAAATTTGATATCCATCTGTTCACTTAAATTTGGGATTGTATTATTGATGTACTCCAAAGTTTATTTATTTCTTTATTTGGTTCAGCATAGGCTGCGACAAGTAATCTCACATAATAATTTTCTGTGTTGATTTCTGAAATATTTATTTTATATGTGCAATTACAGTTATATTTTGTACCTGAAGTTCTTGGTTTTTGTATCTTCCTTGTGGGTCTACCTTTTATCCTTATAAAATAATCCTCTTTTATCCATGTTGCCTTGAATACTAGAATATTCTTGAAATTAATATTGTCAACATTTCCTCTTGCTTGTATATTTCACATTTCATTTTTTTAACTGTTGTATGTCACTTTATTCTTAATGTATTTTTTAATAAGCAGAATAAAGTTAAAAAAACCCTCCTTCTGATTCTTCATATTTTAATCTGCTTAAATTAAGTGATCACTGATATATTTACATGTTCAATCACCTATCTTAAATTTTATATTCTTTTTAAAAATATCTACTTTAATATGTTTTTGCTTTTTACATTCTTTCATTTTTTCATTATATAAATTTTATTTCCTTTGCTTTCTTCTTCAGGAATTTATAAGGTACAGAATACGTTTTAGTTCTACTAAAATTTATCTCTAAATTTTTCAAAATATTTTTGTACTTATGTTTTTCTAATTATTAAAATTAAAAGTGCAGTTGTATCACCAGATACCTTTCATCACCCAATAAGAGTGCTTGAGTCTTTTACTACCCCTCTTACCATTCCTTAGTCTTAGTCTTTCTCACTCTTTATTTCTGTGCGTCTCTTTATTTGTAACATATAAAGCCATGAGCTTGATAGAGAAGAGACTCCCCCTCATCTTCAGACTCGTCTATCCAGCTGGCTACTCAAAATCCCAAACGGATAGCTGTTAAAAATGTCAAACATCATATGCTCAAAATTCATGTTCTGACCTTTCCCTAAATACCTGCTTCCCACTGGCTTCTCTATCTCAATTAATGGACATTCTGTCCTTCTAGTTACTTATGCCAGAAACCTTGGAGTCAGTCTTGACTCTTTATTACTCACCAAAACTTATTGGTTGTTTCTTAAATTTCTCTATTATCCTGTCTCTTCTCACTACCACCTCTAACTCTTTTCTCCAACCATCATCACTTCTCACCCACCTGGATTGTTGCAATCGTCTCCTATCTAGTCTCCTCCTTCTCTACCTTGCTCCTACAGTCTATTGTCCATACAGTAGCCAAAAAAAAACTGGTCATAAACTATATTTTGTGATTTTACATATACTCAGTTTTCTTCTGCGTGCATGAGGTAATGGAGCCACTCTAGAAAAGAAGCCAAGGTCTTGCACCTTTGCTTCGAAGAGCATCAGCTAGGAGATTCTCCACATCCCCTATATCCCACTTAGAATTGTGATAAAGACATACTTCCACTGAGTTAAACCACAAGATTTGGTGTGGGGGATGAGTGATGCTGCAGAGTAGCCTCAAGCAATCCAGATTGATACCAAAATTGAGATGCCACTGAAATAAAATCCTAAACCATATGGTATTGGCTTAGATGTTAGGCATCAACTGGTGAAGAAAGGGATATAGTAGACTGGGCTGCTAGAGATTCTTCTTATACAGTGGCAAAATATTCACTAAAACTGCCACTTACTGTAACTTAGAAGGCAGATCATGTGCTTACTGAGCTTATAGCTCTAAGGGAAATGTTGGAAAACATAACATTAGTAGGGAGATGTTCACCAATTCCATTTGATCTTGCTAAATACATAGGAGCACTGAATTTCCGAACTTCTTAAATTAAGACTACATGATTGAGTATTTGACAATAGAGTGTGGGCAAAAGGATGATGATCACATTCAGGTCTGCCCATAAAAATACCTGCAAGATTCCCAATGTGTTCTCATTTACCAATCCATTTGGTAGACAGCAGAAATTTCTGAGATGGCAGGGCCACACTGAGAAGAAATAAAGTGAGGGGCATATTCTCTGAACCTTTTTTTACCTAAGAAATTATTTTTTTTTCTTCATCTTCTAGTGATTCTTAGTCCTCAATACTTTTGCTGTAAACTCTATACTCGTAAAATTTTGTTTTCTTCTAACATTTAGTACTGCTAAGAAAAATGCTTATGCCAACCTGATTTTTGATTATTTGACATTAAGTTGTTCTTTTTTGACTGATACTTGCATGAGATTTTTCTCATGCTCTTTACTAACTGTTGCCCTATTAAATTTATCTCCTTGGGACACACAGAATCTTTCAATGTAAATACCTATGCTTTTCTTCAATTCTGGGAATATTTTCCTTACATTTTAGATTATTGCTTCCCACTAACTTTTCTTTCTTTTTTTTTTTTTTTGCGGTATGCGGGCCTCTCACCGCTGTGGCCTCTCCCGTTGTGGAGCGCAGGCTCTGGATGCGCAGGCTCAGCATCCATGGCTCACGGGCCTAGCTGCTCTGCGGCATGTGGGATCTTCCCGGACCGGGGCACAAACCCGTGTCCCCTGCATCGGCAGGCGGACTCTCAACCACTGCACCACCAGGGAAGCCCTTAACTTTTTTTTTTTGAAAATAACCATAAATCTCAGTTGAATTATTACCATTTTTATATCTTTTTTCTTACTGTTTTCATGTAGTATTTCTATTCCTTTACACTGAAGTGTATCTCAATTTTATAACCTACCTTGCTGATTCAACTTTCTGCATTCTGAATTCTGATCATTTGTATTTCCAATTATTACCCTTGCAATTTTAAATGACACAATTGTTCCTTTTCTCAGGCAGTTCTTTTTACATTAAAATTTGTTTTCTTCACACACATTAGTATCATCTTTCATTTTAGTTGTTTTCTTTCCTTGTGTATTTGTTATTCTCTTTCATAGATATAGACCATTAAAGCTTGTATCCTTTTGAATATAGCAAGCAGTTTTCTAAATTTTTAGGAAAACATTTCTAGATGTGTGTGTGTTTGTCTCATAGATCTTCATAATATTTATTTCCTTTCTCATATTCTACAGTATATTTTTATGTTTACATGTCACATGCTCATGGATAAAGCAAATCTACTCACCCTCGATATTGTCAATAGAAAGAGTGTATATAGATGTTCCTTGCCTCCCTTCAGCGTTTACTTGGATGATGGAGGAATCTACTTCTCAGACAGCTACAGGGTAGCTAGATTTGAAAGCTTCTGCCCAAATCCCACTGTCTTGTACCCATGTATCTAGTGAGTTTTGATAGTCTGAAGCAATATTCTTTCCTCTCCCCACTGCTTGCTTATCTGATTCTCTAAATGATTAAAATACATGAAAAACTATAAATTCAAGCATAGCATTTTACCTGGGCCCATACTATATCTTATCTGCTCATTTGTTTATTATTTACTCATTGACTTTCTTAACAATATTTGAGTGCTACTCTATGAAAAATTGTTCTCTGCCCTCAAGATGTGAAGTCAGGTAGATGAAGTTACAATCTAATATCATTCTAGGGAAGTATCTCTAGTTGAAAAGCTCTACCACCTGCTTCAGCCTTCCAACCCTGAACTTTCTGCCCTAATATTATTTGAAAACTGCAGTGTCTGAATGGAAGAAAAATCAAAAAGTGATGAGCAACCATTACTCAGATATCACAAAAAAGCAGAAAATAGAACACAATAGTTCACTTTTCTTCAGGTTACCCATCTTTGGTCTTTTGGACAGAAAGTTGGGGAGGCCAAAATGTCTTTACAGCTTTCAAATTAGCAGAGCTGTTTTGATTTTAAGCTAAAATATGAGCAGGAAGTCAAGTATTTTCCCCCAAAACTTCAGTTGACAGGTTGCAGGCAATAGGCTGAATACTGGTCTCTGTCTTTTTGGCTGATAAATGTGTTCTCTATTTCTATTCTTAGTGTAGATATTATGTAGTTTTCATTCCCATTACTTTCCTTTACACACATTAAATTCTCATTTTCATCTACGTCATTGATTCCACTAGCTTTAACCGGAGGTGTATGCAGAGACCTCACAGACATAGCTCTTCAGCCTCTCTACTCTCCTGATCACCACCCCTACATATACAACTCCATGTTAGACATCCTCATCTTGCCAGTCTAAAAGACTCAAAAACTTCACATGTAACAACAAAGTCCAGCTTCTTTGATTCCTAAGAGATTACTACTCTTATCATGTCCCTCTTATATAGTGAGATCCTAATCTTTTCCATCAGTCAAGCTTGAAATCTTAGAAGGACCTTCCTGTTCTTCCTCTTCCTGAGTACATTTCCAATATAGTGGTTTTTTTCTAAAACACCACATCACTTCCTTGAGATTTCTTTTTCTGAATAGTTTAATCTATAGTAACCATAATCTTCATTATACTCATTATTATCATATAACATGTATAGAAGCCCCTATATGACAGAAACTGTTCTAGGGATGAGGGGAAGATGGCAGAAGAGGGACGAGGGGAAGATGGCGGAAGAGTAAGACGTGGAGATCACCTTCCTCCACACAGATACACCAGAAATACATCTACACGCGGAACAACTCTAACAGAACACGTAGTGAATGCTGGCAGAAGACCTCAGACCTCCCAAAAGGCAAGAAACTCCCCCACGAGCCTGGGTAGGGCAAAAGAAGAAAAGAAAGAACAGAGACAAAAGAATAGGAACGGGACCTGCACTAGTGGGAGGGAGCTGTGAAGAAGGAAAGGTTTCCACACACTAGGAAGCCCCTTCGTGGGCAAAGACTGCATGTGGCGGAGTGGGGGGGAGCTTTGGAGCCACGGAGGAGAGCGCAGCAGCAGGGGTGCAGAGGGCAAAGTGGGGAGATTCCCGCACAGAGGATCGGTGCCGACCGGCACTCACCAGCCCGAGAGGCTTGTCTGTTCACCCGCCAGGGCGGGCAGGGCTGCAAACTGAGGCTCGGGCTTCGGTCGGAGCACAGGGAGAGGACTGGAGTTAGCCACATAAACACAGCCTGAAGGGGTTCGTGCACCACGACTAGCCGGAAGGGAGGCCGGGAAAAGGTCTGGAGCTGCCGTAGAGGCAAGAGACTTTTTCTTCCCTCTTTGTTTCCTGGCGCGCGAGGAGAGGGGATTAAGAGCGCTGCTTAAAGGAGCTCCAGAGACGGGCGCGAGCCGCGGCTAAAAGCGGGGACCCCAGAGACAGGCATGAGATGCTAAGGCTGCTGCGGCTGCCACCAAGAAGCCTGTGTGCGAGCACAGGTCACTATCCACACCCCTCTTCCAGGGAGCCTGTGCAGCCCGCCACTACCAGGTTCCTGGGATCCAGGGACAACTTCAGCAGGAGAACGCACGGTGAGCCTCAGGCTGGTGTAACGTCACACTGGCCTCTGCCGCCGCAGTCCCACCACGCACTCCATGCCCCTCCCTCCCCCCTGGTCTGAGTGAGCCAGAGACCCCAATCAGCGGCTCCTTTAACCCTGTCCTGTCTGAGCAAAGAACAGATGCCCTCCGGAGACCTACACGCAGAGGTGGGGCCAAATCCAAAGCTGAGCCCCTGGGAGCTGTGAGAGCAAAGAAGAGAAAGGGAAATCTCTCCCAGCAGCCTCAGAAGCAGCAGATTAAAGCTCCACAATCAACTTGATGTACCCTGCATCTGTGGAATACATGAATAGACAACAAATACTCCCAAATTGAGGAGGTGGACTTTGAGAGCAAGATTTGTGATTTTTTCCCCTTTGCCTCTTTTTGTGAGTGTGTATGTGTATGCTTCTGTGTGAGATTTTGTCTCTATAGCTTTGCTTCCACCATTTGTCCTAGGGTTCTATCCATCTGTTTTTGTTTTTGTTTTTTTCTTTTTTAAAATTTTTTTCTTAATAAATAAATTTTAATAACTTTATTTTATTTTACTTTATCTTCTTTCTTTCTTTCTTTCTTTCTTTCTTTCTTTCTTTCTTTCTTTC